>NC_067402.1:19551400-19851400 GCF_016432865.1 Antechinus flavipes
CAATCACGGTCCTCCCTCCTCTCCTTTGTCTGATCATTAACTGTCATCCTCCCCCCCCCACCTCACCTTGGCTAAGCTTCCAGCCATCCCTACCAGGCCCTTCCTTTCCCTTCCTCTCACTCACTCCAAGGGCTCCGTGATCTGGCTCAATCATTTGGCACAAACGGCCTCCCCCAAAGGTCTGGAGTCAGGAAGCCTCCTCTGCCTGAGTTCAAATCCAGCCTCTCCCCTTTCAGGTGGGGGCCCAGGGCCTCCCTCCGTCCTCCATCCAGCCTCGGAACTTCATCCTCTCCTAGGCTTCCGCACCCTCCACTTTTCAGCTTTCTTTTATGCCACTTCCTCTGTCTCCATTTCCTCTTCTGTAAAACGGGGCCTGCCGGAAGGCAGGAGCTGTTCCCTCCTCTCCTCGTCCCCCCGGGCAGGTGCCTCGGACAATGGCTTTGGCGGCAGCCCCCTCCCCTTTGTGCCTTCTCGGGAGACACCGGGGGTCCTGACACCGTTCACAGACCCTCTGACTGACGCTTTTGCGGCTGGAATCAGGTTTGCTGCTGAATACAAGCTGGTCCCCGGCCCTAACGCACGCTGGGGAAGGCCCTTTCCTGGGGGTAAAAGGCAAGTCAGCCACGGACTCCTGAGGGGAATGGCCCCCGAAGCTACCTGGGCGGTTTTAGGATGTGGTGAACCCACAGGCTGGGGACGTCCGCGGCTTACCAGACTTCCCCTCTTCCTGTGACCTTAACCCAGAGACGGATCTGTCTCTTCCCCACAAACGCCCGCATCCAAGGGGAGGGGGAGGTGTGCTGGGCCCCCAGCCAGCTCTCTGCCCCAAGCCCACCTCTTCGACTTCAGCTCTCTCGGAAAGCAGGAGACTCCGGCGGGATCCAGCGGCCACAGGGATAAATACGTTGGAATAACGCAGTATAAAAACCACCTACTCTGTGCAGGGCTAGAAATGGGCAGACCAAAGGGAAAAGCTCTGGAGAGCAGCCAGCCGCTCCGTGGGGACCCCTCTGGGTGTAAAGCGCGCCGGAGTGTTTCCGGGGGGACACTGGAGTAAGAGCGTTTAAGAGGGATTCTGAGGCCCGAGACCGACTGCGAGGCTCCGGGTGTGCGGAGGGCCGCCCAGCGTCGGGGCTGGCGTGAGGAAGATCGCCGCTGCTCGCGGGGGGGTGACCTGCGGCTCTGCCTGCCTCGGTTTCCTCCACTCCAGACGAGGGATAATAGCCGACTCCTTCCGGGCTGTCGTGAGAGTCAGAGAAGCGCAAAGGGCCCCAAAGAGCTGGACGTGAGCGAGGGGCGACAGAAAGCATGGCCGCGTCCTACTAGCGTTCCAGACGAGGAACCTGAGACCAGAGCGTGCTCCGAAAGGCGCAGACCTGAGACCAGCAGGTCCTGTGCCCCTCTGTCAGCACGACCCCTCCCCCCCACGCCTGTGGCCCCCACTGATGACCAGCTCTCCGCCAACACCTTCTGAACGGAGCTGGGTCAGGGGCCGGTGCCCCGACTGCTGCCTGGAGCGGTCTCCGGGGTCTCATCCTGACTTAAATCCTTGTTTTGCATGCTCCTTCTGGTCTGAGAGAGCACCGCCTCTGGCAGCACGTCCCAGGGTGGTCCTGCGGACCCCCAGACCCTGTGTCTCTCACCTGGAATTGGCCCGGCTAAGCCGGGACTCTGCACCAGGTGTGCTTTGGGGCCGGGCCCCTCCCGGGCAGCTGCAGCCTGTCCCCCAACGTCCCCAAGGCTCCCCTTATTTACAGCCGGGGGGCCAAACAACAGGCCCTGTGTCGGGACCCGAGCAGAGCCACGGATCGGTTCTGACAAAGCCCTTGGGCCAGCGCCGCTTTCCTGGGAGCTGCCCAGAGTTGGCGCTTCTGCTTCAAGGTAAAGGAATCCCATCTTCCAAAGAGCCGAGACCAGCTCTCACTGAGCTTTCGGGGGTCTCGCCCCATGTACCGGGGAAGCAGCGGAGCCTCTCGTGCCCCGGCCTGCTTGTCCTGGAGACCCACAGCACCGGACGGGAACTTGGCGGTGCTCCGCCATCTCTCTTCTACAAACGCAGACTCTGAGGGTCGGGGGCTTTTTGGTTGCGGCGTCACTGCTGGCCGAAGGCTCCTCTGGACTCCCGCTTTGTCCCCGGGGCCGGAGATGACAGGGGCTCCCAGGCCAATCTTTCTGCCACACAGACTCGGTCAATCTAAGTTAATAATGGAAAAATCCTTTCCCTCAGAATCCCTTCCTTCACCTCCAGGCTAACCTGCATGGAGGCAGCTGCACCCACGAGGCCCCTGGCGGCTCCCTGCCCGCATGCTGTGGGCTCCCGCAGTCCGCTGGGTCACAGGGACAGGGACCACCCATCCTTGTTTGCGGTAAATCCGGGAGGTCAGCGAAGAAGCCGCGGAGCTGCTTTTCTGGGGGCTTTGGCCTTGAACGGCCTTGGGAGGCCTGGGGGGCGGGAATACCGGGGGTCGCCTCCCTCTCCTCAGCACGGGACACAGCCCCTCCTCCTGGGCCTTTTCCAGCCGAGACGTCCCGGGGCTTCCACGTGCGGTGCAGCTGCAGGGAGCTGCAGGAGCTGGGGGGGGACGGGCGGCTCTCCTCCTCGTGTCCCTCACCCCAAACCTCTGCCCAAATGCGTGCAGCCCGAGGCGGGCCGAGGAGGCTTCCGCGCTTCCAGCTCGTTCACTCTCTTCTGGTTTTGCACAGAAATGTCCCAACTTTCTTCACTCACTCAAGTTCCCTTCTGTGACTGGCAGGAAGGAAGAGCCCCCCGGAGGTGCCGTGGGAGGGAGAGAGAGGGGCGGACGCTAGAGACGGGGGTGAGGGAGGGGGCTCTGAGGACAAGGGCTTCAGCTTGAGAGAACTGGCAAAGGAAGCTCAGAGCCCACGAGAAAGGCCGGGAAAGGGCAGAGGCAGCGGCCGCGCTTTCTGGAGATGCCCCCGGGAGAAGCTTCGGATGCTCTTTTTTGTTTCCCCACACCGTTTTCATACAGTACAAATAGATTTTCTCTCTGGGTTTCTGGCCAACACCGAGTGACATGGAAACCAGAAGTGAGCATAAAGAAACACATCGGCAACAGCACATTTACTGCAAATGTACAAAAGTCGAGCGCAGCAGAATTGGAGGAAGAAACAGAGACTGGATGGCACAGAACGGCACAGAATAAGCAACCGCCAGAGCAGACCGCGACTTTCTCCTCAGAGGGCTGCCGCAGAGCGCTGAGGCGGCCACGGGACTCGAACTCGGGTCTGGCCCAACTCCAAAGCCAGCTCTTTATTTGCGGTGCCCCTGCATCCCTGGAGGCCGCGTCCCTTGGGAAGGGGCTTGCTGCAGAAGGTCTGCCTTCCATCACCAGTCTCCTCTGGGGGCCGAGGAAGGAGAGATGTGTGTCTGGGGCCACGGGCACGACCTGAACAATGGCTCAGGGAAACACACCAAGGGAAGCGGGGGCGAGACCTACCTGGGAAGAGGGAAGACGAAGAAGGAACCAAGACCGGGACTCTAGCAGTCCTTCAGGTAGCCCGCTGCCATCGTCCCCTTTCTCCTGCCCACGCGTACGACCCAGCCAAGTGACTGAAGCGTCCCGTGGGTTTTGCAAAGCCCTCCACTACCGGCTCCTGTTCCAGAACACCTTGGCACTCTCCATGATGTCCTGGTTGGTATTTTAAAGGGAGGCCTTCCTCCACATCCCCCACCCTGTGGGCCGGCCTTTCTGCCCAGCGCAGGGGCTGGCTGCTCCCCACAGGCGGCTCTCCTGCCCTTGGTGGGTCCCTCTCGTTCTGGCCTCTTCTCCTGCAGGACTCCCCGGCTGCCTTCCCCGGTCCTTCCTGATTCCCTACCCTGCCCGAGCTCTTCCGGAGGCCTGAGGATATCTTGTATTTCCTTTGCCTTCTGCATTCAACAATCGGTTTGTGTGCTGTCTTCCCTCAATGCGATGTCAGTTTCTTTGGCGTCAGGGACTTACTTCCAGGGTTTGGAACACAGTAGGTACTTAATAAATGCTTACTGAATCGAACCAAATCTCCTTGGATGCCACTGAGGAATTTGTGTCGTTTCCTTGGCCTGGGTGAAATGAAAACCATGTGCTCTCTGAAGGGGAGCACTGGAAGAGCTTGCTGTCCCCGCGCAGGGGGTGCTGGCAAGCGTCTCCACAGAGCAGATGTCTTCCTGTTTTACACCTCGCTTGTTGTCGACATTCTTCAGGTCAATGAACAAAGCCCCTGCCGGGGCTTATATAACTCACATTAATAGAAAAGTCGCCTCGTTAGAAGGGAGCTTTGAAGGCCATAGTTTTTTCCATTTAATCAAATTGTTTTGTTGGTTTATCGGCTGACATGTAATGGCATTTCACAATGTCTATATTTCCCAGTCAATGGAAAGAATTATAAAGATAGAAAATCATCTGGGAGAAGATTCCTGTTTCTGTCTAATTTTTCTTCATCAAAAGTGCCTTTAAAACATGAGAGCAATCAGCAATTGGCTTTTAGGCACTTTTTGGGTGAAAGTTCTACCCAGGATCTTTTCCTCCTGCTGGAAATTCTCTTTGAGATATCTTAAAAATTAATCTCAGAACAGCTAAAATTAGAAGGAGAACAGGAAACTGGGAAAAACTTTTTTTTTTACATGCAGTATCACTGATAAAGTTGAAATGAGTCAAATTCATAAGAATATGAGTCATTACTCAATTGATAAAGGGTCAAGGGATATGAGCAGGCAGTTTTCAGAAGAAGAATTAGAAGCAATCTATAATCATGTGAAAAAAATGCTCGAAATTGCCATTTATTAGAGAAATGCACATTAAAATGATTCTGAGGTACCGCTGCACACCAATCAGATTGGCTAACGTGGCAGAAAAGGAGAATAATCATTCTGGAGAATATGGGGAAAAACAGGGACACTAATGCACTGTTGGTAAGTTTGTGAACTGATCCAACCATCCTAGAGAACAGTTTGGAACTATACCCAAAGGGCTATAAAACTGCATACCCTTTGACCCAGCAATACCGTTACTAAGTCTGTATCCCTAAGAGATCAAAGGAAAAGGGCCTATATGTACACAAATTTTTAGAGCAGCTCTTTTTATGGCAGCAAAGAATTGGAAATCGAGGGGATGGATGCCCTCACTTGGGGACTAATTGAACAAGCTGTGGTATATGATGGTAATGAGATGCTAGTGGGTATAAGAAATGATGAGCAGAAAAAACCTGAGAAGACTTATGTGAACTGATGCAAGTGAGGTGAGCAGTATGAGAACACTACATAGTACTAGTGGTGATCAACTGTGATTGACTTAGCCATTCTCCGCTTTACAATATTCCAAGATACTACTGAAGACCTCATGATGAAAAATGTTATCACCTCCAGAGGAAGAAGTGATGGAGTCTACATGTAGACTGAATTGTACATTTAAATTTTTTCTTTGTTATTCTTGTTTTTGTTTTGTTTTGTTTTGTTTGCATTTTGTTTTCCAACACAGCTAACATGGAAATATTTTACATGATTGCTTATATCAAATATATCCAACTGTTTGCCATTTTTGGGTCAAAGGGAGAGAATTTGGAAATTAAAAAAAATTTAAAAAACAAATGTTAAAAATGTTTGCCTAAACTTAATCAAGAGAAAAAAAAGGAAAGTTAATCCCCGAATGCCTTCAAATTGGTGTTGCCAAGCACAAATCTCTTTCTTACGTATTTAAACATGTTTATCGCTTCTTTCTGATGCCCTTTTCTTACTTTCCATGTCCAGCCCTCCATATCATAAGAACCGCACATTCCCAACGTGTACGATTCATTATTGTTAAAGAATCCCTAAGTCACTCCAAAAATGCAGATCTGTTCCATTTTGTGTCTGTCTGTATCCACTTTTATCCACAGAAATCTTTGGGATGATCTGGCTTGGATAGGTTTTTATACACCAAGCTGATTTCCATAATTCTTTTTAGTTTATGTTTGTTTTATGTTTGTTTTGTTTTGGTTTTTGGTTTTTTTTGGCCAATATTGTCAATGATCTCATAGCGTCTTTTTCTATGATGCTTCTCCAACTGAGTTCGTGTGCTGAATCAGTAAGTGCTGTGTTCTGAAGCTGACTGCCCCTTGGGGAAGGGTTCCATTTTTGCTGGTGTGAAGCAGTTACCAGAGCACTTCTCGACTCAGGTGGTGATGACTTTGCCTCAGTTAGTTTTCTAAGACATCGGGAAAGAGTCAATAACCTCTCTATTTCCCTCCTATTGACCACTTTTGGGATTTCTCCTCATTATCTGACAATCTGACATTGGAGCTGTTTGCACTGGACACTGCCCTGTTGAGTCAAAAGGCCTGTCTGTATTCTCCCCAACTGTAATCTCTTTCTGCTCTCTGACTAATTTTAGGCTATTTGATCACATCAGAGTCCTGACCTTGTAAAGACTCTCTGGGTGTAACCCCAGCTGCCATCATGCCCCACCTGTCTTCTGATTGATACTTTGGTGCTGGGCCCCGCCTCTCATTCTCTGGGTCAGTCTACATTCCGAGGCCCAGTGAAAGCCTCGGTTGCCTTTTGGACATGGGGTTTGGGTTTTCTCTCACCCTGTCCTCTCACTCTATCTCCATAGCTACACTGAGCTCTAAGATGTCCAACTTTTCCACATTGAAAACATCGACGAGTTTCTCTAGAAGTCCCTGCCAAGAGAGACTTTTTTCCATTTTTCAGTGAATTTCTATTTAATTCATTTTTCTGTGAAATACGTTGGCAATAAACTGCTTGCGGGGCCAAGCTTTCCTAATCTTACTTGGGATGAGAACGTCAGTGTAGATATGGCGCTGTTCCTTAATTCTTTAATTTACTATAAGCAGGTCACGTGTTAAGAGTACCACCGTCAGATTACAAGCAACCCCTTCTCCATCTTCCTCTCAGGCATCGTCAGGACGGGAGGGAAGCTGCACTAAAAGGCCCCTTTTATGTTTCCGTTCATCCCGTGGGTTGCAGCGGCTCCCCCGGAGCATTCGGTCAGCCTCCCCAGACCTCATGCCAAAGTAGGGGTAGAGGCTAGATGGCTTCCGAGGCCTTCCTAACCCCTGGCAGCTGAGCGAGGCTGGTCTCTAACAAGAGAGACGAGTCCTGGTTCTTTTTCCCCCCAGGAGGAGCTCGCCCTCTCCCTAAGCTTGCTCCATTCGGGTGTTTGCACAGGATAAAATAATGATGTCCATCTGGAAGATCTACCCAGGGCCTCCTCTCCGGGGCAATGAGCTCCATTCAGCACGATAACGGACACCAAGAGAAGCCAACGTCCTGGACGGCAGGGGCCGTTTCCTTTTTGCCAGACAGTAGGAAGAACGCCAACTCTTGGAACCAGAGAGCCTGGGTTCAAATCCCACCTGTACTCCCCAAGGCCACTTGTGGGCTGCTTCCTCATTTGTAAGATGGGGGGAGGTCTTGCAGCCTCCGCCGTCCCTTCTTGCTACAGAGCTGGGGTGCTGAGAACAAAACTTGAGGGGCAGGTCCCCCCCATGTCCTTGTCTTACTTGGTGCTCCATGAGACAGGCCCTCCCTCTGTGCCCATCGGGCTCCAATGGGCCTGTTCTACCCTGAGACCCCTCCAAAGAGAAACCCTGACATCTGCTCCGATTGGGGCCCCTTAGGAGATAGGGGGCGGTGGGGGGATCAGAACCCCGAGTCTGCTGATGCCTTTGGGTGCCCGCCCAGCGCTCTCGAGGAGATACCCCGACTCCTTTGGTTTCTTTTTAAACCTTCACAAATACACTTCAGGCCTCATTTCCTTTAGTTAATGTGATCCTATTTGTGCTTAGATAGTTAGAAAGTATCCCATTATTTTCACTCAGCCTTGTTTACACTCCTTTTTTCTTTGTTTAATCATTTCATAGATCAGTAGTTTCATGGTTCAGCTGCTGTTTCGGGCAGGACGGCGTGTAACAAATACCTCCCGATTTTTGCCTTTGAAAAACCTCCAGCTCCGAGTGGGAACGATTCTCTGCCGGTATTTTTTGTCCCAATGGCAGAATGAAACCCTGAGGATAAATTGGAAAAACCCAGCGATGATGGCGGGCGGCTTCCGGATGTTGCGGAGCTTCCCCTCCATTCACTGACTCCTCCCTAAGCAAGTTCCTCCCCTGTACCAGAACGGGGCCAGTTCTTGCCCTCAGAGAGCTGAATGTTTATCCTGGACTGTGTCATTTGCCAAGAGTGCATCTGAGAGGGGGCACAAGAAAGTCCCTCCTACAATGAGCCAGTAAGAAGGCAGATTGCTGGAAGGGGAAAAGTCCTTAGTAAGAGGCCCGCCCACTGTGCTCATTGTACAGATGGGAGGACTGAGGCCCTCGGAGGTTAAGTGCTTTGTTCCTAGTTGGGGCTAAGACTAGAAACAGGGTCTCCAGACCCAGTCTTGCCTCCTTGGACAGCACGACTCAGCAGCAGGCAGAGGCTGAAGACCTCTGGCACCGCAGTCTGTCCAGTGCTGCAGGCCACGGGGATGGACGACCCCTGACATCTCTGCTGCCGATCCTCCCCCCAGGAGGAGCCCTGGCCCGGCCACGGAAGGCCCCAACGGCCGGTTCTCCCTTTCTGACCAGGCCCCGGCCCTGATGAGGGAAGAAATCCAGGGGGATCCCAGAGGCCGAGGGAAGCTCAGGCCTGGCCTTGCAGTCGGGGTGGAACTTTCCCCACAGGTCGATAAAAAGTTGATAAAAAGGAGGTTAAATTCCAACATCCTCCCCTTCCCCCCCTCCCCCCTTGGTTCCCGCCACGTGCATGGCCAGCACCGGGGCCTGGCTGGGAGAGGCCGCGCCTGCTGGGTGAGCCCGGTCTGGGCAAAGGTCCGAGTGTCGCGCCCAGAGCGTGCCTGAGTGGGCACGGATGCGGGGGCCCCCAGCTGCGGGGGCTTCTGGCTCGGCTTAAGGGCAGGTGAAGCAGGGATGTGCCAGAACTGACACCTAAGGGAGACCAGCCCCCCAGCAAAAGAGGTGCCCCCGATTCCCTGCTGACGGACGGACTGCTGATCTCACACTCTTTCTCACTTCTTTTGTGGGTGCGACTTTTACCTATTCTTCACACTTGGGCTTCAAATACTTTCCCTGCCCTTTGGGCCCCGGCCCGAAACAAACCCAAACCAAACTGCACGTAATCTGCCCAAAGTGCACAGTTAAGGTGGGGAAATGATTTTAACCATTCTTGAAAGGGGGTTATGAGAAGGAGAAGAAAGAAAGAAAGAAATCATCATCACAGAGAAGAAACTGTCAGCAGAAAGAGCAGGCTAACCACAGCCTGCCGCTGTGATAAACTTGAAAACATCCACAGTTTATAGAAATGTGGCTCCCAGGGGAACAGGAAGAATAATATCTGCCATGGCAACCAAACCGAGCCGCCTGCTGGCACTTTCTGAATGAGTGTTTAGGAGGAGATTAATTCAATGCACGCGAGGATGAAAGGGCTCTTGAGATCGGTAACTGTCTCCCACAAATTACGCTCATTGGGAGACGGGATGTTCCGAGCAGATTGCATATTCTCTATATTAAACTGGAACGTTCTCAGAAAATGTATATGAAACAGATTAAACACACATGACGTGCCGCCATTTCTACCCACCACATTCAAGGCATTTGCCAAAACATCAGGATGCTTTGTTCAAGCTGCTCGCGTCCGGGTGTGTTGGGGGAGACTGGCTGGGAAGCCATTAAGAGAAGCTTCGTTATATCTGGAGGGGCAGGAAACCCGAGGGGGCTCCCAGGGTCTGGGGATACTCGGCTTTTCCCACACTGGTTATCAGCCCCACGGCAAAGTCTCCTGTCATCTGGGGCAGACGTCACTGGAGCCGGGGCGCACCTGCCCCCGGACCCACGACGGTCGGGGTCTTTTCTGCAAAGCCTGTGGGACAAGGCCCAGGGATGACCCAGGAGAGAGCCGAGCACTCTTGCTGTCCCCTTGTCCCAGCCTCAGCCCGAGGGAAACGTGACCCATCCTCCCCTCCTTCCTTCCTTGGATTTTTATTTACTTCCCTTCTTTCACATCAAGTAGCTTACGCCCAATTAAAACCCCAGCATCGGCCATTAGGTGGTGGAGACAAAGATTGAAGCATCCAAGATGGCTTCCCTAGGGACTTGCTGAAGCTGAGACCCCTCCCCCCCAGTCCTTCATGGTTCTGACCCAATGAGCTGGGCTTGCCTCCCATCACCCAAACACACGTGCCGGTGATCTGCTTCTACCCCGGCTGCAGGAGCGGAGCTTGTCGGCACTCGGACCTGGGTCTGCCGCGAGGTGCTCTTACTTCACTTGGGTGGAGCACTATGATGTCAGAAATGTAGGAATACTGGGCAAAGTCTAGGTCATTTATCATCGTATCCCGTCCTGCTCCTCTTATGTTTTTATAAACGATGCCTTCAGTCTGCTGAACGGTGCCATAAACACCTCTGGATTCCAAGGGTCCAACTCATTCTGAAAAGGGGATCGTCCTCGGTCATTATGCTTGAGTCCCGCAGGGTTTTTTCTTTTATGCAGGTTGAAATTTTAACAATGTATTTGTATTGACTATTTCCTTTTGCCCTTTCTAGTTGGCTTGTATGTGACTAGCATCAGAGCCGTTCCCCTGCAGCTAGAATTAACCTCCTTACTTAAAAATGAGAAAACTGGGCCTTCAGAAGGTCCAAGGTCATGAAGCGAGTGAGTGATAGAGGCAGGATGTGAATTCATGCCCTTTGCTCCTTGCGCCGAATGGCCTCCCTGGCCTTCCTACCACTTTCTGGGGCTCTCCCCTGCAGCCGTCCCAGGGTACAAGAAGCTTCCTGCTTGGGCAGATCCTCGGGATACAGGAAGAGCTTCCAGGATGGGCCCGAGGAGCATCTGCTCTCTGAGAATCAGAGATGGTTTTTGGCAGAGGTTTGGGTAACACTAGCGTGTGGCTGGTGTGAGCAGCGGGAGGATGAGTAACGTGAGATCGTGGATGCCCAAAGGAGCAGCGGCGAGTCCTTCCTTTCTTCCTTTTCTGGCCTGGACAAGAACTACTTATTGATGAGACTCATTTGCATAAATATATGTATCAAAATCCCTTTAAAAAAGGTTTAAGGTCAATGTCAGTTCTCAAAAAGCTAATTTAAAGGCGACAGATTATTTATTGCTGAAGTTTTGTTTAGAAAACTACATGATATTTTTGTACTCATCGGGATAGACGTTCTCTACATTTTGAAATTATCAAATAAAGAGATGTCAGCTTTTAAAACCTATTCTGATAAAAAAAAAAAAAAAAAATGTATTCTGGATGGAGAATATACCCATTCTCTGGAGATAAAAGCAAATTAAATGGGTTCTGATTTTCGCCTTAGTGCATCTTCAAGGAATTAGTTGGTGTAATTGAAGATTTTGGCCACGAAGGATTTATAACGAGTATTTACAGTCTCACAAAATGATCTCCCCTCTAAACGTCAGGCTGTCATCCCGTAATAACCAGGCTCTACGGTTCAGTCTCCCACCGGCCTCAGCAGCTCACCTGACCGAGCCCTTGTACATTTGCTGCTGAGAAGGGGGAAGTCGGAGAGAGCCCCCCAGGCCCAGCCTCCCCAGCGGGGGGATCGCTTTTCCCGCGGTTCCTCCCCGCACCTTCTTGCAGCCCCCAGAGCCCCTCACCAGAGCCCGGAGCTCGAGGAGGCCCATATATAGCAATCGTGGGCCTTCTTTTGTTTTAGCGCGTTCCCTGTTCTCGAGATGACAGCTGGCAGTTGCCACAGTAACAGAGACTGTTTAGTGCTACCTGGCAAAATCAGCATTAGCCTCTATCGGCTGAATTAGAGATACGAGCTGCAAAGCCCCTTAGTCTCCAGCAGAGCCTCTGCCATTTCTCCCCACGTGTGACCCAGGCCTTTAGGGGGATCTTCTGTCAGTAGCCCCCAAACTCCTGGAGGGGCCGGCTCCCGAACCTGGAGAGGGGAGTCTGGCCCGGAGTCCTGACTGGGGGATTGCGGATGAGGCTCCGAACTCGGCCGGGTGCACGCCTGTCCCGGGCCTTTCTGCGGCAAAGCCTGCGCCACTTGGTACCAAGCGCCAGAGTTTGGGCTGCGCCCTCAGCCACGGTCTTGGGGAGCACAAGGTCAAATGCAGTGAAAGGAGGGGAAAAAGGGGGGAAAGGAAGGAGAGGAAGAGGGAGGGAAGAAAAAGAAAACTGTAGCGAGAGAGTCTCCGCTCCCACAAGCCCGTGCTGTGCTAACGCGCTCCCCCCAGGGAGCCTGCCTTCCAGTGGGGGAGAGAAGGAAGGATTCTGGGAGGTGGCCGGGGCAGCAAGGTTACGGGGGATCAGGGAGATCCCAACTGGTGAAGCCCCTGCAGGCACGTGGCAGAACTGGTCCGATCAGGGTTCCACGCTCTCCCTGCAGGGTGGGCAGGAAGGGGGCTTTTCCCGCAGATTCTCCGAGGGGTCCAAAGGAGCGCAGAGCATGGGGACGGTGGCAGCAGGGATGCCCCGGGCCCAAGGTCTCTGGCCGAGCTCAGGCGCTGCCCCCGACCCCCCAGATCCTTCCCGTGCTTCATGGCCTTCCCCTGGACAACAGCGTGAGGTGCTCAGCCCCTGTCACGTGTGCATGAGCACGTTGTTCCTGGGGAGGGTCTCAGGGAGGTCCCTCTTTGAGCAAGGACAGACTGGCCCGAGGACCGCTCCGTTGCCCGTGGGCCCCACTGCATTTCTGGGCTTCCGGCCCTCCTCTGACCCCCCTCCCAGGGCTCTGGCTGGGCCCTTGGGCAGCTCCACCCGACTTGGCCAGATGTGGGAGCACAAACGTTGGGACGGAACAAACGTATCCATACAGTAAATGGGCATCCGGGGGGCGGCACCGACCCTGATCCCGGGGGCCAGAAGCTTCCACGGGGAGCTGCCCGAGGCCGGGCCGGGGCTCTCTGCCTGGGGCCCCTCAGCAGAAGCTCGGTCCCCCCACCCGCCCGGTCTGGTTTTGGCGGAGGTGCCAGTTTGAAGGGAGTGAGATGTAAGCTGACACTTCAGCTGGGAATGGGCGCCATGGAAACTGGCAGGGGGATCCAGTGCCCTGGGAAGGCCAGTTAGAGGAAGGGCCCCCTGGGGTGCAGCAGGAGGCTGGGGCCTGGGAACGGCCTCTTCCCCCAGGAGGCTCGGACGAGGCCCCATCTCTGGGGGCGGGGCAGCCTGCCCTTGGTCCTTGTGCCCGGCCAGCCGAGTCCAGTTGCTTTCTTCCTGCTCTTCCCTCTCCTGGCCACCGGAGGGCACCACAGCAGCAGAGGGCGCCTTCAGGCCTGCGGGCCCTCATCTCTCAGACTAGGCCAGCCCGGCCTACCTGCCACTGCCAGCACGGGCTCGGCTGCTCCCTGGCCCGTGTCCCCTGTGGGTGAGCTCTGGGGATGCACTTCACAGTGGGGGGCTCCCGGAGGCCGCCGTGGGGATCCTCAGCCTCCCCCCAATCCGTGCAGCCCACCGGGTACATGAGGCCTTCTCCAGATCTCTCTCCAGATCCTGGTGCCCCTTCCTCACTGCTCTGTCTCCCCCAGTATACAGTGAGGTTTCCTCCACATCTGGCCAATCCCTGCTTCTCTCAGAGATCCCAAAGACCCTTTAATCTTAGGCTTTATGACAAACATACTGCCCTCCCCTGCCTTAAGGGGGGGGCTTTCCTCGTGTGGGAGGGACTCCACCCAATGAAATCACAGGGTCAGCCTTTATCTCCAGTCTGGACACAATCCATTTTATCCATGTTTTATCGGGTAGTCCATGGTAGATTTGCGACCGTGTAGGCTGTCACAGATTCTCTGCTGGAACATTCTTGGCAAGTCACCATATTGTCAGGTCCTGAAAATTCTGGGGCAATGCCTCAAGCCAGCAGAACCCCGTACCAACAATGGCCACAGAATCTGCCACACAACAATGATCACAGTCTCCCCCATACCAACAATGGCCACAGAATCCCCCATACCAACAATGATCACAGTCTCCCCCATACCAACAGTGATCACAGTCTCCCTCATACCAACAGTGATCACAGTCTCCCTCATACCAACAGTGATTACAGTCTCCCTCATACCAACAGTGATCACAGTCTCCCTCATACCAACAGTGATCACAGTCTCCCTCATACCAACAGTGATCACAGTCTCCCTCATACCAACAGTGATCACAGTCTCCCTCATACCAACAGTGATCACAGTCTCCCCCATACCAACAGTGATCACAGTCTCCCCCATACCAACAGTGATCACAGTCTCCCCCATACCAACAATGAACACAGTCTCCCCCATACCAATAATGATCATAATCTCCCTCATACCAACAGTGATCACAGTCTCCCCCATACCAACAATGGCCACAGAATCCCCCATACCAACAATGGCCACAGAATCCCCCATACCAACAATGGCCGCAGAATCCCCCATACCAACAATGGCCGCAGAATCCCCCACATCATTAATGACTGCAGATTCTCCCACATCATCAATGACCACAGGACTCGGGACAGCTGTGCAATGGCAAGAATGTGAGCCGATGGAGCTGTCTAAAAAGTGACCAGTGGGTTTAAGACTCTCCCCACAAAGGTGGGAAACAGGAACTTGGATGTCAAATGTATTCGAGAAACCTTTACACAGCTCCTGCTATATACACTGAGCCAGGAATTGCAAGGATTAATACGATCTGAGAGTGTAATCAGATGGCCACATCTGTGAGGATTTCTATAATCACAGTGGAAACAATAAATGACCAGGTGGGAGGGGGGTGATTTTCCAAAGATCCAGCTGCTGGACTCAAAGTTTCTGATAATATAATAAATCCTTGGAGCAATACGCATTCAGAGTCCAACCCCTTCCCATTTACGTTCACACACTCCAACACCATACAACAAAAAAATTATATTCAAAATGCTGACTTTGGGGCACTGTAATATTCTTTCTAAAAGAAACAGTAAATTACATTTGTATATTCAATTTGCCACGGCAGGAAGAGAGACTAAAGACTAACATTGTCAACAAAATGAATTTAAACACACAGGGGCTGACTGAAAGGCCCGCGAGCCCACTGCCGGTGTGAGGGTCTGTGAGCCGTGCTTTACTGACACAAGAATGGCGCGGTTTATTCTAGTCCAGTTTCAAGTGGCTTGTTTTGTGCTAAGTTTTCAAAAAATTTCCTGCTGTGAAGAAAAAGATGCTTTTATGTAAGCACATGAAAATATACGGTAGTGATGAAGCTAATCTAAAGCACCACACGGTGCCTCTTATTCTCCCACAAGAGGCAGGAGAGACCGGGCCTGCTCAGGGGCTGCTGAACTTAAACCATCTTAAAAGCGGCCGAGGAGAAGGCTTCTTCGGGAAGCGAGCCCTTGACCTTTCCACATCTCCTACTTAGACAAATGTCACTGATTCGACAACACCGTGCCTAATTTTAAATCTGTTTTAAAGCAGAGCTTGCTTCGGCGGTTCTAACGAGAGCCCCACAAATGCCAGGCGGCCCATTCAGCCTGAATCTATAGACATTTCTTCCGAGTCATAAGCCGGTCGGAGTCAGCCTATGGAAAAGGGGGCCGAGGAAATAATCCGTCCTTAGAGTAATGACCTTTCACAGCTATGGAGTAATCAGGGCCGCTTTAAATCCAAATTGTAGAAGTTTGCATAAAAACGCTGTAGGATTCAGTTCAACAAACAGTTATTAAGCACCAAACTGGGTAATGTTTTGAACTAGGTGCTCTGAGACCCAGCCCTTGCTCCTGGGGGGGGAGGGGAGGAGCGTGGGGTTAGGACTGACTGGGAGAATTGTCAGCTTGACCAAGGACCAGAGGGAAGAGACCTTAAACAGATAACGGCAAGACCGGCTTAGAAAATGTCTCAGGGGCAAGTCAACAGTGGGAAGGGCTACAGGTAAGGGGGAAGTTTTTGGTGTCAGAAATTTACCACTGACCCATATGACCCTACCACGATTAGCACAGGTAGCCAAGGAGTCAGGATCTCAAATTCAGTGCGGAATCACTGTAACAACAGGGAGGATGCTGAGCCCTCCTCTTTACTCCTTCTGTCACCCGCTTACAACAATGCTTCCTCTCCCGCAACAAGTTCTTCACAGACTTTTGCTCCCTCCCTCCATCCCGCACTTTTTCACTAACAAACAAGGCAACAAGCATTGGCTATGGGCCTTTTACATGCCAGGCATTGTGCTAAGTGCTGGGGACACAAAAAAGGCCCCAAGTTCCTGTGTTCTAGTAGCTCAAAATCTTATGAACCTTCCTAAAGTACTTTGATCATGGTTTTTTGTGGGCCCCACTTCCACTTTGGGAATGATGGCCAAACCGTTAACTGCTTTACAATTATGTTAAAACTAAGAGTTGTTTAAAAAAAAGAAAGAAAGAAAAATAAATCCTGAAAACCTAATCAGCAAAAAAACAAACAAAACAAAAAAAACCTCTACAAAGTACTAGCCAGAGGGAGGCATCTTCTCTATCCCACTCTTTTGGGGACAGACTTAGGTGCTTATAATTTCAATGTGCTGACCTGTGTTGTGTTTGCCTGTGTGTGTGTGTGTGTGTGTGTTTGTCTGTCTCTCTTTCCTTCTTTCCTTAGAATTTCTTTCTTTCTTCTTTCTTCCTTCCTTCCTTCCTTCTCTGTCTCTCTTTCTTCTTTCCTTCCTTCACTAAGACAATTGGGGTTAAGTGACTTGCTCGGAGTCACACAACTAGGAAGTATTAAGTGTCTGAGGCCAAATTTGCACTCAGGTTCTCTTGACTTCAGGGCTGATGCTCTATCCACTGCCTCATTAGCTGCCCTTGAATCAGTTCATTTCAAAGTCTTTTCCATGCTTTTCTGTTTTCATCATACCCATAATTCTTTGCAGCATAATAAACTACTTCATTACCTTCATATACCACAAGTGTTTGGGCATTTGCCATTTGAAGGACTTGTCCGGCTCTTGGCTAGCACAAAATGTGCTGCTACGAATACCCAAGGGCATAGGAAGCTTTCCTTTTGGTCAGATTTGTTAAGTTTTGGAATTTCTGGCCAATGCGTGGGTCGGTATTACTCACCTTGCCTGCATAATTCCAAATCATTTTTCATGGTTATACCAACTCACAGTTCCACCGACGATGAATCAGTGCTGTCTACTCACGATCCTTCCTACGTCCATTGTTCTCTTCTTTTGTCATCTTTGTCAACTGACTGGGAGTGAAGCAAAATCTTGGAGTGGGTTTAATTTGTGTCTCTCTTGTCACTAGCGGCTTGGAACATGCCTTCATGTAGCTGTTAAAATAATGTGCAAGTCTTCTTCTGAGTGTAAATATTCCACGTGACTCCTGCATCCAAAATCCAAGTGGCTAATGCACCAGAGGCCCCAAGGATGTGGTCTCATCTCGTCACCAGGGAAATGAGAAGCCATAATCACCCTCGCAGCTTCGCTCAGCGGGGACGGCTCCCGGTATTCCTCAGAGAGGTGGGGAGATCATACAGTGAAAGACAACTAAAAGTGGCATTTCATGGGATGCCTGGTCACCTCCTCTTACAGAGCCCCCTAAAAGTGAAACCAAATAACTGCAGTCCGTTTGCCAATATTTGTTCCAGGAGTGAAGTACAGAAATTCTAAGCAGGCTCTTTTTACCCAAGCTGGAACCCACAGCTCCATTAGTCTGAGTAATCTCTGTTCAGTGACTTTCCTTCATACCTGGTGCTCTAACGCTGAGGTAAAATCACATCAAGGAATGAGAAAAGATAAAGAAAGGAATACGCATGGTGATTAGAACTGTTCCCTTCCTCCCGTGGGACTCCGCCAAGTCCCTAAACTCTCTGAGCCTCAGTTTGTCTCAGTGGGGGAGAGGGAGACCGTGTGGTCTTTTAGGTCCCTTCAGGCTCTTTATCTAGGACTTATAAGCTGAAGGAAACAGGGTCCTGGTCCCCATGTTACTAGTCACTAAGGTGGCTCTAAACAGCTACCTCAAGGGAGAAGGTCAATGACAAGGGCTGGCTCTCAGTTGATGAACTCTCGTTCTTCTGGCAGCTGAGCCAGGCTCAGGGGTCCAGGGCATGTAGACAGTGACCAGAAAGTGGGAGGGATCATCTATAAACATGAAAGACAAACCAGCAACCAGCCCCACTGTCCCCCAAAAACACGGCCTGAGCAACAAACAGATGTGGAGTGGAACCCTGTCTTCAGAACTGCCGTGTTGGACGTGATTCTGAAGCCCAAAGCAAATAGAGGGAGAGAATGCTCAGGAACATGAAGATGGGAGTGTTAGCAGGACCCGACCAAAGACATGCAGAAGTGGGGGTCTGACCTAACACCAAAATGTAATATGTCTCAAAATGGGGAATATTCTAAAGGAACAGAAATGATCACAACATAATTATTGCCACCCAAGGGCAAAAACCCCATCAGAGCTGTCTGCTGGCTTTCTAACTCCTATATGGTGTCCTTGATGAAAGCTTGGGGGAAGCAGGAGGGCCATTGGGGACTGTGGGAAAAATCCTGGTCTGTAGTCCTGGGAGTGGGGCGACCGCTTCGGTGCCCACCAAACAGCCAACCCAAACCAACAGAGCATGACAAAGAAGCTGAGGCAGATAAGGGACTTCCCTTAAGTGACAGGAGTAAGATCTTCTGATTCTGATGATTAATCTAGCACTCTGTTTGCAGCCAACAAATGTTGTTGGAACTACCATTGATTTATCCATTTATTTTCTTCTAGATATGTGATTTTTAACAAATTTGCTTTATTCCTTGGTGAGATTTTTATCATTTCCCATGGCAATGTTTTCGTGTGGCCATCCTTTGTTTCTAAAGCCACCAAACATGACCTGACCAGTCACCAGCTGAAGGGTAGCTCTCCCTCCATGCAGGGAGCTTTTTCTGGTGGAATGGATTTGGGAAAGCATCAAAAGCCTTCACTAATGCTGGCTTGTACCCACACTTAACGACGGATCCTGGCTGGGCCAAACACTGACTTTCATGGAATCTGCTGACTGCTCACTTCAATAGCTTCCAGGTAATAAAGCTACTCCTCATTTTGACCGTCCTGTTATTCTAACCATCGTGTTAAAAATCACTTTTGGTCCTCCCGGCTAAAAAAATGCTGATGAGGCTAAATTTCCGAAGCCTTCGGGGAGGGTAGGGGGTGGGGGACCAAACCCAGCAGTGGAACGGAGTTTCTCAACACACTTGGAATTCCTAAGGTCGGATTTATTTTTTGAAGTCCCAGAAAGGCATATGAGCCAACTGTTTATTTCTGCTTTTGCCAGGGTGACTGTCTCATGATCCCTCATTTTTGCCCAGGAACATCATTTGTCACCTAGTGTGTGTTTGATATATTTGGAAAGTACTTTGCATTCCTTGGATGAAAGGTGCAAAGCATGATAATGTAATTATTTACACATTTCTAAAGGCACTGGAAAAATCTACTAACAGTATTGAGGTCACAGGAAGGAGTTTAAAGCCCGCTCTAACAGCAGAATTCTGTCATCATCTTAACTTAGTTTCATGCTACAATTTTATTCCAGAATCTTGCATAAGTATCTTGTCAATGAACTAGGGGATGTGTGTCGGAGGTCCGAAGCCCCTCAGTCCCTTACAGGCAGGTACGATGTTGGAGCTGCTGGGGACTTGAAGGGCCGTCTGGTCTACGGCCTTTATCTTACAGATGAAGAAATAGGCTTTTTGAGAACTTAGCTGTGCATCATATGGTGAGCTGGGGATAAGGGAACATAACTAGAATCCCAGGGTCCAGGCCACAAGTCCTTTTTAAAGAGATGGATTTCTGCTATCATGGGGTTCTCCTAAGACGGAGTATCTACCAGCTTGTTAAAAGGAAGATGCACAGCTTTTGTGATTTATGACATGGGATTGTGGCCATCAAATAATTCAGTTGACCGGATGCTAATTTTGTAGCATACCTTGTATATCTTCTCTTGTTCTAGGCCTCTATGTATGGCCTAGATGGCTTTCTGATGATATTGAACTTTCTGTTGCATGTTGTTTGGGGGCTCCCCGGGAGGAGCTGCCGGTGTCCATATTCCTTGCATGAATTCTAGCCTATGCTTCGGAGCAGACTGATGTGTGATTTAGTATTTCAGAGAGCTGAGTCACTGAGAGATTAAAGGATTTGTCCTGACTCATGCAGCTGGGATATACCAAAGGCAAGATCTGAACCCTGATTTGTAGTTCTCTGTATATCACACTGTACACTGTTCAGAAGGACAAATTTAAAACAATGTAATACAATCAAATTATAATCCAACTGATTTGTCGTAGTTTTTTTTTTTTTTTTTAAATTAAAAAAAATTCTTCTCAGGAGTTCCTGAAGTCAGGAGGACCTGAGTTCAAATCTGGTCTCAGACACTTAATACTTCCTAATTGTGTGACCTTGGGCTTTTTTACTTAATTTCACCAATTGCCTCAGGAAAAAAAAAATCCTTAGAAAATAAGAGTAGAGGGAAGAAGGACCCACATGCACAAAAATGTTTATAGCAGCCTTTTATGTAGTGGCAAGGAACTAGAAACTGAATGGATGCTCATCTGTTGGGGAAGGGCTGAATAAGTTATAGTCTGTGAATGTTATGGAATACTATAAGAAATGATGAGCAGGCTGATTTCAGAAAACCTGAAAAGACTTATATGAACTGATGCTGAGTAAAGTGAGTGGAACCAAGAGAACATTGTACATAGCAACAAGATTATGTGATAATCAAATGGGATGGACTTGCTCTTTTCACCCATGGGATGATTCAAGGTAATTCCAATAGCTTTGAGATGGAAAATGCCATCTGCATTCAGAGAGAGAATTATGGAAGTATAGTATTTTCAGTTCTTTCTTTCTCTCTCTCTCCCTTCCTTCCTTCCTTCCTTCCTTCCTTCCTTCCTTCCTTCCTTCCTTCCTTCCTTCCTTCCTTCCTTCCTTCCTTTCCCCTTTTGGTCAAATTTTTCTTGCACAACATAACAAATAAAGAACTGCACATATTTAACCTAGATCAGATGGCTTGCTGTCCTGGGGCGGGGGAAAGGACGGGGGGAAAGGAGGTAAGGGAGGAAGGGAGAAATATTTGAAATACAAAGTCTTACAAAAATGAATATAGAAAACTATCTTTCTATGTATTTGGAAAAGCAAAATACATAAAAAATAAGAATAAAACCAATTTTGCCTACCATTTTGAAGGATGTGTTTTGGAAGTCTTAGGAGTATGAGGCAAAAGATTTATACCATTAGAGGTCATTTTACAAAGGAAGAAACTGAGTCCTGGGAAGGACAAGTAACTTGTTTGGGCCACAGGATTAGTAGGTGGAAGCTGGAGTCAAACCCACGTCTTCCGATTCCTAATTTTAATCTTTCTTGCTGGACGATGACACTCCCTGAGTTGAGCAGTTTGGATTTTGGAAGCTCAGAGGAATGGGCTGAAGAGTTTCAGGGTTGGGTGTCTGATAAACAGAGATGAGAGCAGATGACAAAAGGAACTATTTGCTTTTCCCTTTTTTCTCAAAAGCTTCCCAGGAACTGAATGAAACCAAAGATTAGCCACAATGTCACTGAACTAACTCAAGTCAAGTCCAAAGGAGATACTAATCCACTTCCCTCAAAAAAAAAGGACATCCTCTAGAGATGAAAACAAAAGACAATGTCTACATGGCTTATGAGACAGCTACAATTATGGCCATATGATTCTTATTTAAAGAAGAATAAAAATATGGTTTGGGATAACTTAAAAGGAAGAAACTTACAAATTACTTTCCTATGTTTTGCCTTTAAAATAATTCCAACACAGATGAAAATGATCACGTTTTCTTATGGTCACGTCATTCCCGAGTTTCTTCTCTAACCATATAATCATGGCTTCTCTCCATCAGGAAACCAGACATTTGGAAAACCACTATTGGGCCCACAAGAATCTTTGGAACATCTCAACAACTGCCCACAAGGAGTTACCTGTGTCTTTGAACACCTTCCCTCACCTCAGTGCGGTCAAATTTTATTCTATGCCTCTTGGTACATTCAAGTGGTCAGTACACCTACAAACGATTTCCAGTAGAATACAGATTTCCCTTTCTAAAAAAACATATTGCCTCTGAAAATTCTACAGTGGCTGATTGTACCAAGAGCATAATAAGAAGACTCCATAGCTGTTGTCAACAGTGATCAAAGACTCATGGCTTCTTCTAGGAGAGATGGGCCCCGGCACCATCTTGGGTCTTGCCACTACATGTGAATGGCCCTTCCTTTATCCTTCAAGCATTTCCTTGAAATATGTTTCCTTGGAAATATGAATTCTTTGCCTTGTTCTGTTTTTTTTTTTTTTATTGGAGCCCATAACACTACACTACACTATGACTAATTTAAGACAGTTCATAAAACTAATTTATACTCTTGGGTTTGAGCTTTAAAATTTTTTTATTCCCTCTCCCAATAATCAGATTACTTATTTTCTTTTCTACCTCACGCCTACTGCATGCAGGAAAAAAGAGAAGAAGCAAAACAAAATCTTTTTGACAAATATGAAGAGTAAATGAACATAAATTCTCTCCATTGGCTGTGTCCAAAGTATTCTGTCTGCAGTTGCACTGGAGAATGTCATTTCCTTATAGGAGGGTGGGGATGGGAGAGGAACATTTGTCATCATCAAAAATTATCACTGCATCAATCAGAATTCTAAAGACTTTCAAAATTGTTCATTTCTACAATATTATCATGGTATAGATGTGTTCCTCATTATCCCACCTTAGTCTGTTTTCCCTTCCATTGTTGGGGCAAAGGTTAACAAAGGGAAGGCTAGTTCTGAAACCTCAGGGGCAGAGTTCCCTAAAGATTTCCAGAATATCTGGACTGACTTGCAGTTCTACAACAGGCCATCAATGGGCCCGCTGTCCCGTGGACTCTCTAACACCTACCGTTTCCCTTTTTTGGGAATATTTTGCCAACCTGATGGTTCTGAGGTGGAATCTCAGAGTTGCTTTAATTTGCATTTCTCATTTCTCACTGGTAATCTGGAATATTTTTTCATAAGGCTACTGATAAAGCCTTAAATGGGCAAGAAAAAGAGGGACTGGAGACCTGGGGCACAAGACAGAGATGAGAAGACTGAACTCAACCTGAACTGTTTCTGCAGAGGGTCCAGGCAATGATGCAGCCCCAGAGAGATGGCAATGGATGGACACAGGAACTCTGGATCAAACTGGCCCAGAGAGGAGGGCCCGGCAAGGCAGAGATTCACAAGATGGGTGACCCAACTTGGAGGCTGTCCTTCGAAAAGATGACCTCCGTGAGGTCAGGGATTATCCTTTACCTTTCACTGGTACATAATAGTACATAGTACCTGGTCCACAACAGGCGCTTAATAAAGATTTACTGACTGACTTGTGAACCACGTGAACGTGCATTTCTAGAGACAAAATTAACTTTCTAATTCTTCTGCGTTCCCTTTTGGTGGATGGAAGACTGCCCAGGTTAGTGGGGGCTAGGGCTCACAAGCAGGTGCTTTACTTGATTCCCGGCCATCCTGAATTCTTTTCCTCATAGACAAAGAGTCTCGGGGATGTACTTTAGGCCTAAAGGACCTTACAGGAGGATGCTGAGGTTTCTCGTGGAGGCTGAAGCTCATCACGAGGGGAAATCTGGGCTCAGATGAATTATGTATTTTTATTGTATTTGTTATTGTTGAACCAAGTAAAAGCCTATTACTGTTTTTATGGCATGTAGACAAGAAGCTAAAGCTCCCTGCTAAAGAAGATAGTGGGAGGTGTCCAGAACAAGGTTATTTTTCTTGAAACCGAACACAGAGAAGACACAATGCCGAGGGAAATGGCTTTTCCTCACTTCTCCTTTCTGAAGCAGCACCAGCACTAACTGGGCCAGGAGTGGGTAGTCTGGAGGTCCACCTCAGTCCACTTGTCTACAGGAACAATCCAGCCCAGCCCCACCAGGCCCTGAGAGCCTTAACCCCGACAAACAGGGAGTTCTGGGATGCTTTCCCACAGACTGTGTCTCCTAAAGCCCAAATCTTTATCCGGATCAAACCATTTTCAAGATGTTTTTATTACACGTCAGCTGATAGCTTGTTAGGAGAGGAAGGGTTAAATGTGGCCTGTGGCACAACCAAGAGCCGGAGGCCCTCCTGGATTCCAAACGGCAACCTGGACCCGCATGAACGCGGCTTCCCCAAACCGACGGCCGGGTCAGAGGCCCCTCTGAGCCTTGGCTTGCCGCTTTAAAGTGGGGTACCGGATTAGAGGCCCCCAAACCCTTTTCCATTGAAGATTGCTGCTGGGTGACCTGGGTCTCTCTGGGTCTCGTTTCTCCCATTGTGGCCCAGGAATGATGACATGGTACCACTTCCCTGAGTTCTAAGGACTAACAGGATCTTCAGAATCCCCGGAAGCTCCAATGGTCAACTGCACAAGGACAAGAGCCATCCGAAGCCCTGCAAGTCCACTTCGCCGCTGCCCGTCAGGGCTGGGTACGGGGCCTGCTCTAGGGGACCCCCAGGCTCTGGCTTTTCAGTTCCTCGTTCCCCAGCTTAGTCTGGGGCTTGCACATTGGCGCGCTTCCTAAAGGCTTCACCCATTCATACAACTACAAACCTGGCAGGGACCCAAGGTCTGACCCGGGGGCCGGGCCTGCGAAGGTCGGAGTTGTCCCTCCCCAGGCAGACCCCACGTGGCTGAAGAGGCTTTAGGATGCTGGAGGGGGCCTGGCCCACAACCAAACGGGGGAGCCCCCCTGGCCTGGGCCCTCTTGGGATTCTGGAAGAAAGGGTTCTGTGAACTCCAAAGGGCTCCTGTCTACATTTGTAAATGTAATTCCTCTGACAGATGCAGTGAGAAAATCGCCCCCCTCAGGCTGTCCCTGCGGTTCTCAGGCCCAAACCCCCCTTCCCACGGCCTGGCGTCAGGGCGCTCTGGTACCCTCGGGACCACCAAGCCGAGCTTGCCGTGGACGCCGGCCCGTTGGCGATGGCTTCCCCAGCCACAATCTAAGGCCCTTTTGGTCACGACTTCTGAGGTGCTGTAGAGCTGGCTGGATAGTGGCCAGTCATTCCGGGACCTGATCCCCGCGTGGCAGGGCCTGAAGGGGCTCATGCGAGGAGGACTCCCTTGGTTCCCCAGTGGAAGGCACAGCACGCAGAGAGAGCCCAGGCCTTCCACAGCCACGTGACTCTCCCCAAACGCCCCGGCCTCTGGGCTCTCTCCACAGCCTTGTCCTCGTGTGGGGTCCCCCCTGAGCCGGCACGGTGGGCTTCTTTCTGAGCCGGCAGATCACATCTAAGAGGGAGACCATGCTGGGCTGTTTGCCCCTCGGTACTTCCGGCTCTTTCAAGTCACCGAGAATGTTGAAATCAATTTAAAAAGGAAAAAAAGCATCATCAAGGAAGTATTTACTGTCTAGGGCTGATCTCTAAAGGTCATGGTGAGCCGGTGTTCCGGAGCATTTGGAAATGCCCTTTACAAAGCCAACAAGTCTCTTATCCTCCTCTCTCTCCTTTAAAAGTTCACCTCATTTGTCAGCACGCGCCAAAGAGACCGATATCGCAGCCGAAGTGATATTTAAAAAGGAAAAGGGAAAAACAGAGCGGCCAAAACAGGCTCTGTCCTAGGGGACACTTAGAATGGGAAATTCTAAAAGTGACAAAGACTCAGCGCGGAGCAGGGGCAGGGGAGCCTAAGAGGGAAAACAGGCCCTGGACTTTGCCTTCCCGTCTGTGAAATGGACAGCAGCGGGCGGTAATGAGACTCTGTGGGGTCCAGAGCCCTTTCCCCTTAAAAGTTCCGGATGTCTCATTTTTGAGGCAGCTGCCCTTGTCCAGGTGGCCCGGGCTGACTCAGCCGGCAAGCAACCGCAGACGAAGCCCGGGCTGTGGGGAACAGAGGGACTCTGGTGACGCGGCTTCTGGGGCCTGTCTGGCTCTCCCGGCCCCAAGGTGGCCTCCTCTCCGGCTAAACCCCTTCTCCCAGCTCTCAGCCAGGCTCCTGGGCTCTGTGTGCTCCTTTGGAACATCAGGTCTTGGGGAAAGTCTGCACTGCGGACATAGATCCTGCCGCCCTGCCAGAGCAACTGCTTCCTGAATGCTCTGCCTGCTTCCCCTTCTTTCCCTCCCTCCCTTCCTTCCTTCCCTCTTTCTTCCTCTCCCTCCCCCATTTTCCCTTCTCTCTGGATATCCCTATCCCTCACCAAGGTTAACCCTTCACACTGACCCCTCCAAGACCTTGCTGCAGGAGCCGTCCCTCTCACTCAGCTTTCCCGCGGACCCTTTTTCATCTGCCTTCCACGGGCTCAGGTCCTCCTTTGACCCCGGAGTCCCCTCGGCTCCCTCCGTCACAAATGCAGCAGCCCTTCCTGGAGCTTCATCCTTTCTGTCTCCCTGCTGACTGAGCTCCAGGGCCCCCGGGGCCTCCCTCCTCCCCACCCTCTCGTGGCTCCCTTTTCCCCCTTCCCAAAGGCCATCCCTGAGCCCCCAGCCGGCAGCGGCTTTTCCCCCTGGCGTCCCCTGGCACCCGCTCGGAGCCTCCTGTAGCACTTCCGGGCAGCCAGCCTCTTCCCCAGTAGGTCCTAATGCTTCCTTCCCGGGCCTTAGCCCCAGAGTCTGCAGGTCAGGGAAGCGGAGCCCCCGGGGCCTGCTTCCCTTCCTCAGCCTTTCCCGGCTCTGGGCCCGGGCCGGCAGTTCGGGCTCAGCTGGCTCAGAGCTCAGGGAGGATGGAGGGGGAGGTTGGGGGGGCTCCTGGGGTCACAAGCCAAGGCAACCAAAGGGGAGCTGTCTTTCAACGCCGACCTAGAGCATGAATTAGTCAAGACAAGACTACGCTCCCTCTGCTCCCCGGGGCCCTATCGAGACGCTGCTCCCTGCTGTGGCCGACGCTGGGGGAGACCCCCGCGCCCCGCCTGAGCTGCTGGCCCCGGGGTAGTGGCCGTCCCCAGGTTCTCTGGGACAAGCGGAGGGGAAAGGGGGGCCCCAGAGCTGGCTTTGTTCCTGAGAAGCTCTCAAACCCCCGGCTCCTTCCTCGACCCTGGGCCACACCCGGGCTCCTGGGCCCGGGGCTGCAGTCAGGGCTCCAGGGGCTTTCCTAGAGACGAACCTCATCTTCTGGAACAGAAGCTTCTGGAAAGCTGCGGCGGCGGCCCGGTCACCCCGGAGGCTCCCGGGGCCTCCCAGCCCAGATGGGCCCCAGAACCTGAACCCCGACCCAGGAACTGTGCCGGACAGATGCCGGCTACGGCTCGCTGGGAAGCGCACACCCGTTACCGGATCGGAAAAGAACCATTAAGCTCTCTTGGTCAAACCCTTTTCCCAACAAAGCCCTACAAGAGCCCGTGGCCGCTCCCAACCGACTGATGGGCTCCGCCATCCTTCCCGCAACGCCCCCTTTGTCCTTGGGGCTTTGCTGCTAATCCTTCCGGAACGGGCCAGAATTGTATAGAGCGCCCCGGCTTTGCAGACCAAGTGATGACAGAAACAATACGTCTGAATGAATCTGAAAGCAACATACAACGGACATCAAGGGGCCACAGACCAATGTAATGTGATGCAATGGGCTCCTGCTGCTGGAGGGCCGCAAGGTCTCGGGGCCGGCGGCGGGCGGGGCCGGTGGCTGGGGCGGGGCCGGCGGGCGGGGCGGGGCCGGCGGGCGGGGCGGGGCCGGCGGGCGGGGCGGGGCCGGCGGGCGGGGCGGGGCCGGCGGGCGGGGCGGGGCCGGCGGGCGGGGCGGGGCCGGCGGGCGGGGCGGGGCCGGCGGGCGGGGCGGGGCCGCGGGCGGGGCGGGGCGGGGCGGGGCGGGGCGGGGCCGGGGGCGGGGCGGGGCCGGCGGGCGGGGCGGGGCCGGCGGGCGGGGCGGGGCCGGCGGGCGGGGCGGGGCCGGCGGGCGGGGCGGGGCGGGGCGGGGCGGGGCCGGCGGGCGGGGCGGGGCCGGCGGGCGGGGCGGGGCCGGCGGGCGGGGCGGGGCCGGCGGGCGGGGCGGGGCCGGCGGGCGGGGCGGGGCCGCCTGGCTCTGGGCCCGGAGCCTCCGCTTACCTGCTGTTTGAGGGCTTCCAAGGACTCGAATTCCAGCTTGGCCAGCTTCACCTGGATCTCCTGGGGCTTGTCCGGGATGACGAAGGCCAGGACGAACTTCAGCGCCAGCAGCGCGTGCTGGGAACAAGAAGAAAAGCGCACGTGGTGAGACGCCCCGAACCTGCGCGGAGAACGAGGCGCCCCAGCTCCCGCCCTCCCGCGCTCGGCCCCTCCCAGTCCCCGAAGCATCCGGGCCCCAGAGGCCCCAGACTCTCTCCAGAGGCGGGAAGGGTGTGGGAGGAAGCGGAGGGGCCGTTTCCTGGCCCCCCCAGGCAGAGCAGTGGGGAGGAGGGAAGGACAGAGAGGAGGCTGGGGTCGGTCAGTGGGCGGGGGTTCATGAGGGACCCGCTGCGTGCCCAGCGCCGCGTTAGGTGCCAGGGAGACAGTTCCCGCCCTGGAGAAGCTTTCGTTCCCCAGTGCAAAGCCTCCCGGCTGGGCTGCCCCAGGGGCCTCAGGAAGGCGCTCCCTCTCACCCCACACGTTCACCCGGAGCCTGGCTCAGAGCCGGCCCCGCAGGGATGGTTGCTCAGGTACGAGGAGAACTAGGCGGCCCCCAAGGTCCCTGCCAGTCCGGAGCCTTCACTCAGACCCCGGAGACTCACTCAGCGCATCCAACGCTGCTCCTTCACTTGGCTCCTTAAAATCCATTTTGCGTATGAACCATGTGACGTGTGGCTTCTTAATATTTTATGGAGATGAATCTTATTCAGAAAAGGTCTCGGAGAGTTTTCCTTTTACCTGAATATATTCATTTTTGCTCCTCCCAGGCTCCTTCTGCCTCCTCGCCCAAAGCGCAGCCCGAGTCCTCTCTCCCCCAGGAAGACCCCTCCCCTTTATCCCCCCCCATTTGGAAGCAGTCTCTTCTCTTTCCCCGCGCCCCCGAGGGCTGCGTGGCTGTTGGCAGCCGCCCCACTAACAGATGCTTGGGAGTAGTTGGGGCTACACGGACTCCTCTCCCCGGGAGCAACGGCATCCCCAGGTGGGTTGGCAGGTACCACGGCGGCCGAAGACCAAACCAATTCCAGAGTCCTTGCTGACCACTGCTCTGCTCCAGAAAGAAGGAAGCCCCGGGCGGCCGTCAGGCTGCACCTGGAACACTGCAGGTGGTGCTGGCTGCCAGGTTTTGTTTCCATTTTTATAAAACCCCAAACTTAGCGCTGAGACTTTTTAGCAGAGTAAATCCCAGATGGAAAAGTCTTCCTCCCTACCCCTCACCCCATGAAATTCTGACGTGTATGAAGAGAAACAAAGCCAACTGAGCAAACGGGCAGAAGCAGAGGCCCCATGGGGCGCATCCAGAGGGCCCTTCTTCTGCCCCGACCCCATGGCGGCCGGCTCACAGCGTGGGGCGGCTCCTGTTGTCCTGGTCCTCCCGCTCTTATCTCAGTCCCCCCCAGCTCTTAAGTCTCAGAGTTTCTCTGGGCCCCGAGGTCTTCCTTCCCGACAGCCCGAGAATTCGCCGCGCCGGGTTTGTCCGCTAATTACCCAAGGGCACCCTTGTTTTCGGCTGTTTGTTGTCCGCGGGGCCGCGTTTTAGCCAGTGACGTTGCTGAGCAGCCGTGGGAACAAAAGCTTTCAGGCTGACCCGGGGAAGGACTAGTGATGGAGAGTGATGGAAGGAGGGAAGGGCCCAGTCTGAGAGTGGAGGCCTCAGTGGGCAGCAGGAACATGGACTGGCCTCTGTTCCCCTGGACTCCCCGGGGAAGGCCCAGGAGCAATGTGTCAGGGAGGGAGGATTTAAGCCAAGTTCCCTAATGATCAGATTTACCCCAAAGTTAATGAGCAGCTTCAGAAGAATCCCTGTCACAGAACGGAGACGCTGTGAGAGGGCCCCTCCCCATCACCCCCTGCTGTTCGGGGGCACAGCACCCGCTCATTTTCCCTGCATGCACCACGAGTCTTGCTGAGGGCAAGGACCATGTCCCGTAGGCTTTGTGTCCCCAGGGCACCTCCGCAATTTCTTTATAAACGTCTGCGCCGATCCTGTACAATATGACTGACTCCCTCATACTGTGGGTAAACCTTGCCCCGGGCCCACGGAAACACAGGCTGTCCCTTCCCCCCAGCACACAGAGCACCGCCCCCAAGGCGCCGTATTCCCACCGAGCCCTGCTGCATTCTAACACGGGAAGTCCTGACAATCCCAGGGTTTCTCTTCCATTTGTGGAGCAAGACAAAGGCCGAAGCCTTTTTTTGCAGAAGCCCAGACAGAGCCTCTCCACCTCTGAGAGGCCCTTGTGAGCCGGGCCTGGCAAAGGCCAGGGAGTCCGAGAACAAAGCTCTGTCTGACAACATGGGGACTGAGAGGAGGGACGGGCCCAACAGAAGGCTCTTTTAAGCAGGAATCATCAGGGAAGGCCCGAAGAGGCGGCGAGAAGGGAGCCATGAGGGTCTCCGCGAAGGGATGGAGCAGCGAGGTCCCTGACTGAGAGCGAGGGGAAGGCCCAACGGGAGCAGCCCCGTCCTCAGCTGCAGAGCACAAAGCACCATGAGGATCAACGCCAAGTGGATTTCTCCTGGGACCCGGATGAAATACTGAAGGAAATCAGATTCATGACAGGACAAGTAATTACAAAATTAGAACCCTTGAAAAAAGGCAGGAGCCCAGAGCACAACAGGCACATTCCGAGTTTGGGAAGTCTGTCATGTGTGTTAAATAAGGCTCTGGAGTACACAGGGAGGGAAAAACAGAACTTATGTTTGAGACCATGTCTGAAAAAGGAACTGGAAAAATACAAATCTAGGTGACTTAATCAGGGAAACAACTGAAAGTAAAGCCATAATTGAATGAAGTCTAATCAATGTGGATTTATCAGAAATTCTGTAAAATAAATCAGATCTAAAAGCTCCAGAGAAAAAGAAGAAAAGACAAGGAAGATTTGAGGTAATTTACATGGAGTAGATAGAGGTTAATTCAGAAAAGATTGTGGTCTGCTGCCCTACTGGGGACCCCAATGGAACTGCTCAGTTGGGAAACTTTCCATTCTCCTTCCTTCCCTCCCCCCTCTTTTCCCTTCTCTCCTTCCTTCTCTCCCTTTCTTTCTTCCCTTCTTCCCTCCCTCCCTTCCTTCCTTCCTTCTTTCCTTCCTTCCTTCCTTCCTTCCTTCCTTCCTTCCTTCCTTCCTTCCTTTCTTCCTTCCTTCCTCTCTCTCTTCCTCCTTCCCTCCCTCCTTTCCCTCCTTCTTTCCCTTCTTCCCTCTCTCCCTCCTTCCTTCCTTCCTTTCTAAGTTGACAGTGAGGACCAAGAAGACTGCTGCCTAATCTCGAGCATCATTCTACTCTCAGAGGAGTGACCTCCTCTCTGAAGGCTCTGCCAATGGACTTCAAGCTGCCACAGGTCCTACTGACTGAAATGGAACGGGCCCGATGACCAACGGAGGACCAGCCTGGCTAAACATCCCCCTAAGGCTGGCCAGCAGACAATAAAACATCTTTGACATCATAATTCATGAAATCACCTACTAGGTCATGAATGAAGCCCAGCTTATGTAAGCGGAAAGAGCATCCACCCACATCTTTTGAAACAGTGAAGCAGATCCTACCTAAGAGAAGAACATTTTAGAGACTGAAGGAAAGTTTTTTCTCGTAGTGTCTGTAAACCAGAGAGACACACTGATTTTTCTGATAGCTACAACGTACATCTGTTTGACAGATCATGCTCTCAGTTTTAAAATGTGCAAAGGATAATGCGTATTAAAAAAAAATACATGACTCTTCATGAAAGATCTTTCAGGAATAGTATAATGAAAGAGAGAGAGACAGAACTTAAAGAGGGAAGAAAGGAAGGAGGAAGAGGAGGAGAGAAGGAGGGACAGAGGAATTGAGCAGCCCCAAAGGCTGTGAAGAAGAGGCTATAAAATAAAGGACAGTTATTACTGGGAAGCTCTTTAAGAGAATTTCTAGCTATCTATGGTAGGAAGGAGGATTTTTCAGAAAAAAAAAAAAAAGGAAAGTAGAAGGCGGGCTGCCTTTGTTAAGAAAATTTAAGATTGCTAGCAGCAGTAAGTGCAGTATTTTTGCCTAAGAGTTGGTTGGTTGGTTGTCACCAAAGTGACTATGTTGAGTTAGACTGTGTCCGACTGGCCGATCAGACCCATGGCAGCTCGGAGGCTCGGCCACAGGTCGGACACAAAGAGCCCCTATGAACATTGGGGGGGGGGGAGGGGAGGTCTTCCCTAACTTTGCGCATCTCGCTAAGTTTTCTTTGGGCTAATTCAGGTCTGCTCGGCTCCATTTGGATTATCTTAGGAGACTGAAGAGCTCCAGGCAGGATAAGAGACCAGACACTGGGCCCCTCAGCGTTCCAGCTCTCCCGCAGAAGGGTAGCTCAGCTGGGCCGGACATCAAATGTAGGCTGGCCAAAAGGATCTTGTTCACGGAGAGCTCACACAGGGCAGGTGCCCACAAGCGGTCAGAAAAAGCGACCCAAGCACAGGCTCGAGGCCTCCCTGAAGAACTTCAGAATCGATGGTATGACGCAGGAGGTGCTGGCACAGGAGAGTAATCCTTGACCTGTCACTTGGCATCCGGCCTGGGAATGGCCGCGGCACTTCCGGTCGGGGCAGAACTTCCGGTCGGGGCAGAACTTCCGGCCAGGCAGAAATCCACGTCAAAAGAAAAAAATGGCCGATGCGAGGAAGGAGCGGGAAGACCTCATACCAACGGAGGCAGAGGAAGAAAGATTGAGAAATATTGCCTTCAGGCTTTAATTAGGGGGAAACCAATACATCACTTTTTAGTTTATTCTTTACTTCCAATCCTAGACCCACCAGATCACCAACCAATCAACCAACCAATAAGCATTTATGAAGCTCTTGCCATGTGCCAGTCACTACGCCGTCGAGCGACCCAACCCCCCAACAGTCTGTCTCAGGCCTTTGTTTCCTGAGAAGGAGGCGGCTCCCCTTAATGTCCATGCTGGGTAAGTCAGTGGCTGCCATTGTGCCTCCCAGTCGCTGGCGGCGAGCTCCTTCCAGCAGGGCTGGTCCCTGTCCCCAACGAGGAGCCCCAGTGACTGCCTTGCTGGGCCGGCAGGACGCTCTCTCTTGCCGCTGGAAGAGCGCTGAGAGGGGCTTCAGCAACACCCGGGTCTGCCTGCAAAGGATCCACCCCGTGATGCTCGTCATCAGTGGGAGGATCAGCCAGGGAAGACGGTTTTGGCCAGGACAATCCATTAAGGAAAAATAACGTCGAATGGCCCTCGAGCCCCTTCTGCTTTTACAATAACAGGGACAGAGAGTGCCAAGAATTGCAGTTTTAGGCCATCTATGAAATAGCAGTTTAGTGGGCAGCTGGTGGCGCAATGGATAGAGCACCAGCCCTGGAGTCAGGAGGACCTGAGTTCAAATCCAGCCTCAGACACGTAACATTTCCTGGCTGTGTGACCCTGGGCAAGTCACTTAACTCCAACTGCCTCATGAAAGGAAAAAACGATATTAAAAAACCCATTACCTTAACTCTGAGCATATACAAAGTTATCTACAGCCACTCCAAGAGGGAGGACTCACTAACTGGGGGGGCCAGGAAAGGCTGCCTGGCTTCTGTACGTCAGACATGCTAGAAGCGGAGGGAGCAGGAGGAGCACCTCAGGAGGAGCACCGGGCCAGAGGCACACGGGGAAAGGGAATTTTGTGTACGAGAAGCAGCCACAGACGTCAGGAGAGAGCACACGTGCAGGAGGAGGAGGAAGGCAGCCAGGAAAGGTGAGTGACGGGCTGACAGGTCACACTGCAGCCCTGCAGGAACTGTCAGCTTCCTTCTGCAGGTGGGGAGGCCCCCGGGGCTCCCCGACTCCAGTCCCACGCTGGGCTGGCTTGGCTGTCCTGGCAGGACCCGTGTTGGGCAGGGCCGAGATGTCTAAGCAGAGACGCTCAGGCCAACGGCTTGGGAGCAGAAGAAGGGGGCAGACGGGAATGCGGACAGAGTCCCTGCTGGGCAGACTGGGTGGCCGGAAGGACCCAGGATGAGGCTCAGGTGGGCTGTGCTCATACAGGTGAGAGGATGGCCGGATCACACCGGGCACGAGTGTAGGAAGCGCCGTGCAGAGCCGGAGAATCCCCCATGGGGCCACAGGTGTCCCCAAGAGTGGAGAACTCCCAGGAGGGAATCAAGGCAGCCCCGGGAGCAGAGCCTTCCCCCTGCCAGCCGCGCCGTTCATGTCCATGAAGCACATGTGGCTAACCTGGGCCCTGGCCACTCTCTGCAGACCCTGGATGGGACAGGGAGGGTACAGTTGACACCTGACATTCACCCAGAGGCTCACTGGGCGCACGTCCCTCTAAATCTGAGGCACTTGTTGGTGAGTGTGAAGAGGGACTAGGGAGAAGGGGACCCCGAGAGAAGCAGGAGAGTCAGAGCCAGACACCCAGGCCACCCTTGGGCCCCAGGTCAGTCCGAGAGCCCTCAGAGACTTGTCTGCCCTCCTTTGCCTTCAGTCGCACAAGGGGACTGGGGGCACCTGATACTGCATCATGGTATCAAACCACTGGGCAGAAGAGAAAGAAGGAAAGGGAAGGGCTCGGAGCACTCAGAGCAAGGGGAAGGGCTCGGAGCACTCAGAGGAAGGGGAAGGGCTCGGAGCACTCAGAGCAAGGGAAAGGGCTCGGAGCACTCAGAGCAAGGGGAAGGGCTCGGAGCACTCAGAGGAAGGGGAAGGGCTCGGAGCACTCAGAGCAAGGGGAAGGGCTCGGAGCACTCAGAGCAAGGGGAAGGGCTCGGAGCACTCAGAGCAAGGGGAAGGGCTCGGAGCACTCAGAGCAAGGGGAAGGGCTCGGAGCACTCAGAGCAAGGGGAAGGGCTCGGAGCACTCGGAGCACTCAGAGCAAGGGGAAGGGCTCGGAGCACTCAGAGCAAGGGGAAGGGCTCGGAGCACTCACAGCAAGGGGAAGGGCTCGGAGCACTCACAGCAAGGGGAAGGGCTCGGAGCACTCAGAGCAAGGGGAAGGGCTCGGAGCACTCGGAGCACTCAGAGCAAGGGGAAGGGCTCGGAGCACTCAGAGCAAGGGGAAGGGCTCGGAGCACTCACAGCAAGGGGAAGGGCTCGGAGCACTCAGAGCAAGGGGAAGGGCTCGGAGCACTCAGAGCAAGGGGAAGGGCTCGGAGCACTCGGAGCACTCAGAGCAAGGGGAAGGGCTCGGAGCACTCAGAGCAAGGGGAAGGGCTCGGAGCACTCAGAGCAAGGGGAAGGGCTCGGAGCACTCAGAGCAAGGGGAAGGGCTCGGAGCACTCAGAGCAAGGGGAAGGGCTCGGAGCACTCACAGCAAGGGGAAGGGCTTGGAGCACTCACAGCAAGGGGAAGGGCTCAGAGCACTAACAGGACCGCATCCACCACACCCATCCAATCTCCCAGGACCATTTCTCTGGGATCTCAGCTTCCCAGAGTTGGAGTCACAAGGATACCAGAAATCTCAGATTATGCAGACACAATCAGACACTGTCTCCTGACAATGATTCCCGAATGCTTGACAGAGAGATCGCTCAGTCACATTGATTTCAGTTCTAATCAAAGCAGGAGAAGGCCCGGTTCTCCACAGGAACTCGGGCGGATTTCTTTCATGAAATCTCAGCAAGTTCCACAGGCTCACTGTGCTGCTGCTGGGAGCATCCCCACCAGGGAGAGGAGGTCAGAGAAGGGGGGGGGAAGGAATCGTGACCCACTGTGCGCCCCACAGAAGCGTCAGCGCTACAGGATTCCATCCTCATCCCATCTCATGGAGAAGGGAAGCGGCTTGTCACTGGGACCGCCATCAGCAGGGCCAGCCCTCCCACGGGAGGTGATGTGGCGTGGGGACAGAGCTCGGACTTGGAGTTGCCGAGGCAGTTGGAGTCCTGCCCCCGTGCCTAACTACTTGTGTGATCTTCCACAACTGACATCTGGGTCTCTGGGACTCAGTTTCCTCATCTGCAAAGTGGGGGATATTATCCACTTCATCTAGCTGTTGTGTGGATCAATGAAGATTGTGTATAAAAGTTGCTCTGTTAAGCACTTAGCACAGTGTCTAGCACATAGCAGGCATCTGGTATATGCCCCTGTTCTCCCTCCCTCCTTCTTTCCTTGTTTCTTTCCTTCTTTTTCTCTTTCCCTTCCCCCCTTCCTTCTTTTGTTCCTTTGTTAACCTGCAAAATGTGGACAAATTAGATATTGAATTCAGCACCATAACATAATAAATCTAAATAAAAAATAAAACTCATTTCTTTTCCTAATTGCTAAAGCTTAATATCTAGGAAATAGTTTCAGATTAAGCTAAGGTTAATACCTCACTTAACTAGAATATTCAAGAGATTAGAGAATTTGGATCAAATACATTTTCTACTCAATCAAAAGCTAAGTAGAAAACTTTTTGTTTCAGTTCTTTATGAAAATGTCTGGAAGGTATTAAGAGATTTTCTTGCTTTAGCCAGTATAGCACTTTAAACTTAATTACACTGTTCTTTGATGATGGAAAAAATTTTTTTTAATTTGTAAATTTTAAATTCTTAAAAACTGGATTTTGTACTAGAAGCTCTGGTTTCAAACCCAGGCTCTGATACTTCATCTCATTGTCTCTTTTAGTTAAGTCCCTTCACTTGCAGGCCTCAGTTTCCTGACATGTAAAGTAGTTGGATTAGATGATCTCTTACTATTCTTCTCAGGTCTTAATATTTTTAAAGATTTGCTCCTTTCTCTCGACAGTTCAGAAAAAGCAATTTAAGATTCTGGTGTTTTTGTATAACGCAGGTTCTGGTGGATTTGTCACTCTAGTGATTGGAGCTTCCACTGGGCTCACCTCACTCTCTAAAGAGAGGGAGGGACCCATTGGATGCTCGGAGCCCCCAATATCAGCCTGTTTGTACGGCCCATGGCTGCACCCCACGTGTTCATTTTCACATCCCACTGTCCCAGCAATCTCATGAGACCCTCCTCCCCAGCTCACTGGTCACAGACTGGTAACTAACAGGCTGAGGAGCCTCTCCAAGTCTTTCCACAACCCTCCAGGGCTCCTCTCAAACACATGCAGATGCCATGGGGAAGGGCAGGTACAGATACCCAGAGCCCATCTGCTCCGGGATCAGGATCCCTTGGCTAGGAGAGACCCTCGGAGGAGCCCCAAGCTCCCTCATGGCCACCTGGCTCGCCGGGCTGTGTCTCTAACACAAAGACGAAGAAGACAGAAAAGGAAACCATCAGTGCCATTCCATTACTGATGGGGATTTCTTCTCGCCTTTTTTCTTGGCTAACTCTGGCTTTCCAGCCCGTAAAGCACAAGGCCAGGAACAGGAAGGTGTCAGAGCACAGATTTTTTTGGGGGGCCGTTAAGTGATGAGGAGTTTGTTTCCCTTTTTAGGTCCTGAGCAAGGGAAAGAGGAAAACTTACAGATTTTTATATGGAACATAAAAAGGCTAAATATCAGGAGTTGCAATACTTGCTGTAAGTTCAGGCTTTCTTTTTTATATTTTCTTTCTTTCCTCATATTAGGAGCCTGTCTAGTCAACAGCTTAAGAGAATGTCTATAGTCTCAAAGGGGCCCATCCAACGTCATCATCTGAAATCAAGAAACCAAATCAATAAAAGACTAGATGAAGCAAAGTCAAGGCTGCAATATTCTACGTTTTGTTCTCTGAGAGGAAAGCTTCTCAATGGATAACTAGTGCAAACGATTATCTTCTTCATTAAATTTGATGACTTGTAACATTTTTAATTGGTCCAACAAGAAGTTTTCATTAAGAGAAGTAGATGTTAAGTAATTTGGCTTTCTAGCACATACGTGCTAAAAAGGAAAAATGGATCCCTGAAGACTAAGTTAAAGAAACTAATAAAAACGAACATTATTTCATTAAGAAGATGGTGTTATTGTTTACTATCAAGATACCAACTGTAATTTGAAATTACTTTTAATATCTTCTTGGACTTGGATGGAATTGTCTTAGCTGACAAATATATTTGGGTCTTTCTTATTTATAGAAATGTATATCTATACTAAAGATAAATCCAAGTTATTAAGGTAATTATATTCAAACACTAAACCAGATTCAATCCCCAAATGCTTCTCACATTATAGACAAGAGAGTTTGTTTAATTTAGTTGTAAGAGCTGTTTGCTTGATTACCTAGTGTAACTTTATGTTGACCAACTATTCCTACTACTACTTAGTATCCTGCCTGGAGGCTTTGAGAAGGCTGTTGATAACAGGGCGGCTCTGTAAGAGCAATTCCAAAAGTAAACTATCTGTTTGTAGCAGGCTAATTGATGGATATCAGCTCAGAAAGGCGGGGAATGACTGCCCAAGATCATACAGGGACGAAGTAGAGGGGTCAAGACTGTAATCCGGGCCCTCTGAATCTTTCTTACAGTGAGCTGTCTCTGAACTAGAGATGACTTGGGAAATTTCAGGGACTTCCTCAGCCAGGAGTCAACAGAATTCCCTGTACTTGAAAAGATCTTTTTTATTCTAGTGGATTACATAGAGTCAAGGTTTTCATGAGTCTGAGGACCTCAGTCACTTCCACCCGCCCCCACGCTCTCTGTTCTGTGTAATTCTTGGTCATCTCTCCCCATAAGACACTACTTGGAATACTGTATGTTGCCATGCTCTCTCTGAATGTGGATTCTCTGGTGGAAAATTTTTGAAGAATTTCTGGTTAAATGCATAAAACTGGAAAAATGGGGGAAAATCTCTTGCCACCAGGAATGTTCAGAATTTCTTCTATTGAAGAGCAGGATCCAATTCTTAACAAATTTCTGATCTTGAATTAATTCTACAGCTCCCTTAATCTATTTCAAGCCTTTACTTGAAATGGCCCCAAATCTGTTTCTCAAAATTGAAAGCACGGTATTTTATTTCTCTCAAGATGGAGATTGATCAGCTTATTGCTGATTAATCTGTGGCAGATTAATACTTAATCAACTGGATTTTCTAAAGTAATAACTTGTATAAAAACTCTGATCGATTTAATAGCATGGTTCCATTTCACTGAAAAACAAATCTAGTCACAATTTTCACACATTTAGCATCAACTTTTGGTTCAATAGATACAAACTGTTGATGGGCCAAACTATATTGCCTAGGTATAAATCCTACATTTTTAAGATTTCTCTGAGATTCTGTGTTAAAATACTTCTATCAGAATTTGAGATGGCAGGAATAGTTCTATGATAGATACGATCTCAAGTCTGAGAAAATTTTGATTTTATTTTTACTCTTTTTCAGCAAGCATTTCTTTTTTTTTTTTCCTTCCCCCTATTGAAAACCATTTAAGAAAGACAAAATAATTTGAGCAAATATGCCCAGTCGAGAAAAACAAATTCTGGCACTGGCCTTGTCCAGAATGCCTGATTCCTTCTGCATCTGCCCATGAGGAGGCAGGCAGCTCGGCTTGTCACTGGTCTTCCATAATTATGCACGCTTATTGTGTTTAGATGCAATCTCAGCCTTAGGCAAGGGTCAACCACTGGATCCTCCCCACCTTTTAAAAGTTCTATATTTAGCCACATTAGGACAAACTCTGGGGTGAGCTCCCTTCCTAATCTTCACGGGGCACTTCCATGCTTTAGATTTCTCAACCTGAGTCGAGCTGTCCTTGGCGCTTTCCATTCCTCCCTCCTCTCATGGATTCCAGGCCCATCGCCATGTCCTATCAATTCTGCCTCCACCACGTATCTGTCATCCTCTGCCTCACACAAGCACGGCCTGGTCCAGCCTCTCGCTGCGCTACCGCAATGGGATCGACACTTGACTGCCCATCAGTCCGTCCTCCACAGGGGCTGAGACATTTCTGTGTCTATCCCACCCAAAGTCTTCCATTTAACCTTCAGAGGCTGGTGACGTCCAGTCTTTCCAAGCCACTCACATTATGTCCCATTGTCTCCACACTCTACATTCCCACCAACAATGTTACATAACCCCCTGCCTTTGGCTTCTGTTCTGAGCCCCTGCCCTCTTCAGTTCATCTGTGGGTTACCTTTAAAGCTTCCTCAGGTTCCCCTACACAAGCTTTACTAGTGATAGTCGGAGCTCTACCAGCCCTAAGTCAATGTAGATGTGCTCTGGAAAGCCTTTGTGTGTGGCTTATCTGCTTCCATGTCTATCTTGTTTCTAGAAGAGTGTAAACACTGTGAGGGTAGAGTTTGGCTTTGGCTCTGTGCCTACAAAATAATTCACACTCATTTTATGGTGGACATGTATACACTTGCTGAAGGGAACCGAACGGACTGGACACAACATCCAAAAAGCAACCTCCTCCTCCCTGGCGATGACACGGACTCACTCACTTGGAGATGAAAAGAAGCAGGCGCGTGTACTCGGCAGAAGTATACGCGCAAGCTTATTAAGGACCACCGGTACGCATTCCACAACTCATTAATAATAAGAGAGATGCAGCTGACAACAACATTAAAGCTTTCTTTTACACCTGAGACCAGAATGGGAGGGGGTGAGGGACTGGTACCTTAATGCATTCCTGAGTGCGGACTGGTGCCCGAAAACCCTGCTTTTTAAACTGTGGCTCGTGGCCCCGTGGGGGGCCTTGTGACTGAATGTGGAGCCTGTGAAACGATGCTTTGTTATCGGGAAATGCCTGATGTGCGTAACTATTTTATATACCTATATATCCGGAGTCCCGGAAAAGTTTCTCAGGCCCCAAGGGGCTGTGAGGGGAAAAGCCCTGATCTAGAAAACAGCCGGGAGCATTTAGCAACAGAACTAGACTTTATGTAACCTTTGACCCAGGATTACTGATGCTGGCTGTCATTCGGAAAAAGATCGAAAGGCCTGATATATGCTAAAGTATTTACAGCGACGACGCTCTTTGGAACAGTGAGAAACAGAAGGGAACCATCCACAGATGTCTATGTACACAGGCACGCACACACACACACAGCCCGTGGATAAGTATCTATTGATTACGGGATGGTTAAACAGATTGTTACCTGTGACTTTAATGTTACTGTGCGGTAAGAAATGGTCACCATGAAAAACTCGGAAAACGGACGAGCTGTTGTGGACAGAAGGTCATGCAGAAGAGAGTTTGAACAGCCACTTGCTGGCTGTGGAATCCTGGGCAAGTCACTTGAATTCTGCCTTATATTGCTCATTTAAAAACCAGGGGTTTGGACGCAATGGTCTCCAGCATCCCCTCTGGCTCTAAATAAAGACCGTGATGCAGAGCAGAAGCAGGACAGACGAGCACACGCTGCCCATAGCAATTAGAAGGAAAGGGAAACACAAGACCTGAGAATTCTCAATGAGTTCTCAATGAGCTGAGCCGCCATGACTCCCGAGCACTGAGAGGGAGACGTGACTCTTGCCTCTCAGCCTGAGGTAACAGAGGTCGGGCACAGACTATGGGAGGGCAGCTGGGCGGTGTAGGGGGGAAAGAGCGCGGGGCACAGAGTCAGGAAGACACAGAGGACAAACTCTGCCTCGGACACTTATTACCTGTGTGGTCCCAGGCATTTAACCCCGTTTGCCTCCGTTTCCTCCTCTGTAAAAGGGGCTGGAGAAGGAAATGGCCTTCTGGAGCATCTCTGCTGAGAAACCCCCAATGGGGCGATGAAGAGTCAGACTGAGGAACAACAATGGAAGGTGCCCGTGGGGAGAGGAGAAAGTGTAGTTAGGAAGCAGTGGATGTAAAAGATGTATATTTTAAAGATGTCTCTTTACAGTTGAGAACACAGCTCCGGAGGTCTGGCTGCAGTGTCTGAATGCTAAAAGTAGGTTTGCCTAAAGGGCTATTTGTGGAGAACCCAGTGTGGGGCAGGCTCTCCCACAGAGGTCAGGAGAGATGACCCCAGGTCCTCTGGAGAACTCAGGGACTGATTGGCCTGGCACAGGACTGCCCAGCATGGCGGGCACTGGAGAAGGCACCGGGCTCTCCGAGCAGAGGAGACCTGCCCTGGCTGAAGAGAAACGGGGACGCGCCACTTCAGAGACCACTCCACTCCAAGTGTTCACACGGACAAATGTTCCCGTTGCAGTCCAATTTGTGCTAGAATTCTGAACTCATATGTTCTGATCAGCTTCAGCCTTGTCTCGGACAGTGAGGCCATTTTGGAGTCCAAGGGACAACCACCAACAGCGGTTAAAATGGATTAAAAGGACATCTTTGACATTCACCACCTCCGCGGCAGAGACATTTCCTTCCCCAGCTCATTTTACAGATGGGGAAACTGAGGCAGGCAGGGTGAGATAACTGGCCTAGGGTCACCCAGCTAGAAAGTGCCTGAGGCCAGAATGGAACTCGGGACAAGTCTTGTTAGCTCTATGCCCACCAGGTCTCCCTTGCCTTTAAACAAGTTGGCAACATGGCCGCTCTTCAGAGGAGTCTGGAAGCTTCCTTCTCCCAGACAAGGAGAGCCACGCCCCAGGGCACTTCCTCTTTCTGTGTAGGGCGGCCAGGAGCCAAGTCCGGGCCAGCAGGGCAACGACCTCCTTTCGGGTGTCAGGTAAGGGGGGCGCCCTTGGGAAGGTCCTGCCTGTTTCTATCACCGACCCTCCCATTTCCCATCCCATTTATTTCTGTGAGCCAACGTCCTTTTACAAGTAGGAGGGACACAAATTCTAGATGAACCCATCGGTTCTGAGAGGAGCAGGGCCTTGATTTAGTGCCGGACTCCCTGCGACATTCTCTGGGCCTCTGCCCTGGCCAGCCAGAACCTCTTCCCGGATCTTTGCTCCTTCTCACTACACAAAAGTCGCCTTCTTCCTTTAAGACACAGAAGAAGCACCCAGTGGCCGAGCAAAGCCCTTCCTGGCACGCACCCCACCTTCTTGGGCCCTTCCTTTAGCCACCTCTATACATCTACGTGGTATTTATTTTGTATTTCTTCTCTTTCAGATGTGTCAAAAACCCCGCTAGAGCACAGCCTGACCCAGATCAAAGTGTAACCGGGAAACATGGCACAAAATAACCCTATTACAATAACATATTACTAAGTCAATACATGACATGGGGAACCTTTAGGTTCACACTAGCAGCCCCCATTCTTCTTTTGAGTTTGCTACCACCGTTCCACATCATCCACGTGTATGTGTTGTCTCTCCCTAGAGAGAATGTAAGTCTTTTGATAGTAAGGATTATTTCTTTTGTCTTTATATTCCTAGGAAGGGGCCCGACACATAATAGGTACTTAATAAATGCTTATTAATTAATTGATAATCACTACAGTGAATTCATTCTTCAAACACTTGTTCTATCATGTTATTAAACGCATAAACTCAATCCCCACAATTCTGAGACTTTTGGGGAGATCTTTGAAAATTTTTTGCCCTTTCTTCTCACATAATTGTGCTTATCCGTATCCCAGAGCATCACCTCACAGTCTGTTATTACTATATCTGGAGTTGATCCGAAATTACTCCTTTAGCATTATTCTCTGAATTATTCTAACACCAGGCAACCGAATGCAAATATTTCCATATACTCAGGTGAATATTTCAAAAAGTTTTCTTCCTTCGTCTTGAGAAATCGTACGGTCTGACTATGACTCTCTTGGTCTGGGTTAGCTCCATCAAATCACCTGTTCTCTTTGTTCTTTGAAATGTGAATTGGCTCTCTAGGAGCTTGCTCCTTTAGAAACAGTCCAGCCTCAATTTAATACCATCTCAGACAAAGAGTGTGTTGATTTACATATCTATCACCCTAGGCAAGAAAGTCTTTTTGACGTTCAAAAGAGAATTGAGAAACAGCTCACTTGTCATCTTTCTGGTCTTACTCAAGACAATAAATTTGGGCAAGAAGTTTGTATAAAAATACATGTGTACCTAGCTGATAAATGGTTTCAGTAATTAGCATTCTACAAAGCCTGAAGATTATGTTTAGGTCTAGCCTTGATTTCATTATTTCATTTTCTTAGTCTGACTAAGTCCTGATATAATAAGAAGGCCCAAACTTGCAGCCAAATTCTTCTAGAATAAATAGATTTATTCCCTTAAAAGTGACTGGGAGAGTTCTTCCCATCAGATTAGGGACCAAATGAATGCAGGGTCTTCTTTTTCTGAGCAAACAGAAATAAACACAACTGGCCATTCAGACCAAGTTCAAGGAGAGGGATCTGCCTTGAAGAACGAACAACTTATTGAATTAACATGCTTTAATGTTTCTTGAAGTAGCCATGCTTGCCACCCTTAGCTCTGATCCTCGGAATGCCTAGTTTCCTTCAAAGCTCAGTTCAGGGAATGAGATCTCCTCCAGAAGTCTTTTTCATTGAATATTGGGGGTATCCTCCATTCAAAGAACTGACAATGATGTACAAAAGCTTTCTCCCAAGAGCTGCTGGGACCTAGAAAGCTTAAGCAGTAGGGGCTGATGTCCTGTGCACAAGGGACTGACAATCCTCAGTCCGGCCCTGGGAGCCTGCGAGAAGGCCAAGCTACAGCCACATCACAATAAGACATCACTCTAGAAAGAGCAAAGTGTTTGTTGTCTCATGAAATCACTCATAGCTCTTATAGTGTGGATAAATTAAATGAGGAGAATGTAGCTGTTGGAAGCACCTGAATGTAGAGAACACTCCGTTCACTACAATAAAGGGGAAAAACCTCGCATTCTTAGGATCCACTTCTAAGATTTGGACTGAATGAACAGGTGGAAGCTAAAAGAATATTATTTAAAATTTAGTTTAGAGTTTTCAAAAGTAAAGATAACACCAAAATAACGTTCAAATGCGATACTGTACTTTTTTGTGTTATTTAGTCAAAAGAAAGCTTATTCTAAAATTAATCATTATGGTCTACTTCATGTGCATAGTTGACAGAACTGTGTTGTCTCTACATGATCCTCTGACTTCCTTTAACTCTACCATTACATTCAATAGTCCTTAGACCATTCCATTTTCTAAGTTGTCTTATTTTTAGCTGAGGCATTTTTAGATGACAAATATCCATGGTGGCTAAGAGGATATTAAATAAAATGTATTACTCTAAAGCAAAATTTTAAGATCTGAAATCACACATCCTCAAATAGGAATGCTATCAAAACTGTAATTTCATACTCCATCCAAAGCATCAAAACTTCCAGAACTAGGTCTGAAAAGAGCAGTATAAAAAAGCCTGAAGCTCCATAAACTACTCCAGGAATAGAACTCAACTTTAACATGAAGTTCAAAGTTAAAAAAAAAAAAAAGGTGGGGAAAATGAGCAAAACAGTGAAAAAGAACCTGATTAAAAGTTATTCTGGTAACAGAAGATCAAGACACAAACTCAGAGGACAACAATGGTAAAGCAGTTACAAGCATAGTCTCAAAGAAAAAAATTGTATAATGGATACAAACCCAATAAGAATTCCTGGAAGAGCTTAAAAACTGTTTTTAAAAATCAAATAAGAGTGGTAGAGGAAAAACTGGAAAAAGAAATGAAAATGCTACAAGAAAATTATGAAAAATCAATTAACCGTTTGGTAAAAGCAGCACAAAAAATACTGACGAAAATAATACAATTATTAAAAACAGAAATGAACAAATGGTTAATAAGATACAAAACTTCACTGAAGACAAGAACCCTTACAATTAGAATTGGTCAAATGATAGAAGAGTTACAAAAGTTCAGTAAAGAAAATAATTTCTTAAAAATCCAAACTGGGCAGTGGAAGCTAATGTTTTCATGACACATCAAGAAACAATAAAAGTCAAAAGAATGAAAAAAATAGAAGAGAATGTGAACTATCTCATCAGAAGAACAATTAACCTGGAAAAGTAGATTGAGGAAAGATAATTTTAAAATATTGGAACAGTTGAAAGTCATGAAAAGAGCTTAGACATCATATTTCAAGAAATTATCATTGAAAATCGTAAACGAGGGTAAAATAGAAATTGAAAGAATTCATTAATCATTTCCTGTGACAAATCACAAAATGAATATTCCCAAAAATATTATAACTAAGTTGCATAGCTCCCAGATCAAAGAGAAATAGTCCAAGAAGCCAGAAAGAATCATTTAAATATTGCAGAACCACCATCAGTATTACACAAAATTTAGCAACTTCCATGTTAAAGGGATGGAAGACTTGAAATATGATATTCTGGAATATAAAGAAGCTAAGACTGCAACCAAAAATAAGCTACCCAGCAAAGCTGAGTATGGCCCTTTGCAGGAAACAATGGATATTTAATGAAATAGAGGAGTTTCGAGGACTCCTGATGAAAAGATGAGATCCAACTAAAAAGACTGAAGAAAGGCATAACAAAGTAAACAGAAAGAGTAATCCTAAGGGTCTTCAAAAAGCTAAACTATTTACATTCCTATATGGGAAGATGATACATGTAAATTGTAATTACTTTATAATTATTAGGACAGTGAAAAGAAGTTTATAGTAGACTAAATACATGAGTGTGAGTCAACTGTGTTGAAATAATCTTTAAAAAATGAAAGTGAGAAAGAGAGATGCACTGGGACAAGGGGGAAGGGAGAAGTGGAATGGGCAAAATTATAAAAGAGGCATACAAGAGCGCTTTTATAGCAGATGGATAAAGGGTGGGATGGGTAATTCTTGAATCTCACTTCCATTGGAATAGGTACAAAGAAGAAAATATATAAACACACTCAGTTGTATATAGAAATGTAATCTACCTGTAAGAGAAATAGGAATGAAAGGAAATAAGAGAAACAAGGAATTGATAAAAAGGAAGGGCAGATTAAAGGAAGCAATAGTTAGAAGCAAAATAGATTTTTGAGGAGGAGCAGGGTAAAAAGAGAGAGAGAAAAAGAAATGGAAGAAAATGAGAGGGAGGGAGAAACAAAGTAATCATAAATATGAATGTGAATAGGATGAAGGTACACATAAAATGGAAACATAGCAAAATGCATTAGAAATCATAATATATGCTTAATGATGCTTAAATATGATACTTAAAAGAGAGAACTTGAAACAGAAAGCACACCAAGAGTTAAAATAAAGGACTAAAGCAGAATCTAATATGCTTTAACTAAAATAAAAAACAAACAGGGCTAGCAATCATGATCTCAGACAAAGTAAAAGCAAAAGCAGACCTAATTAGAGAGATAAGGAGAGAAATTACATTTTACTAAAAGGGATCACAGACAATGAAGGAATATAAAAAAATATTTACAGTTTCTCTGATGAAGGCCTCATTTCTCAAATAGGTACTGAGTACAGAACTGAATCAAATTTATAAAAATAAATGTCACTCACCAATTGATAAATGGTCAAAGGATATAAACAGGCATTTTCAGAAGAAGAATTCAAAGTTATCTAAAGTCATACAAAAAAATGTTCTAAATCACTATTGACAAAGACAACTCCAATAGACTGGGGATGGAAAATGTCTGCATGCAGAGAGAGAATTATGGGGACTGAATATAGATCAAAGAATAGTATTTTTACCTTTTTTTTTTTTTGTGGTTTATTTGTTCAAATTTCCTTTCTCATGGTTTTTTCCCCCTCTGGTCTGATTTTTCTTGCACAACATGACAAATATGGAAATAAGTTTAAGAGTATTATATATCTATAACCTATATCAGATTGCTTGCCGTCTTGGGAAGAGGGGGAGGAAAGGGAGAGAGGGAGAAAATTTGGGACACAAAATCTTGCAGAAATGAATGTTGAAAATTATCTTTTCATGAACTTAAAAAATACTATTAAAAAGAAATCACTCTCAATTAGAAAAAAGCAAATTAAAACATCTCTAAAGTATTACTTCAGATTACATAGATCAGAAATGATAAACCTGGCAGGGATAAGGGAAAAAATACACTATTGAACTGTTGATGGAACTGTGAACTAATCTGTCCATTCTGGAGAACAATTTGGAACTAGGCTCAAAGGGCTATAAAACTGTGCATATCCACTGACCCAACAATGGATCTGTATCCCAAAGAAATAAAAGAAAAAGGACAAGGACCTATATGTACAAACATATAGTTCTTTTTGTGGTGACAAAGGATTGGGATATGGTTGATTATGATATAGTATCATTGTGTCATGGGAAATGACAAGGGGAATGGCCTCAGAAAAACACATAAGACCTATGAGAAGTGATGCAAAGTGAAGAACAACCAGAAGAATAGAGCACATAGTAACAGCAATGCTGCAAAGATGATCGACTGTGAAAGACCTGGCTCTGCAGAGCAATATAATAATCCAAGACCTTTCCAAAAGACTCATGATGAAAAAGTGCCATCTATTTCCAAAGAGAGAACTAGTGAACTCAGTGCAAAGTAAAGTATACTTTTCTCCCTTTATTTTTCTTGATTTTTAAAAATATGTCTAATATGGAAATATGTTTTACATATTTTTCATGTATAAGTAATATCTAGTGTTTGTCTTTTTAGTAGGTGGAAGAAAGCATGGGAAGGAGGAAAAAATTTAGAATTCAAAATTTAAAAAGAAATGAATATTAAAAAAAAAATAACCTACCCAATAAAACTGAGTATAATCCTTCAGGCAAAAAAAAAAAAAAATTAATGGCTATTTAATGAAATAGAAAACCTTCAAGCATACTTGATGAAAAGGTCAAAGATGAATAGAAAACCAAACTTTCAAAAGACTCAGAAGAAGCATAAAAAGATAAACATGAAAGAGAAATCATAAAGGACTCAATAAAGTTAAACAATTTACATTTCCATATGGAAAAATGATACGTGTAACTCCTAAGAATTTGATCATTATTATGGCAGCAAGAAGGAGTCTACATAGGGATATGAGTCAATTATGTTGTGATGATGTTAAAAAAAAAATTAAGGGTGGGAAAAAGGGATAAACTATGAGAGAGGAAAAAAGAAAAAATGGAAAAATGATCTCAAGTAAAAGAGGTTTGCAAGGAAGAGGTGTTACAGTGGAGGAAAAAAAGGGGGGCAGCAACACTTGAACCTTACTCTCATATGTACTTGTTCAAAATGGGAAGTATACACACTCAATTTGGTAGAGAAATCTATCTTAATCAACAAGGAAGAAGGAGGGGAAGGGGATAAGAAAAGAGCATGGGTGATAAAAAAAAAGGGGGGGGGATGAATTAAGGGAGAACATATAGAAGCATAACAGACTCTTGAGAAGAGTAAAAAAAAAATAAACAGAAGAAAATAGGATAGAGGGAAATACAGTCATTATAACTACTTTTGGAAATGAAAACTGGTCCCTTTTAACAGCAATATTCTTTTATTCATGCTCCACAGTGGTTCAAAGTGCAATACTCTCATGAGAAAAAAATTATTTTTTTTACTATTATATTAATAACCAATTATTAAATTGGGATCCAGGCTTTTTTCCACAATTTTCTCATTAAGGCCCAGCCCTTGTAAAGTCAGCCTCTGAAGGACATGACTGATTGGGGAGACTGCCCCTGGCCCTCGGTGAACATGCTCTCCAGCCTTGGATGTGAGCCTGCCCAACCAGGAGACCTAAATCTGTTTGGAGTGTAAACAGAATCCAGGCTGGGTGAGCCCTCAGCCAGAGGAAAAGAACCCCCTCCATTAGAGTTTGGGGTGACCCAGCTCAGGAAGGGGAAAAGCGACTTGACTGGTCTGTTTGGGGATGGATTTCCCATCTGGACTGCTGGAGGCTGCCGTCAAGATCCAGTCCCTGCTCAGCAGGAGGAGCCGAAGACTTCTGCCTCCCCTCCTCCTTAAAGGTCCGCTGCCCGTGTCCGGAGAGTTCCCTGTCAGAAGGCACACACCTGATCTTCAGAGCCTATTGATTGCCTTATTAATAAAATGATTATCAATTATCCAGAAACTATTTCCTGGGGTTTTTCATCATCGCACTTGGAAAAATCAAAATGGCAGGGGAGACATGGGCATGGAGAGGCGGCCACAAGCAGAGGCAGGATTCTGCCAACCACGGCTTGTGGGCCAGGACGCTGTCTTTATAGGGACCCACTTTCAGTCCAGCCTGAGGTGAGGGAAGAGCAATGGGGAGCCACGTGGCTGGCCTGGGGCCCACGGAAGGGCAAAGCCTTCACCATGCCATGTGGTGCTTCCACGGCAGGCCAGGAGAAAGATGGACGAGAACTTCCAAGGACTCAAACTCAAGGGGGCCACAACCCTGTCTGCCTCAGTTTGCTCATCTGTAAAATGAGCTGAAGAAGGAGACAGCCAATCATTCTAACATCTCTGCCCAGAAAACCCCAAATGGGGCCACGACAGAAAAACAGCAACCAGAGAGACTCATGGGTAATGGGACTTAACTGAAAAAGTCATATGTATGTAGACAAAGGGCACGATGTGCACTTTAGTGGCTCAGAAGCAAGAAGAAAATCTGCCTCGCCCAGGAAAGAATCCCAGCGAGGTGCCCCTGAGGGCACAGGGAACGGGCATCGGAAGCCTGTTTCCATCCTAGTGGCAACCGGTGGGATGCGATGAGGTGAAGCTGTCCGAGAATGGGAGTCTTAGGAAAGAGGGGTGGGCCGGCTTGAGCGCAGTGCATTCTCTGCCCCCAGAGGGACGCCCCTCCCAGCACAGTGGGCTGCAGGCTTCTGAATCACCCTTCACCAGAATGCATTGCAATGGTTCATGACTCTGTGTTACCTTCCAAAATCCATGAAAATGAGCATTGGAAGAAAATCTGAAATGACTGTGCCCAAGGCAGTTTACTCTTCTCCTGGAATTCAGGGACTCCTCCCAAACCTGCGCCCCAAATACTTGTGGCGGTGGCGTCCAGTCGCTCAGTTTGCCCAGCCCTTCGTGACCCATTTGGGGCCCACATCAGTCGTTTAGAACTGACGTTATTTTGTGAAAGGTGTTTCAGGATTTAATAATTGTAGCGTCATTAGTGCTGGCTGAATAAGCTTCATGAACGCGGGGCTCCGGGCCCACCTACACAAACACATCAGTGTTCCTCTGCGATGACACAGGAGGGGATGGGGGTAGATGGACGCACCCTCGATGTCCTTCTTTGTGGGTGACATCAGTTCCCCAGTTTTGTGCCCTAACTCCAACGCCTCAAGGGGCCGCAGATCTGCGCCTGGCCCTCCTGGAGCCATCTCTCACCCACACCCCAATGGAACGCTCTTTCTTTCCCAGGTTCCTAATTCAGTTTAAGAACCCCCCCAGCAACCCAACCACCTCAGCTCTTCTGGAGCCTCCTTTCTCATCGCTGCTGCCTGTTCCCAGCCCTCACCACGGCTCACATGTCCCCTCAGACCAGGACGTCCAAAGGCCATCTTCCCCAAGCTGCCCTGGAAGCAGCAGTCTCATCCTGGGCCTCCCAACTGCTTAAATGCAGCCTCCTAAGCCTGGCAGTGCAAGATCTTCAGGCTTCCTGCCCGTCCCTCCATTCGTTCTCCATTCTGGCCCGGCCGGCCCCCTTGCCACTGCCATGTCCCCCCTCCCCATGGCTGGACAAGAGTCGCTCCACTCTACTGGGCTTGGCTAATCTGCCAGTCTCTGTAGGAAGCCTTTCCTGCCCCCACTGTTTGGAGGTCTCTTCCTCTTCCAATGCTAATCTATTTACAGTGAAATCTCTCTCTCCACCCACCAGAATGTCAATCCCCTGAAGGAAAAGGGCTGTCCTGGTCCTTGTGTCTCCAATGCTTATATACAGTAGGTATTTAATAAGTGCTTGTTGCTTTGTGCAGTACTGCATGATGCATACACTCAAAAGGCCCCTTGGCCCCTTGTTTTTTTTATTTGATAAAGATTTGATGGGAGCTTTCTTCTATCTGAATAAGCCCTATTCAATCCCGGCTACCACCATACAAATAGAAAGAAACGTAATTTGGTCTGACAAGGTCCCTTTATGTTTCAAGTGGGCTACAATTCCCAAATCAGACACAGTTGAAGATAAGTTCAGAGAAATCATTAAAGAGAAAAACACTGTCTGAATTTAAACTGAAGCTCTTGCTTTTAAAAAAGTTTATAGTTTAACCGGCAATGTTTGTTCAGTACAGAGATCTGGTTCCCAAGGTCATATTAAAGGAACAAATCTTTTCCTCCGACATGAACCTGGACTATCCACACATTTTCAGTATATAAAGAGCTAGATTTCAGAAGGTGCCACAATACTGTTAGATATTAAAGCCTTTTATACTACACAAGAACAAGTAAATCCTTTTCCTCTACATTACATCTGAAGACCAGGTCTTCCTTTGTCTCCTTGGGGCCTATCTCTGTTTCTTTCCTCAAGTATAAAATCCACATGACCGCCTCTGCCTCCCACCTACTCCCCTTGTTATGAGGCTGACTACCTAGCCGACTGAGGCTTCAGAAGATTCAGGAGTCTGGCCTTTCCCTTCATGCTACCCAAGTGCCTTGGATGGCCCAGCAGGAGGGCAGCAGAGATGCCATCTGCGTCTGTAACTTGATGGAGAACCTCTAGGGCTCAGTCCCTTTGGCCAGGGCTCCGGAACCTGGCTTCCAGTGGTCTTAGCTGGGATGGCCTTGCAGGGGGATTTCATCAGCTTACGCCAAGCTCAGAAGACATCCAGTGCATGGGGACCCGCACAAACATGCACACCAATGGAAAGCACCAGGAGTGGCTCAGACCGGGTACATCCTGCCTCAGGAGTGCAGGGGGGAGGCAGGGATGGCTGTGTTCATTTTATAGATGAGGAAGGAAACTGAGAAAGGGCCCCAGGAGACAAAGAAAGATCTGGTCTTCAAATATAATATAGAGGAAAAGGATTTACTTCTTCTTGTATAGCATAAAAGACTTTAAAACCTAAAAATGAATTTTAAAAACTCCAAAGTGAAACTCCTGGCTGTCTTACTGTACTTGTATTTTTGTGATCTGGACCTCTTCTTGAGGATGATTAGATGCCCTGAGCCTATCAAAGTAAATTCACCTTTAATAAATTAAGCTCCTAATGACTTCTACAATTTTTTCCAATGGATTTTAAAAGAAGATGAAATTTTCTATTCACAAGTAAAAAAAATTCTTAAATCTCACATTCTAAGTCAAGTCTGTGAACTCAGTCATTATAAAATTTGCTTCCTCATCTATCAAAATAATTTGTGAACTGGTTAAGTCTTAGTTTTGTTTGTGAGTGAGTGTGTGTGTGTCAAAGGGGTCCTTGATCTTTGAAGGCTTTCTCAAGATTCTAGGTAAGCAAGAGGCATTCTCAAATTGCCCCGTAAGGATACCAGAAGATGCGGCTCCTGCACGCAAGAGGCAGTGCTGGGCTTCCTAAGGAAGACTACATTGTTTAAGGGGAATTAAAAAGCGGTATCCTGTACCTCGGTCACAGTCTTTCATATCCCCAGAGTGCTTAGAGAGAGGCAGGAAGCTGGTGAGAAAGCAAACGCAGGAAACTGGTCTCAACTCAACAATCCTTTCAGAAGGAAGTGGTCATGATTGCTACAATACCAGTCCTGTACCACATACAACCCTGTGGCTAGGTTCTCAAATAGTCTAAGGCCAGGCTAGGTTCTCAATATTCCAAGGCCATTTTCAGGAAAACAAACAAACAAAAATATTAATCTATGCCTTTAGCTAGGCTGTACTCAGTATTATTTTGTTAATCTAAAAAAAGTCCTTATTTACAGTCGGCAAAGATTGGTCACTTACTCCTGGGCTATAATAAAGGAAGCAGAAGAGAGACTAGGAAGAACAACAGATTTGGAATTGAGAGAGAGCCAGGCTTAACCAAGTCTCTCTGGCACTAACTGGTGTGCAAATATGGGAAAAGCATTTAAACACTGTGTTTGATTTGTTTCCTCATCTGCAACGTGGAAATAATACTATCTGAAGCATCTATTTCTGGAAAATTGTGCAGATCATCGAGACAATGCATAAAAAGGTTTTTGTAAATGTTAAAGAATATGAAAGTCTCAGTAAAAAGGCATTTATGAGCCAAATGTTGTTCTAAGCATCATGGACAAAAATATAAAAAACAAAGACAGTTCCTGTCCTGGAGGTGCTTACATTCTAATGCAATAGACTAGAGAATGATGGTCAGAAAGGGATTTTTTGCTTTGAAAAGTTATGGATTCAGAGGAAAGTATAAGAATACTAATGTACTGTGTTTAATTTTTTTCTATGAAAATACAAAATAAAACCATTTCACCTAATATGATTCTTAAATAATTATGAAGATATAAATCACTACTTGGAAGTACCCTAAACCTACATGTTTATAATCATTTATAATAATTTACTTGCACAATAATCCTTAATCAATGTTCCTATTAAATTAAATGAAAAAATATGGGCTCCCTCTGCTGGCTAAAATGCCACTTTTAAATTCTGCTCAAGTTAAATGAAAAAAAAAACAAGTAATATTTTCTTTATTTTAAAAATTACGTAGTCCTTTTCTTCTTAGGAAATCTAAGCACATACAGGATATTGCCTCATTTATTTGTGCATGTGATGTGGAGATTTAGAAGATAGCACTTCCCAAATGAGAAAATGGAGGCACTGAGATTATTTACAAGCAAGTAAGCAGCAGAATTAGAAGTAGCACTCTTAGCTCTCAAGTCATGGAAGAATTCTTAATTACTCTGATGTATTTCAAAGCCATATTGTGATATCTAAGTTCATGAGAAATAAAATCCAATAGTTTTCTTTAATCAATAGTTTAATTTCTTTAACTAATAGTTTGATTTAGCCTCAGACTCTGGCTAGCTGTGGAGACCAGTCATTTTATCCTATTGCCTCAGTTTCCTCATCTGTAAAATGAGCTGAAGGACACACGCAACCCCTCCAGTATCTCTGCCAAGGAAATCCTCCTTCTTCAAAGGATCATGAAGAATTGGACATGAAACGATGAACAACAGCAAAATGGGGAGGGGTGTTCAAGTGCTGATTTCTGCTGACCCCCTCCCTCGAGGTCCCTCACCTGGAGAAGCTGGGCTTCCTCTGCTGAACCTGGTCAGTGCCTTCATGAGCACTCTTCCCTTCTCTGCACTCACCTAGCCACTCAACCCCTCTAAGAGCCTTCTCACTGCTCCCTCTCCTCCCCCTCCAAATACTCTTCCTCAGGCACAGACCTAACATATGCCTCCCCTCCCCCAGATTTTGCACTGGCTCTCTACCGCTTCAAAGAAAAAGTCATACAACGGGCCTGGCATTTAAGGCCCCCAAGGTGTGGCTCCAGCCTCTCTCTCTCTAGTTCTACTTCAGGTTACCATCCCTTCATGGACTTTGTTCAAAGTCAAATTTTATTGCTCTTCTTCCATTTTGTCCTATTCTCTCCTACTTACTCATTCAAGAAAGCTGTACCCAATGTCTGAAATATAGTCCTTCCTCATCTTCACCTTCAGAGCTTTCTCTTCCTTCAGGGTTCAGTTCAGGTACTACCTTCCCTCCTCCATGAAGGCTTTCCTGGCTCACCCACAATCCCCAGGTAAATGAGAGTTCTTCAAATTTTCCTAGAATGTTTTTATTATACACCTCTATTTGCATCTCATTTCCCTGCCCAATAAGGTCTAAGATCCTTGGGGGCAAGAATTATGTATAGTTTTTCATCTCTGATCAATGTGTCTAGCAAAGAGTACAGACTTACTGTGTACTGAATTGAACTGGGTTGTTGAACAGGATTTGCAAACAGGGATGGATTTCTTCAGGAACAATTTTCTCCCACCACGCCGACTAAATCAGAATTGACCCTCCCGCCTTCAATCTTCACTTTGTTTACATCTTCTTTAGATACCTAAGATGTTGTATTACTGAATATATAATATTAAGTACTATTACATATGCTACTACTACAGTGTAGTGTCATGATATTACCACGAGAGATAGCATAAAACAGCAAACAGGGCTACCCTTGGGATCAGCATTCAAGCTGGGCCTCTGCTATATAGTAACTGGGTGACACTGGAGTATTTTAATCGATATGGGAATCATTTCTGGATTAGCTGCATATGTATAGTCGGGACACAAATTGTCAGAAAAGATCAAAATCATTATCAACTTAAAAGAATAAAAGTGAGAAAATATGGTGTGCAATTGACATTAACCTAACATTCAAATAAACTGTTGACACACAAAGAGAGAAATTAATAAGAGCACGGTCATTGACATAAATTAGTATGTTCTCCTAAGGAAATTAATGGAATTGATATAAATCTGTCACCATAATAAAGAGATCACAGAAAGCTAGAAACCAATTCAATAAGGAAACACGATTTCCTCAACAAACAAAGATTTGGTAGCTAAAAACAACAGTGTTTTAGAATATAAACTCATTTTTCCAAAAATCTTGTAATAGATAATGATGGCAGATAAGAAAAAAGTATCTCATAAACAATAAGAAAGAGAGATTAAAAAAATAAGTTACCAAAAAGATTGGCAGGAGCCCCAATGAAGAAAAGTCAGCCAGAGGGTAAGGATGAAAATGAAAGGAAAACTATAAATACACTAAACAAAATGGTGATCTCTCGAGATTTTCCTAATATACTCTTTTTACCATCAAAACTGACTCTAACTAGACCAACTAGACTCTAACATGAAAATCCAAGATTGGCTTTATGAGAAAATAGAAAGGCACTAAAGCAAATAAAATGAGGGGAACGCTGGAGAGGAATGTGCAGGGATTCTCCAATTGTAAAGATATAAAGGGACTGGCTCTCAGGTATGTGAGAAAGGGAAGGGTTGCTGCATAATTGACCAAAGGTATAAAAAAACCTACAAACACTTACTAATTAATATTAATAAACAAATATTAACTATTAATTCTGGTAGGCTCTCCTCTAACAAGATATTTCCCACAACTATGTCAAAATCCTATGATTCTTTGAGAGAGAACATTTTTCTTGCCTGTTCCCTCTGCCTCCCTCCCGATCTGATCCTCCCTGACTTCCCTAGCTCCTTTCAAGCCTCAGTCCCATCTTCTACAAGAAGCCGTTCCCAATCCTCCCTAATCTTAGTACCTTCCCTCTGAGAGTATCTCCAGTTTATCTTGTATATATCTTATATGTACATGGTTGTCTGCATGCTGTCTCCCCCATTAGACCGCGTGCTTCTTGAGAGCAAGGAGTGTTGCTGTTTTTTTGTTTGTTTGTCTCTTTGTCTGTCTAGTGCTTGGCACCATGTTGTAATACATGGTAGTTGCTTAATAAATGCTTGTTGTCTTGACTTGACTCCACTTCTTTGTAGAGGAAGGGAACCACAGCTGTAGAAGACTGTATATAATAGTATGTTTTTTCCAATGTGATGATTGATTTTGCTGAATTTCTTTTTTCTTCTTCTCTTTAAAATATTTCTTTGTTATTTGGCATGACTCCAAGAGGACAGAAGGGGAAAATGTAAGGAATACGAAAACAAAAGCTATGTCAATTTTTAAAAAGCATGGTGTGATTTCAAAATGCAATCTAGCCTCCTCTCTGCTTATTCAATTCTGGGCCCAGCTACATTATTCATTTGCAATGCATAGCCTAGATAATATCTATATCTAAGAATTCAGCTACTCATATCAACCAATTCAACAGGCTTCCTGCCTATAGAATAGTTTCTCTGCTTTTGGAAATAGGATATTCGATTCTCTTCTATGATTTCTGCAGATTTGTTTTGCTTAAATTTGTTTCTTTTCCTTTGTACAAGGAAGGCCTTTTTCCTCATTACTCACAGAAATCTGTCACTGGAATTGTTCAATTTAATCCCCATAATGATGATAGCTAGCATTTATGTAGTGCTCTAAGGTTTGCAAAGTGCTTTACAAATATTATCTTATTCAATCTTCACAATAACCCTGAAAGGTAGGTATTATTATTATTCTCACTTTACAGATGAAGAAACTGAGGCAGAGAGTGGTAAAGTGACTTGCCCAGGGTCATACTGGTGAGGTCAGTACTTATCTGCAGCCAATCTGGAACTCAGCTTTCCCTGACTTGAGGTCCAGGCTCTGTACACTACACCATCTGCTACCATGGGGTTTAAAGCATAGGCTTTTCCTCGGGAGGTCATTCAAAGACTCTGTTCTAGGCAGTGGTCAGGTTTTTTTGTCCTGTCATATTTATCCTTTAGATGAGTGAACTGAGTATGTTTAGCTTAAAGAGAGGATTTAAAGAGACCATGATGGCAGTTGTAAAAGAGGACTAGACTTGTTCTGCTTGGCCCTGGAGGGCAGAACTAGGAACAATGGATGGAAGCTGTAAAGGTTTCAGTTTAATATTAAGAAAAATATCCTAACCATCAAAGCCATCTAGAAGAGAACTACGGACCCCATCACTGGAGAAGCCCAGTGAAGCACTGAAAAGCTATTTATCAAGAGATTTTAGAAAAGAGTCTTCATCAGGTATAGAACGGATCAGACTTAGGAATCTTCCCTTTCTGAGACGCTGTGATTTGGTAATCCTTCTGGACTCAGTACAGAATATATTCTCTGACACTGGAAAAGTCCTTAGATGAATATATATCTTCCTGCTGCTCAAAAGATTGATAATGCCATATCTTTCAAAAATTACATCTTATTTTAATGTATGCATAGGAGACCTGTGAGGGTTTATATTTTGTTTAACTAAGTCAAATGCTTTTCTGAACTCAAAAAAGAGACACATCCAAATGGAATAGATTTTCACTATTTTTTGGTACCTCTCAGTCAACTATGTTGAGTGTTGTACAAAATATATCTATGAAAGTCTACCTGAATTTAGTGTTTGATAAACCCAAAGATTCAAGCTCTGGAGCAAGAACTCACTATCTGGCAAATGGCTGGGGAAACTGGAAAGCAATTTGAACAGAAACTAGGCATAAATCAACATGTCGTAGAATATACTAAGATATAGTTAAAATGTCTTAATCATGTAAGGCATAAAGAGTGATACAATCAAATTAGAGGAATATGGGAAAATTTACCTGTCAAATCTATGAATAATGAAAGAATTTGTGACCAGACAAGAGATGGGAAGTAAAATGAAAAATTTTGTTTATGTGAAATAAAAATGTCTTTGCAAAAAAAAAACCCCAACAAAACAAAAAGCCTAAATTAGAAGAAAAGCAAAAAACTGGGAAAGAAATTTTATAGCAAGTTTCTTTGATAAAGGCCTACTCTAGTCAAACTTGTCTAGTCTAGTCAATACAGCAACTCAAGACAATTTCTGAAGGAACTGTCATTTTTTATAGTTTCATCAAGAACACACTCAGTGCATTTTTATGATCTTTAAAAAACTTTTATTATTTATTTATTATTTTATTTTGTTATTTTTATTTGTCTCATTTTGTTATTTGTTAGTTTTATTTATTATGATTTTACAAAGATGACAAAGAAAATATAGAGGTTAATAATTATTTGTTATATTCTTTGTTGCCTCCTGGGGGGAAAACTATCTTTGCTCTTTTTCATTTTTTTCTTCTCTTCCCCTTTTTGAATACCTTGATCTCTGTGCCTTTAAAACTGTAGTACTTCCAACACAGAATTCTTTTTGTAGATTGATGACCAAGTCCATCTGCTAACCTCTCCTTAAGTGTTGCTTCTACTTTTTCCACATAATATATTCAGTACTAAAGAGGCAGAATCTAAATCTGATGGTTCTACTCTTGCCAAGGTAAGAATAGAATATTATAGAAATACTAGGTGACCTGCCCCCCTTTTTATGTCTGTCTGTTTTCCCCCTTTCATTTTATTTACAAATACTTTCAAAGTAGATCTCTCACCAAGCTCTTTGAAGCCTTCAGCTGATTTTTGTAGCTTTCTAAGATGATGCTTCAATGGATCTGTGTTACCTCTTCAATATGAGTACTCCCTCCAATTCTATAGAAAGCAATCCTTCTGATTTTTTTTTAATCCTGTACAATTCTTATTATTTTTTCATAAAGCAAGGTTCCTTAAACTTTTTTCCAGTCATGACCCCTTTTAGCCTGAGAAATTTTTACACAACCTGGAGTGAAAAGGTATACAAATCAAACATTAACTGATAATAAATCATAATTTCACACAACCCCTACATTTGGTTACGAGATCCCATGTGGAATCTCAAATAGCCTCCATTGAGGCTCGGCCCTGCAAGCTTTCCTCTGGACACTTTGATATCATGCAGTTTACCAACAGAGTACTCAAGCTGGCCATCTGTTATCCCTAGCTCTTGCTACATGACTGACCCATTTCCTTTTTTAGTCATACTTGCCATAAGTGAGACAGAGCTACAAAAGTAGAGCAATCTGGACCCATTTAGTTTAGGGGCAAACTTTTACACTCCTCAATAGTCTTTGAGAAGAATAGTGTATTATAATAAGGACTGATGTTTATAATGATTGTCCTTAGTCATTGAGATGTTCAAGTGTGCTAGGTTAAAGAAAGCAGAGGGATATAATAAATTCCAGTTAAATTTCCATGAAAAATTTAAAAGTTTCAACTTTTCTTAAAGGGGAGACTTCAGTTTTCTAGAAGAATCATAAGCTCATGAATCTAGAGGCAGAAGAGATCTGAGGCCATTAACTCCCCTTCTCTTACCCTCTTATCCCCCATTTTACTGATGAGAAAACCTAAGGACCCTTGAAATCATTGTTCAAGGTCTACAGGTGCGATTTGAAGCCAGGTCCTCTTATATTTCTATCACAACCTCTGCTTTCTCAGATCATTTTTAAATGCTACAACTACACATGCATGAGTTCTGTCTGCTAAGGTATCCTGGCAATGTGATTGTTTTGTAGCATTCAAATATTGTTTTTGTCATCTTCTCGTGCTAAAGAGAGTAATTCTGTCTGAAAATTCTAATTTCTGCATGATGCCATCTTATGGTGATTTCTAAAACCTTGATATGAAATGAAATGAAATGCTCATCAACAGTCAGCTTGCCCTATGCAAGGACAATGGAGCCGAACATGTTTTGGGAGTGAAGGTTATATAACAGATTTGCTTGTGCTGTTCTACTACTTTGTCAAGTGGGACTACTATTATCATTGTGCATCTTTTGTAGAGTCAAATATGTATCAGAGGGTAGGATTTTTATGTTGAGAATGTAATTTTTTTTTAACTATTCAGTTTGTTTACAAAATATTATACTACATACTTGGCAATTAAAAATAAAATTTCTTAAAATGTGCCCTAATGCATCTCTCTCTGTGATACCATGAGCTATGTTAAAAATAAACTGCCATCTGTCCATAGATCTAGCTTTGGGAAGAAAGGGTAGAGTCCAAAGTCGGCACATACACAACAAAGAGCAAAGATGATTATAGTAAATAAGCAGCAAATGATGCCAGCAAATCTAAGGCCATTTTCAAGCCTCATATCACAATCTCAGATGAGAAAAACACATGTTGGAAAACAATTTGACTTTTGAAAGATTGACATGATTGTTCACAACTAGAAGGAGAACTCATATTCCTAAAAGTAGAAGAGTAGAAGGAACTGGGACCAAAAGAGAGATGAGCACCTGAAAAGGTGTTTCAATCTCCTGAAGGACAACAGACACATCTCACCGGCCTATTTGTTTTGTTTTTGTTTTTAAAACAGATCCGATCATCAAAAATTCATGAAGCCTTCATCACAGATAGATTAGTCACTTGCTCCTAATGCACTGTGATCTCTCAGCAAGTTACCAGTAGGAGAAAGAAGCAAGCTTACAATCAGAAGATGCACTTGACTCAACTGTATCTTAGTTAAAACGAATCAAACTTCCACAAAAACTTCCAAGAAGCCCTCATATACCATGTTTACAAGCTTCAATTATACTATTTATAGTTTCAACTAGAGAAGGTACAGTATTAAAAAGAAAAAAAAATTATCTTCTTAAAAGAGGATGTGACACTTTGTTAATCTACCCAGAATTTGTAAAGGGTATTAACTAGTGCTCTGATGCTAAACTCATTTCATATTTTATTTACAATCTATAAGTTACTGCAGTCTAATTTGGTTAAGCTCAGTTGGCCAAATTCGTAAGAACTATTCAAAGATTTATGATCACTGCAACTGTTTTAAAGGAATCCTCCTCACTTAAATGAGTTAAGTGATAGTTAACCTAAGATGCCATGTCCATGACATAATCCAATAAGAGCAAGAAATAAGGATCATTTTATGCCCTGAAGAAAATTCAATTTCACATTATGATCATTTAGCCCTCTTGTGATGTTTTGGTAAAACAGAAAAATCCATGCATCCATTGAGTCATTAATTTGACAGAGTCTGCAATACTTCAAAAAACTAAACAAACAAACCAAAAAACCTCCCAAGCTTTGAAGAGTCCCCCCAGCTCTGGGCACTGCCAGGTCTATTAAGCCAAAGACTGGAGTCTGTCTGTATTGATCCATATTAAATTTGTGCCTATTTAAGATACAGCTCGGATTTCTGTCTGGGAGTGATTGCAGAAGACCCAAATATAAAACTCTCCATCCCACTGTACACACATGTTCTTTGAGGCAGAGAGAAAGAATAACACCAGGAAAGGGGAGAAATGTTACTTTGCTTCTGTGTTTATATTCGCATATTTTAGTGCCATCATCCTTCATTTCTGATAGCTCTTGTCTCAGCATCTCACTTGTAGTTTCAAGGGTGACTGGCCTTAACTGACCCTGAAACCAGAGTTGCTCATGGGTACAGGGAAATGAGTGATTTGTAATCTAGCTGGAGAAAAACAAAATGTTGCTTTGAATCTTGAAAACCCCACAAAATTTTCATTGACTATTTCTTCCAGGAGGCCTGCCTCTTCAATGACTCTCAATTAAGTGGACCATCACAAAGGTTATCAAACATGAAAGTGGTAAAGTTTTCGTACAAATGCAGCATATGGCTGAAACTGTTTGGTGGACAAATAAATCCCGGGGCCCCGGCTCTATTCAGCTGTGCCTGCAGGAAGGTACCTGCTCTGGGTGGAGGGGAGATGCTCCCACCTTGAATTTGAGGAGCCCCTCTTGTTCCTCTTGGCTTATACCAGCTGTGATTAGGTCAAGATAGGAGATAGTTACATAAAATTCTGCCTCATCCAGACTGTTTCATGTGGGTTGTCTCCCCAAAGTTCCTGATGGGAGTTCTTTTTTTTTTTTTTTTAATAACTTTTTATTGATAGAACGCATGCCAGGGTAATTTTTTACAGCATTATTCCTTGCATTCACTTCTGTTCCGATTTTTCTCCTCCTTCCCTCCACTCCCTCCCCCAGATGGCAAGCAATCCCTTACATGTTGAATAGGTTACAGTATATCCTAGATATAATATACATGTGCAGAACTGAACAATTTTCTTGTTGCACAGGGAGAATTGAATTCAAAAGGTAGAAATAATCTGGGAAGAAAAACAAAAATGCAAGCAGTTTATATTCATTTCCCAGTGTTCTTTCTTTGGGTGTAGCTGCTTCTGTCCATCTTTGATCAATTAAGGCTCTCTTTATCGAAGAAATCCACTTCCATCAGAATACATCCTCAAACAGTCTGATGGGAGTTCTGTTAAAATTTCTTATGGGGCAATGCTTGGCAGGGAAGAGAAATGCAATTTTATCGAGCCCTTGAGGATGGGCCAAAGGCAAACACAGCAACGAGTGCAGGCTCAGAGCTCAAAAACAGCCAGCACTCACCACCGCTCTGACAGGACGTGCACTCCGTGCCATAAAGCCAGTCACATGAAAGATGTCCCTTTCACCTTCCCTCCCCTCTCCAAGGTACCAGAGGGAACTGGGCCTGAAAAGTCACCAGTGATTGGGGGCAATGTCACTGCTGAGATCTGGAGCGCCAGTGTCTTGGAAATCTGGGCTTTTTAGCTGTCACCAAGGTAACTTTCACTGGACTTCAATACTTGTGCTAATACACAATTGATTTATTCAACTAACAGAGGCCTTGAAATGAAAAAAAAATTCTAAATATTATTGTACTAGTTCTCCTGAATATAGCCTCTATTTTTATCTGATCGTTTCTCAGGCTGACACATAAAAGGACCTGGCTACGACCCAATATCCCCAGGCGTAGTCAGATAGCGAGACTTTTGTCATGAAATGTTACTACATAAATAAGAAGTTACAATATGCTTATTTATTCTCATTTTCCCCGTGCATTTGCTTTGCCAAGATTAACTTCATTTGTGTTTATAAAAATGCTTTTTTGTTTCTATCTTTCTATGAGGGAGATGATGCAAGGAAAAAGAACAGGCTCTATTTAAAATGTTAAATTATAGCATAATAAGAAAAGGGTACAAATTATTTTTTTAAATGTTATTTGATATTTCAAAATTTAGAACTGCAAAGGACTTAGCTTTACCTTGAGGCCCATCACAACCTTGCCCTAATTTTCCTTCCTAGTTCTCTTTTCTACCCTTCTCCTTGGGATAGTGATGGGAATATTGGATTTCAGGTTTGAGGACCTGGGTTCGAAGCATGACTCTGGCACGATATAATCTCAGACAAGCCAAGATGAAGAAATCTCAATTTCCTCATCTGTAAAATCAAAGGTGTGGGGGGGAACTCTGCATGGATTTTCATGACTTTGATATTGGACGTCGCTCTCCTGTGAAATCTCCCCTCCCTTTTCTACCTCATTGTACTTCTAGCTCCTCATGCACTCCGGCACCACCCAATGAATCCAGTCTTGTAGCCTCTCGGGTTAGCTGGTCAGGAGCCAAGATGGGGGAATCACGGGGAGAAGTGCTGCGAGCCTGCCCTCTCCCCAAGGAAAACTCCTCAAAGGAAAACCCACCAGCCAAACTCCTGATGGGGAAATCCAAGGAGAGGTCACCGTCAGCCTTGGTTCCTGTCTAGAACAGTGCAGAGGCTGGGGATGAGGCTGATGAGAGCACCCAGGGGCTGAGTGGGGACTCGACCAGGCACCAGGATGGCCGAAGGGCACGCCGTGCAGGGACCTCGAAGAGTGTGGGCACAAGTGCCAGGTGGAGGTTTTGCCAGTGACTACTTACTGTGGATCACAGATCCGGGGCTGGGCGCGGGGGCCCCAGGCTCTGCACTTACCGAAGAGTCAGGTTAGAAACCAGCACAGAAGGTAACAAGGGAGGGCTCCCCATAGGCCCCACTCCAAGGCATCCCTCCTCCATCCTTCCCATCCCCCAGCTTCTCACATCTTCCTGTCCGGAGCAGTCATGACCTCCCCAGCCCCAAACTTGCAGCTCGGGGGAACGTGGAAGTCTTGGGATCTGGGGAGTTTTAGGGCACATTCTCTGCGAACACAATGGGTCCTTTGGTCTTATATGCTTAAGACTAATTTCTGTTGTACCCTGTTTGGAAATACTCAAAGGGCCGCTGTTCAGAAGGATTTGCTTTTCAAGCAGCACAACTCGAGGGGTATGGACCGATGTGTCTATATTTATCACGTCTGTGCTCACCGTATTTTAATGGGGTCCGATTCTTAAATAAGATGTGGGTACTTCCAACAAACACAGTTCGGCAGCGTGTCGGGAGGTATTTATAGGTGAAGCGAGCCAAGCTGTCACAGAACACAAGCGAACGCAACAGAGAAGCTAGCCTCTGATACACAAACTCTAGCCAAAGGCAAAAGACAGAAGCTGAGGAGAGATCGTAGGGCTGAAAAAAGCAAATAAAATTTCTGAATCAAAAAAACTCCCAAAAAACAAAAAGCGGCTCCAAGAGCTGAGAAGGCCCCGCTCCAACCTCCAGCCTGTGGAGAACCACCAGAGCTGAATCCCAGACCAGAGGGAAGCTTGGCGTTCTGTCTCTGAACCGCGGAGCTTGGAGCTGGCTGACGGGGGCCGAGCCCGGAGGGGCTGCAATAGAACGCCAAAGAAGCTGAGCCCCAAACCCACATCTGGCCCCCCAGAGCTCGGAGGCCTGCCTCAGATCACACCATTCTGGGAGTAGCCAAAGCTTGAAGATCTGCCTGTCCTGGAGAGGAAATACTCGATACTCAAGAAAGGAACAACAGGACAGTCCCAGGGCTTCCTTCCAGAAGTGTGCAGAGCCCTAACAGCACTAACAGCAGCGGGGACAGGGATGCCCAAGACACAAACCAAAAGAAGAGGATGACTCCAAAACAGTTACAAGCAAAGTCTCTGAGAAAACACATCTCCGGGGCAGAATTAGCTAGAATTTCTGGAGGAGAAAAGCAAGAGTTTTAAAGAGAATTTAAAAATGTTTCTATAATAAAATGAAATCACTAGAGGAAAAATGGAAAAGAAACAAGAGCTACAGAAGAAAGAACTGGAAAGGAATCAACAGCTTGGTACAAGAGGTAAACAAACAAACTGTCCAAGCTTCAAACTCCCTGAAAATCAGGCGAGACCCCACAGAAATGAGAGAAACCTTATAGAAAGTGACTTGCCAACCGTAGAGAGCCATAGACCTGTGAGCTGTGAAAGCCACTAAGATGTATGAATCTGTAAAGAGCTGATCACCCACAAAAGTAACCCAGAAATCACAGGGTTATCAGGGAAACGTTATTGAGCAGGAAGCAAATGGCCTGGGGGGGGGGGGGGTGAAGATAAAAGACTGCTGAAGGATCTGCCTACACTGGGACTTAGTAAAGTCAAAACGAGGACTCCCTAAAGTGAGTTTTTATATGGCCCCAGCTGCTTCCCCCAGATGGAGCCAGCCAGTGGTGGAGGGAGCTGTTTCAGACCAAGCAAAGCCAGACCCAGAACAGGGAAAAGAGATGTTCCCAGATGTTACGGAAAGACAAGAGGACATGGAAGGCCACGAGTGGTGGGGACCCATGCCAGGCCTCCTCCTTTCCCTCCCTGCTCAGGATGCCCAAACTGCCTCATGGCACTGGAGATTTCCTTCCCTCTTGCCCCCACGGGCTTGTTTTTTCTGTAAATACCAGAGCTGTGCAGGGGCAGCTCCTGACCAGGGAACAGCCCAGCTGGCTCTCTCCTGGGCCTCTTCCTGCCTCCTTCCCCAAAGCCCTGAGATTTCTGGGCTAGTTGTTCTGTAGATGCGGGCTCTGTCTGGCTTTGGTGTCCAAGCCCCCAGAACCCAGCCCGGGAGGCCCTCCCTGAATGCTCACTAATCGATTCTGATACTGCCCCCCACACCAGCACAAGCATTCCCCTGGAGTCCAGGACCCACCTCTAAGCCTGGCTTCTGGCTTCCACCCAGGAACGAGTGGGCCGGCTCAATAGGGACTGAGTCCAAGCCGGTCCTGACTTCTCTCACCCTGCTGGACCTGCCGCCCATCCAACGGGGCCAAAAGAGCCTCATCTTTTGGCTACATGATGGAGAACCTGGCCCACAGGGGCTCGTAATTGGGTGTGATGGAGCCAACGAACCACGATTGTGTCCTAAGGACTTCTGGGCAAAAGGAAGGGGACCGAGCTCTCTGAGGGCAGGGGCAGTTCCCTTTTGTCTTTGTACCTCCTCCCTATCTGGTGAGGAAAATTCTGCGCACCTGCCACCTCCTGCTTGTTGACGAATTAATGAACAACTCACCGATGTGTTTCCTCTAGCACTGACCACAGTGTGGGCCATGTAGAAAGGGCTTAAAAATAATTGTCGAATGAATAATGAATATTCTCCTGGTCTCCAGGGCCTTGCCATCTAAGGTAAAAGCTAAAGCGAGGGATGATGTAGAAAACAGAGAGATGCTGCTGAACCAGATGAAACATGTGTCCTTGTGTCATAAATCAGAACACGGTACAAACAAATGTAGTATGTACATGGCATGTATATTTAATAAATAAGTGCAGCCTAGTTTCATATGCTTGCCTGCATCTTTACTAACCCAGCAACAAAAAGCTGGAGCATAATTGCATCAATGAGAAACTGTACAAATCCAGTAACTGCAAGAAAGAATGAGAATTCAGAAATAAATCAACAATATAAGAGCTATAACAATTCTAACAAAACTGAAAACTTGCTTAGAACACAAATTGTTTCCCAAATGTTCTGGCTGGGCCAAGAATACTGACAGAATGTTTGCAGTCAGGAGGGAAGGCACTGGGAAGGGGATGGAAAGCTTCATTTACCCTGCCAGGGTATTATAACATGCCTGGATCTAAGACTTCTGCCTACAATTCTGACTCATTTCTAGCCTCCCAAGAAGCCCAAATAGTAATAGAAAAATGGAGGAGCTGCTCTAAGAAAAAAGACTAAAAAAGATATTTTTTACGTAGAAAAATACAGGCAGGAAGGAAATATGGTTAAAGACTTTAAAGTATTAAAGTTTTCTAGACAAGACTTGTATCTTATTAAAATGGAGGGATTCCTCAAAAATATTGAAAGGAAACATTCAATAAAGTACACAGGGGGAAGTAAATTTATGGAATCCATTAATCTCAAGTACAGGCTGAAGATATAAATAGCTTTCAGAAGACATTCTGATTGCTCTGAAAAGGGTCAGCAGATTTTCAATAAAGTTAGAGACGTTACTGCAGCAAGGTGATGACCCCAGTGTGCGAAGTGAGCTCTCCTCGTCTCCCAGCTCTTGCGGTTATGGCCTCTGTCCATACACACCAGGATCTCACGAGGCTAGCCAGGGGCTTCAAGGCTGCTCCAGTTCCATTTATATATTGGTAATGGACTGTGGGCTGGCAGTGAAGTCAAGAAGACCTGACCATCTCCAATTCTGTCTCTGGCCACTATGACCCCAGTTCAGGCCTCCTAGCTTGTCTCCCTCCACTCCAACCTATTTTCCTCTCAGCTACAAAGGCGGTTTTTATAAAGCACTGGTTCGTCCGCCCCCCAGACCCACCACATCCTCTTAGGGAGACCCAGGGCCTCTCTATACCTCCAGGGTCAAACACTCCTTCTTTGGCATTTACAGCCCTTCCTAACTTAGAGCTTCCACGCCTTTTTCATTATCTCACTGTCCCTCACAGACAGCAGCAATGGACACAAGATTTCTTGCCATGATCCTCTCCCCTCTTCCTTGAAGATGCAGCTCAGGTGCAGGAAACCTCTATGGGGAACGCTTGCAAACACTGATGGCCTCCCTCTTGAATCACTTTGTGCTTCTTGGGCTTCTCTCTGTCTGTATTTATTTTCTATCTACTTATTTAAGTATTTCCTGCCTCTGGATAGCACATAAGCTCTCTGAGAGCAGCCAGTGTTTCATTCTTTGTGTTTGTGGCCCCACTGCCCCATACTGTGTCATATGAGCTTGTATCTGCTCTCTGCACACTCAGGCTCAGCCTTCTCATCCATACATGACTTTAAACATTTCAGACTTGCTCCTTTTAGAAACATTTCTCCTGTCTCTGATCCAGCAGCGATCAAAGAATCCTGACCTACCTTGTCGGCAGAAGATGATGGGAGATGAAAAAGTGAGGATGATATAAAAGAACAAGAATGAATGATAAAATGAGAACAGATCCAAAGAGACAAAGGATGGGAAGAACAAAAGGGAGAGAAAGCATGTAATACACAGAAAAAAGCCTCAGAAAGCTTAGCCTACTTAAGATGCTTCCTTAAATAGGGATGACTTACCCCACCAGAGAATCTGGGGAACGCTAACTCGTCATTTTGGACTTGTCTGTGTATTTAAGCAGCGACTTCATTACATGACATTCATCCAGAAATTGTTTAGCCTGTTTAAGGCACTACTTATATAAGCATCAACTTAATTTAATATATTATGAATTCTGATTATTTGCATTTTACATTATATTTATTCAGAAATTGTTAAAAAAAAAAAAAAAGCACAAAACTCTTGAAAAGAGCCCAAGATCCCAGAAAGAGTTTAATTTTTCAATTAGGAAAAAGGTCACTTTTTACACATTCCCTTTGTGGGGAAAGGTCCCAATTCTACATATTTTGTTAAAGGCGGACCAAGGAATTGCCAGAGACATACCAAGTGATGACAACCGAACAGGGATGCTGATCCTCTTCACAAAGCAAACTTGGAATTGTCTGCCCACCATTTTGACAGGTAGCTCTGAGAATGAACTAAGAATCTGAATGTAAGATATGGTGGGAAGGGGGCGGAGGTAGGAGGGGGAGAGTCATGCAAACAGGGTATGGACCGACCAGGCAAAGGAAGCAAATTCAGTCAACTTTCATGTAATGCAGCGATCATGCTGGGGGATGAGTTTTCATTTGATAAAAAAAAAATGTTGTTTCTTTGAAAAAAAAGAAATCATGACAGCAGTTGTCTAACGAATGTCTTTCAAAGGAAGTATCAGGAGGATATGGAAGAAGCAACAAAATAAAAAGGCTAGAAAAAGAGTAAAAAAAAAAAAAAAAAAAAAAAGATGTAAAATCCTGGAGGGAAAGCTGAAGAGAATAGGAGAATAAAAGGTTTCTATCTCTTTGCAAGGATAAAGCAGTAGGCAAAGGACTATTCAAATTACAGCAACACCTCATTTATGTAGCACAAAGGAGGAGATATTTCCCATCTGTGAATTTCCCAACTAAATGAAGTTAGTTTATTCCTGTAAACAATGACTCTTTGAAATAAAGTATGCACTTCTTCACCTTAGTAATGATCTCCAGACATACCTTAGTCTTTTCCTCATGACTGGGGATCATTATTATGACTGCAGTTATTTTACTGGACTGTTGATGTAGTTTTATATACATCTGGGAATGACATGAGACGTTAAAATGATGAATGAGTATTGGTCATGGGTGGGACCCCAGTAACCTGGTTCCATGAAAAATCCTTGGACATCAGGCTGTTTTTTGTTCAGCTGTCCTTGGGCTCATTATATGGGGGAAGAGGAGAACACTTTACTTATTCTTTTCTGAACATGTGATTTTTCTCAAAATTAACAGGGGCCAAAGAAGTCGTCTTCTAAGTGTCAGCCCAACTGGTCTGTTGCTAATTCAAAATATTAAGATTAAGAATCCTATAAAGCCCTGGCTGTGAAACCGAAGGGGATGGAGGGAGAAGCACCGCTTGCCATTAAGTTTTAAATTTTACAAGGCCCGCACCCCAGACCAGAGCCTGAACCCTCGCCAAGTAATTTGAAAATGTATGAATTGGGTCATGATTATTTGGGACAAGCCAGCTCATCCATTTATTCTGGTTGGGAAAAATTCAAAGGCCACATTAGATTGACAGGCGATCGCAAGAGTCATCTTTACATGTGAAAGGCTATTACAACGAGACAAAAAAAGAAGTTCTGAATACTGGAAAGTGGATTTTCAAATGGATTTTTAAAAAAGTATAATGCTCAAGACAGAAACAAAGGTTCCAAATCTATCAAAATCATCACAACTGTTCTTTCTGTCATACCCAAACCAATTAGAAACAAAGTAGGTAGCCATTGTTTGGGGAATGGCTGCTCAGACATATAGAGGATTGTATTAAAATGTGTCATCAGAAATGAAGAATTTAAGGAGTTCACAGACTTCAATAAACCAACTCAGAATCCAGAGAAAAAGACACAGTGACTGAAATAAATGAAAATGATACTAAAAAGTGGATGAGCCGAGTTCGGTCCAGTCGCCCATGCAGGCTCCAGGGGATAGAGATAGGATTCCGCAGGAATCATGTAATGATGCTCCAGGTATTTCTCAAATGCTGTCATTAGCTAATACAACTAATGAGATGTGTGTCTTTACGTAACACACGGAGGGAGACATGCTAATAAAAGCAGCGATGGAAACTGAACAAACCCTATTGGGTGGAATGGAAAATGTTTGGTTTACAAGTTGGGTGAAAGCCTTTTCCCAAAGTAATAATGTGAGTGGAGGTCTAAGGTCCAAGGCCTTAGCAGTTCAAGATTTTAGGAAAGATGAGGCTGAAATTAGGGAGTGGAAAGATTTCTGGAGGAAGTAGGACTTGACTTGGTTCTTGCAGAAAGAGAATGGACAGTGGGCCCAAGGCGGAAGACTTCCATGGAAGGGGAGCAGAGACAGTGGTGGGAATGAGTGGGGCTTGTATAAAAAACATGACAAAGAAGACGGGTGCCCCGGAGCAGGGTTCATGTTGGTAAGTCCCGGGTGAGGGAGGATCTTGTACACGAAGGGCTGCTGAGGCTGGGCTAAAGAACCTTGGACTTGATCCAAGAGTTGGTGGGAAATCCCGAGAGTATTCCGAATAGGGAGATGATTGGATAAAATACTGGGAGATGGGGTTTACAGGAAAAAGACTTCAAGAGTGATCTCTCCAAAAAGCCTCCAGCTCTCTGGCGTTTCTCTTTCCAAGGCGGGATCTCCCTATGTCCCCAATATGGCAGATCCTCAGCCAACCTCCCGCAGGAAAACTGATCCACACTGCCCGGCTTCACATGCCTGATTGGGATCACAAAGCTGCATTAGTGGTTTATAACAGGAAATCTTGGTCTCCAGCAACAAAGTTTACTTGGGAAGCCAAATTAAGATGAGGTTGATTATCGAGCATGGGAGATGCAAACTAGGTAAAAGTCTAGAGAAAGATTGGCCCAAACTGGCCGTTCTATAGCTCTAACACCCAAACATCTGGGCGTAAGCTAGACTGATGGGGGAGGGAATTCTGTTTCTATTACGATGTTCCAAATGTCTCAATTTTAATTCTGAATTGGCTGAGAAGTTAACATAGCCTCCAAAGTTTAAACTCGATTAGTTTTGTGGTCGATTTTTGTTTGTTCCAAGAAAAAAATAAGCTCTGAGGAAAATCAAAAGGAGAAACAAATGCTGATTTACATCTAGTGATTTGTCATAGCTATCAAATGGTTACACCAGAGACGGAATGACATGTGGAACAAGGCAAATTCCGAAGGCCCAGATTCAAATCCTACCTCAGACACTTAGCTTCAATTTTTTCATTTATAACATGTCAGTATTACTCCCCCTTACCCCATAACAAGCATTTATTAGGTGCTTTTTCTAGTTTAGACACTGTAGAAAGAAAGCCAAAAACACTGTCACCGACCTCATGGAGCTTACATTCTAACGGGAGAGATAACCAGTAAACAGCTGTATACATTTCACACACACACACACACACACACACACACACACACACACACACACACTCACACTCACACATATACACACAGAGTAAATTGAAGGCTGTCTGAGAGCAAGCGACCACGAAAGGCAGCCACTGTTCATACGAAAGCAGTTTATAACGGGAGCAGTATATAAATCCTCCTTTAATTCGGTTCAGGTTTCTGAATATTTTTCCTGAGCAAAATCCGTCCCTCGGGCCCCTGGAGCCTTCTGTACCCCTCCTGTCCTCCAGCGTCTCAGCTGCCCCACCTCCCCTTCCCCTGGCCAGCTGCTGTCGTGTCATTATGGTCCTGACTCACGGAACAGATGGTGGCAGGGCTGCCTCTTGCTCTGAGGATTACACGGCACAACTCTATTACTCTTGGTCTACACTAGTTCTTTAAAACCACCGGGAAGGACTTCATCTGGCTTCAAGGTGTGTCCTGGGGCTAGCCACGTCCTTCCATCACTCTGCCTCAGCTTCCTTGTTTGTAAAGTGGAGATAACAGGAGACCCTAATTCCCAGGACAAAATGAAAAGACTCATAGAGACAGAAATACAGATGCGTATATACTGGTGACCTACAGTGCTCTATGATTGTGAACTACCATTTAACACTTTTAGAGGGGAGAATGCTGTTAGAAGAACAGTTTCCCAGAAGACCCCATGGGTGACCTGGTCCTCGCTGCACAACAGGTAGTTTACCAAATGGCTCCTGGCTTAGCTGGATGTGACCCCAGGGAGAGAGAGCCAACGTGAAGGGATGTTACCGTCCCAAGCAGAAGTTCTGTGTTCTCTATCTGGGGGACCCGGGTTCAAACGCGCCTCGGACACCTGGTACCTGGCTGATCTCCAGTCTAAGTTCCCTCCCTGGGGAAGCTAAGGGGCTCCACGGGCACAGAGTCTGCGACGAGAGGCACGAAGACTCATCTTCCTGATTAAACTCCAGCCTGTGTGAGGCCGTGGGCCAGTCGCCTCACCCTGCCTGCCTCAGTTTCCTCATCTGTAAAATGAACTGCAGAAGGAGATGGCGAATGCCCCAGATCTCTGTGAGGAACAATACAAAGTGAGGCCCTTCACAGCCTTTATTTCCAGGGTGGTTGTGAGTATCGGATGATGTAAGGCGCCTGGCACGCAGCAGGTGTGGGTACGTGCTGGCCGGAGGAGGAGGAGGGCATCAAGGCACCAGGGGATTTCTGCCTTTTCTGTTTTTCATTCTCCTAAGCAGCCCTCTCCAGGGTCCTGACCCCATCCTGCCCGAGGATCTCCGGGCAGCGCCTCCTGCTGGTTTTCCATCAGCCGTTCCACCAGCAGACTCCGTGCACGTTCTCTGGCTACACCTTCCCAGGCCTGGATGCTCTCCCTCCTCACCTCTGCCTTCCGGCTTCCCAGGCTGCCTTTGGGTCGCAACTAAAACCCCACCTTTCCCGGTCCCCTCATCCCTGTGCAAGTGCTTTTTTCCTCTATGATTATATCCAACCACCTACGATGCACATAAACACAATGAGCATACGCTTTCATGTACGTACACACACACACATATATATATATATATATATGCAGGCTGTGACTGTGACATTCACTAGCTACTGCTAGCCAAGTCACTTTTTTGAGGCTCCGTTTCACCATCTATAGCAGGAATAATCCTACCTGTACCCGAAAGGGAGTTAAAAGGGAGAAAATGGATGTAAAGTGACCTGCAAATGTCAAAGCACTACACAAATGTCCGCCATTATATATAATATATATGACACATATATAATATATAATATATAACAATATAAGCTATTGTCATTGCTGAAATCTAGTCTGAGATTTGCTGTCATTGTGAAGGAACTTTTTTCACTTCAAATTTATCTGACACGTTTTATAACAGTAATGACTTTGCTCTTAAAATGACAACATTCGCTATACTGTGCTGTGCTTTTATAATATACTTAGAAAGTATTAAGTAAAAACCAGTAAATGAAATCAGCAAACTTGGAGAAATAAAACCAATTCAACGATGCAGCTTTAAAAAGTCTGCCAGCATCTCCTCATCAGGAATATGACTAACATATGGACTGTAAAAATCTCTTTCCCATTTTAGAATCCATTTTCCTAATTAGCTCCTACCACAAAAGAGCCTCCATCCCACAAGGTACACGCCGGTTCAGCCACCAAGCTCCCACCGTTCACATGCTATTAGCCTTGCTAATTGGCCACTGGCGTCACCGTATCTGCTCTAGCCTGACAGACAGACTGGGATGATTTGAATGATACCAGGCCCGTCGGTCTCGGGGCAATGCTGGAGCCCACCAGAGCCAAGAGCGCATTAGATGTGGCAATCTAAACGGATGAACTGACAGAAGAAGGGGGAAGCTCTTCTGGCCTGCAGCCGGAAGACAATTTGGGGGCCATCCTGGCTTTTCTTTAATATTTTCAATCCGCATGAAATTGATGTTCACTGTTATCTTCCAACCCCACTAATCCCTGGGACGTTCCTCAGAGGCAGTGGGACAGACCCAGGCAGTGCTTCTCAACTATAACATGGAGGTTGGGGGATCTGGAGGCTTCCCCGGCTTCTCTTGCAGCACCTCTGGGAGACTCTGGGGGAAGAGAGAAGGACCGAGAGCTGGGGGAAGGGAGAGAGGCAGCGATGGAGAAAGGGGGAAATGCAGGGAGACTAAAGAAGAGGTTTTTTCAATTTCTAAGTCCAAAGACGCGAGACCTTTACTTGCCACAGATTACTGCCAGTACATGGCTAGGAAACAATGGACTAGAGGAATTCTTAAAGAAACCTTCAGTCCTTCTCTTTGTTAACAAGGATTGAAATAATTTCTAACTCTGCTGACTGACAGCAGCTGGAAACAGGGCATGATTATGAAATCTGTGTAAGAGCAATCAATATACCTCGTCACGGATCCTGAGCCAGGAGGGGCCTCAGAAGTCCGAGGGCCGCGATTCTATAAACATTTACCAAGAAGTCAATCTTTAACATTGTTCACCAGCTATTCTAATATCTTCAGAGCCACACAGATGTATTCATGCATATACAATGGCTTTCTAGGGAAGGTAAGCAAGTTTTGTGTAAGACTCTTATGTAAAGGTATGACGTAGGGGTCTCAAAGACAACTCCAAAATTTGGACACCGTCCCTAAGCCAACAATGATATTCCGTTGTGATTCACCTTCGTAAAGCCATCCAGACCACAACCCCCGGTCCCAGAGCCCCTCGGCCTTCGCCCTGGCCATTCCCGCACCAGCCACTCCCTCTCTTTTCTCCATCTCAAGCCCTCGGAGAACCAGGGCATCTCTACACTCTCCTTGCCCTCTGGCCTGTCAGCAGCCATGCCCACCAGTGATGCTCAGCACTTCCAGCTCTGGCTGCCTCAGTCCTGAGATGAGATGCTGAGCAAAGATGGAAGAAAACGGCCACATCACAGGGAGTGCGACTTACAATCTCACCTGGGCCCTCGATGCTGCTGGGAGATCCTCCTCCTCTCCCAGCACGCTCCCACTAACTCTCTCACCTCTGCCCCAACCTTCCCACACCTTGCTATTGAGAATCCAGCCCTGTATTTTACAGGAAAAGCTGGAGGCCTTTTGCTGTGCATTCTTTCTTGCTTTTCTTCTTCATCTGCTACCACTCATTTACCATCTCCTCCTTTACTCCCGCCTCGCTCCTTCTCAGAGTGGTCCCAGTCTACCTGGCTCATCCAATAGGTGCCCCGTCCGCCAGGTGCCCCATCCACCATCCCCACCTTGTCACTTGTTCTCAATTTCTCCCTGTCTCCTCATTCATTTCCACACAAACATGCTCGGGGTCCCTTTCTCCTAACGCTCCTGATCTCCCCTGCTAATGATGATCCTGTTTCTCCTCTGACCTTTGTAGCCAAGCTCCTCAAGCAGCCGCCTGCATTAGCCTCTCCTCAACCCCCCCCCCCCGACTTACAACCCCCCCACCCCAAACTGCTCTCTGCATGGACCCAGTGATCTCTTTTTCTCAATTCTGTTTCTCCCCTCCTCTGCATCGCTGACCCTGGGGATGGATCATTCGGTCTCCCAGAGCCTCTTTTCTCTAGGTTTTGGGGCCCGGCCCTCTGGTCTCCCAGAGCCTCTTTTCTCTAGGTTTTGGGGCCCGGCCCTCTGGTCTCCCAGAGCCTCTTTTCTCTAGGTTTTGGGGCCCGGCCCTCTGGTCTCCCAGAGCTTCTTTTCTCTAGGTTTTGGGGCCGGCTCTCTGGTCTCCCAGAGCCTCTTTTCTCTAGGTTTTTGGGACCCAGCTCTCTGGTTTACCTCCCACCTCTCTGACTGCTCCTTCTCTGTTTCCTTTGCTGGATTCCATTTCAGATCGCACCTTCTCCCCATATGTGTCTCTCCTGGGTTCTCTTCTCTCTTGTACTCTCTGTTCCTCATCAGCTCCCATGGATTTAGTGACCATCTCTACACTGAGGCTTCTCAAATCGACCTTCCCTGCCCCAAACTCTCGGATGGCCTCCAATCTTGTCTCTCCAAATGCCTTCTGGACATCTCAAGTGCCATGTCCAGTGACTCATTATTTTTCTTCCTAAATCCTTCCTCCTTCCTACCTTCCCTGTTCCTTCACGATCCAGGAGTCATCCTGGGCTCCTTACGATGTCTCGCTCCCCCTGTCCAAGCTGTTGCCCAGGCCTGTGGATTTTATCACCTCTGCAGTTGCACCCCAACTATCCTGCAGCAGCTCTGGAGGGATCTGCCTGCCTCAAGGCCTTCCTCTCCAATCCAACCTCTAGTTAGCCACTAAAGCAATTTTCTTAATCTAAAGTCTAACCACTTTACCCCCTCCTCAGAGTAGTAAGGACAGATTTTGTAGCAAACTGGGGAGAAGAGGGAAGCGAGTTCGATGGTAAAGAAATTAATATAAATTAAATACAATATAAACTAAACAACAGATAGAGATCATGACTATATTCTCAGCAAAACAACAGATTGAAAAATCACCTGACAAGGCAGAAATGCACTCAAATGGCTTGTAAATCACACTCTTCAAAAGGGAGATTTTAAAAGGCACCCCCTAACCTGATTACAGCCTCAGTGGAAACACTAAAACAAACAAGATGTCATCCACTGGGTATCTTAATTATTTTAAATTATATTTCCACTTACTTTGCTAATAGAGGAGACTTGAAAGAAAATTTCTTCTAACATGACAGATGACTCTCCTGAAAATTATACTGACTGGGATGGCATTTTATCCTAGTTTGTATCTGCAGTTTTAAATATCTTCTCAGAGAATCCCATGATGTTTTTTTCCTTCTACAAAAAGTAGGATGGTTCTCTTAAAAATGAACCAGTGTAATTTCAATAAATTTTACATTTGTCCTTTTAAATATAATAAAATGAAGCCAACATTTTTAACCTAGAGAACTCTAAGTCTAATATAATCGGCCTTATGTCTTAGGACATAAGATATATATACACATCTTTTCTGACATTTCATTATTCCTTATAATATCTTAGGGAAAAGCAAATAGGAGCAGGTATATTCATTTATACATATTCTATCACTGAGTAACAGAACAGGAGAATATGGGCTTCAATCCTATGCATTTTTCATGACACAACCTTGTTTTTTATTAAATATGCAATGAGAACAATGGCGGCACCTCTAGCACTACATACACTCCTTCCAAGTTGTGGGGCTAAGATTCCAAGAGCCTTGGTGGAGAGAGAGACAAAAATGAGTCCACAGTCAGTATTCTCAGGGAGGACAGACAGACATTTAGAGAAGCTGATGGAGGTGAGTGGGAAAAGAGGAGAGAATGAAATCTGGCAGCAAGGTTTAGAAGGATGCAGGGAGAGATCTGAAGCAGGGCCCTTCGGAAACACAAAGGAAACACCATATTTTAATACTAGTCTACTTTTCACTGCTTTTATGGCCAAATTCCAATTGTCCCTCCTCCTTTTTTCTTTACCAAAAAATACTTATCGACTCCCCAAGTGACTATGAGAAATAGTGGGCCAGATGCTCGGGATGAGGGTGGTGAATGAAGGTGGTCTCCTTGAAGTAGAGAACGCTTCTCTGGTTTGGGCCTGCTCTAAATCTCAGTAAAAGACCCTGTGGATGGATCATTATGGTCTCCCCTGAGAGTAAAAGAAGTCCGTCTCCTTTCTAACCTTGACTTTCATAATCCCCTCTAAATAAATGTTGCTTTTTCTATTTTTGTAGAATCGAAAGGACATCAGTGTTGGGTTTATTTATGGGAAAGATGTTCTGTAAATAGTGAGTAGTATTGTGTCATCGTGATCCCAAGTTTCCTTTTCTCTTCAAGCTTTCCCTTCAGTAACTCTAACAAGTTTGCTACTAATATTCCACAACATGGCAACTCACCAGGAAACAAAAACATCACCCAGTGACAAGGTAATCAGCATCTTGGTTTACAACGTGTGAATCACAGAAGTGAGAAAACCAATCATTAGATAAAAATAGATCAACATTCAACCAGGATGGCTTTAAGCTCACTCTTGGAAAGGACTCAATGAACAGAGATAAAAATAAAAGGCAGACAGAGAAGAAGGCTCTTTCCAACTGCTTAACTGCAAGACTACTAGTTTGAAACAATCCTCCCTACCATAATAGATCCCATAATAACTGCAGTTATAGTAAATATCAAAAAAAAAAAAATAATGACCTTTTTATGGTTCCAACTATCAGCATTTGGAGATTATAAAAGGAGAGCTCTCTTTCTGTCCTTAACCCCCTCTCCTCCCATCTCTAGACCCATGAGCCATCTTGTTCATTTAAAATAAATTTTTACTTATACTTTTTGTTTTTATATCAACAAAATTTCTCCCAGTTTCCTCTGCCCAAGAGTCAATCCATATTATATTTTTTTTAAAAAGGAAAAGGACAAAATCAGCAAAACTAATTCATACATTAAAAATATGAAAATGTATTTGGTATTTTATATCCTCCTCTACGAAGGACTGAAGTGGATGATGTCTTTTCTCTTTGGAACCACGCTTATTCTTTGTAATTTGGTAACATTCACATTTGATTGTTTTATGGTTATTACTCTTTCCTTTACATTGTTTTAGTCAATTTCTATTTTAGTCAATTCATGTAGATGCTTTCATGCTTCCCTATAATCTTCATATTTGTTGTTTCTTATAACATATTTAATACAACACAGTAATATCTATCACATTCATCTACCATTATTTAGTCATTCCTCCATTGATGGACATCCACTTTGTTTCTAGGTCTTTGCCACAAAACTGCTGTAGTATCTATCAGAACTTTTTTCTTATCCATGACCTCCTTGGGGTAGATGCTTAGTTCCATCTTATTTTCTCTTCAATCTCTTCCTCCCCACTCGCTCCTTCCCTTTTGCCTATACAACTGCTTGGGCCTCCCTCAGCCTCAAAAACAAACAATAAAACCCCTTCCCTTGACCTTAGTTTAAGCTGTTATCCTACATTTCTGGCCTGTATTCACTTCCACTGCCTGACCAACTTCTCCAAAGAGACTTGTTCATCATCACTACCTAGAAATGTCCAGACTACTGTACACTTAGTGTACTCCCCCCCCCCCCAGAATGAGCTTTCCTCCATTATGTTTAATATTGCTATTTTTCATTTTATACTCCTGGGAGAACCTACAGCTGCCTGTATAGGAGATACTGTAGCGACATATGTTGCTACTTTTGAGGGAATGGGAGGAGTCTTTTGTTTTTAAGATTTTTTCCAAATACTTTCTTTCAAAATTCTATTTTGCAGTATCTTGTGATTCAAATGCACTAGGAAAGAGAAATATTCTCAATGACATTTATTATTCCAAACATGATTATGGTAAACCATTATTCTATTCTCTTAGTTCAAACAGATAATAAGTGCAGCATATTAATTGATGTGATCAATTCTGGTTGTTCCTGGTAACCCCTAAGTAAATAATGTGTTCATCATAATAACGGTAGAAAACCAGAAGTTAAGGGATCAGAACCGAGTCTCCTGTGGGCAGACCTTTGTTGAACTGATTTAAGATAGGGCTGCCTCCTCTGACCACTTAGAAGACAAACAGGAACCAGAGAAGCAGTCCGGCCTTTTCCTAGATCCGCTTTCCTCTCTGCTTTATTTAACTTGTTCGTTTCAATAAGCTCTGCTGAGAAATCTCCATGCTGATCTGCATTCCGAATAGAGCATGTCGAGGAGTCGGGATGGGCCCATGGGCCTGCACCTGACTGAAGGAGATGTTCATTAAAATATTTCTAACAGAGGAGCTCCATTTTGCGCTCCATTTTAATGCCTTATCATCGTTGAAACAGAAACTATAGGATAAGCCGTTTGATAAATGAGTCTGAAGGTTTCTTAACTCCCCTGCAGCTTTTCTGTAAGGTCCTCATATCCATGTACAAAGCAAGCCTGCGGTGTTTTTCCTTTTTAACTTGTGATTGAAAGTTGCAGAGAGGCTGCCCTGCATCCGCTGACAGAATTTCCTTGTCAAGAGTTCCCTTTATCAGGGAAATCACAGGTCCAGTCCTTCACCCCCTAATTTATGCAGAAGAATACTCTCCTTATACAACCTGAGTCCAGGAGGCAGTAAAAGGGCCTGATAAGTCACTACAGCAAATGTAGCTGAAGAAATATGACCTGGTCTAGGTATTGGAAGAAAACCTGAAGTTGACTAAGTCCCTAAGCCCTATGAAGCTGGAGCTTACTTCCCAAGCAAAGGACGCAGCCATAGAACTTCAGTACAAAATAACAAATGGGAATTTGATTCAATGAACATTTATTAATCCCCTATCATGTTCTGAGATAAAAACAAATGGCTCCTTCTCTCAATGAGTGTGCATTCTGCCGGTAAATGCATCAGAGAGGTGCTACATGCCGGACACAGGCCAATGGGGACCTGGGAGGGATTAAGGAAGGTTTGGAGAGGTCAGAGGCCACCAAGGGACCCCTTACTTTACAAAAGAAACTGAGACAGAAGTGAAGGGACTGCCCAGGTTATGTGTCAATCAGGGTCTGATTCTCTCAGATTCATGAATCATTGTTTTTTCTGCTCTTCCTTCACTGCTTCCCTTCGAACCAGGAAAAATGGAAGGAATTCAGCAAGTGCAGCAAGGACCGACTGGAACTTTTCTGAATTTCCCCCTAAAGTGTGTGTGTGTGTGTGTGTGTGTGTGTGTGTGTGCGCGCGCCAGAAAGTCCAAGAATCAGGGACGACTCAGAAGGGAGAAGAGAAGGATGTGTGGATGGGAATCTCCAAGAGAACTCCAAGCTCTTGACACCAAAGTCCTTGACCCTTGGATAACATTTTATCAATGGAGATAACAGTCAGAAGAAGCCTGACCATAAGCTTTGCTGCTGCAAAGGACTCTGGGAATACACTATCCCCTAGACCATAAACCTTTTCCCTCTGTATCTCTTTGCACACAGCAAGCACTTAATAAATGTTTTTTCTTTCAATAGAGACTCTATATGGGATAACAAGAAAGAAGCAATAATGGAGAAAGATACTGAAAAGAAACAAGAGTAGAGGCAGGGGGATAAGGGAGAAGCATACAGAAAGGGGTGGGGCCATCCTGTCAGAATTCGCTCTTGTCCAACAAAGGAGATCCCAAAGGGAGACCCTTTCATGGAGGACCAGAGAAAGGGGAAAGAGCCAAATCACATAACCTCAAAGTGGAACACTGACACCAAAAATTGATTGGAAACAAAGGAAAGCTATCATATTACTCTTGGCACTAAAATGCTTCCAGATGGATGGCTGGGGAGACTGGTGATGGAATACAAAACCTTTCACCTCTTGATCACTCAGTCAAATTCAATCCATTAATATTTGATAGCTGCTTAGATGTCAATCTTCTGTGAGCTGGGAGTTTCAAAAATGTCTCCCCCCCAAAAAAAGAATAAATCCCTAAGCTTCAAGTGGTGACCTCTGGGAAACCGTCAAGGGATCAAGAAGTGAAAAATTCCTAAGAACGATCTACTCTTGCTGGGAAAGTGCTGGCATTAGGGAGAGATGAAAAGGGGCATCTGACCCCAAGCACTGCCCTCCAGGCTGCCTGGATGTCCTGCTCTGGATACAAAGCCCGAAGGATTAAACCAACATTAGGAGGCATCTGCTTCTTCCCCTATTGAGTCCCTTCACACTCTCTTCCCTCTCCCTTTGGATTAAAAAGCATGTCTTTATAAAACAGCTGGCTAATTACACCTAGCAGTTAATTCACTCTGGTCATGTTTTCTTTAATCAGAGCTCATTAAAATGGATTTCTGGTTCTCGGTGCTCTTTTTTGTATCATCTTTAAAGTATTCACATTGTTTCTTTTAAAAAAAAGTCTTCCTGATCATTTTTAAGTCTCAACATCATAGTCATCTTGGGATATAAACTCCCACACACCAGAATTGATCCATCTCTTGAAACAGAGAAAAACCATAAAGCTATACCGACTGCTGTACAACTGGACAGACAACAGATGCCCTTTTCTGTCCCTAAGGTCTCAGCTTTCCTTGCAAAAGCAAGAGGGAAATATATTCCTTGGGCTCTAGACCAAGACTGGCTATTACAATTACTCAGTTCTGCTACCTTTTAGTTTAGCTTTTATTTTCATTACTGCACTCATTTTCTATGTTATTCTTTCGGTTCTGCTTCTCTTAACTGTATCTGTTCATATGGATTTCTCCATATTACTCTGAATTCTATGTGTTGGTTATCTCTCACCACACAGATGAAAATGCATTCTATTATTCAGTCCTCTGTCAGCTGATGGACACACACTCTGTCCAGTTCTCAGGGACTGCCGGGAGTGTGTGTGGTGTGATGGGAAGTGGGCTGAACCTGCCTCTGTCACTGTCTGGGTGATTGTGGACAGGCCGCTTCCCATCTTAGGGTCCAGTGAGGAGATTAAGTGAGATGACGTCCAAAGTTTAAACTGAGGATTTTTTTTTCTTTTTGTCTCTGAGCTGGCACATGTGTCTTTGCCGAGAAGAAGGATTTCTGACTCATGAGGCATGACCAGCTTAGTCATAATTTCCCTCATAATTCCAAATTATTTTCCAGAACAGGTGGACCAATTTATAGTTTCACCAACACCCGATCCTAAAACGAGAGCTATTTGCTCATAAAATAGGGATAATGGCACCTTATAGGGTTGTGAGGATTAAATGAGAGTGAGATTGTGTATGGAAGGACATAGATGTGACTGAATCATCATCGCTCTTATTTCAGAATCACAGAATTTGAGAGTTGGAAGGAGCTAAAAAAGAAGCCCCAGAGTCCTAGTCCCACACATTAGGAATTCCCACCGTAATATCCCCAACATTTGGGTTCCTCATTGGGATTCAGGTGCAAATGATCCGGGGACAGATCACTATCCTGCTATTATTCTTCTGTATTCAATGGTCTCCAAATGATTGTACAAGTGGATAAAATCATTGCTTTTTGTAGTTGAATAAAAGCATTAGGATGAATTAAATCTCCATAGGCTCCATGAAGACATCTTTGGTACCACAGGGATGCTCCATAGCTCACCCTTTCCCTGCCCTCCTCACTCCTATTTATTTCAAAAGCTTTTCATTTCTCAGACTAGGAGTGTCTGGTGTGGTTCAGTGGATCGATGTCCTAGCCAGCTGCTTGTGCCCTGCTGACTTGGGGACTGGATTGCTAACAGCAGGATACTTCAGGCCCTCTATTTCACTGATGCCCTTGCCCCCAGCCCCCCTCCGGCACTGCTGCCAAAGGCTAGGACCGCGGCATTTCCCTACTCAGGAAACTGCCAAGGCTTCCCGCTGCCTCCAGCATCAAAGGCCCCCTCGTTCTCCCCCACATCCAGCCGGCTCTCCCCACCCACCCCTGACACTTCATCTCCGCCATCGCCAGCTTCCCACAGGATGCTATGCCGGCCTCCCTCCAAGTTCGGTCCAGGCATCCCCTCCCACATAAGGCCTTCCAGCTGCTAGTGCCTTGTTCCCACCCACCCCCCTCATTTATTGTCTGATACCTGCTCTCTGTGTATTTTATCTATTAGTTACTGTGTGGGATCTGGTGCGTAATGGAAGCTGATGGCTGACTGATGATGATATTGCTACTGACAACAGCATGGAACCCCAGGAGGGGGGGCTGCTTCTTTTCTGTCTCTGTATACCCACCACTTGGCACAGGGGTTGATATGCAGTAGGTACTCGATTACTACTTCTTGACTGTGTTACCTAAATTCCCAGGATGCATTTTTACTGGCTTAGGTTTGAAAACACTTAAACATTTTTTAGTCTCTCTTTAAAATCATATAACTATTTAATCCCAAATTAATTTTACTCTCTTCAGTAAAATGCAAGCAGTACGCTATCATTTCCTCAATCAAATCCCAAATAATGGGAACACCTTGGAGACAACATAACTAATGTAATGCGGAACAAATAAACAAACAAAGCTCTTCGGACTATAAGGTTCTAAACTAAACCCTCCAAGTCTAATTGTAAATGCCAGACGTCTAGCCAGCTGTTGTCCAGCTGTCAGAATTCTAACCAAAGCAAATCAGTAATCCCATCTTGGTCTAAGAAGGACAACACAGCATGATGATGGGAAAATTTGTCAGAAATAGAGTCAGAAGGAAAGAAGGAGAAATTCTAGATCTTATTCACCAATGACTACAAAAAAGGAATAATGGGTATAAGCTACAAGGGACGAGTTTTAAAATAAAATTCAACATTTAAGAAAACATGTCTGGTTGAAACAGAGGAAGTTTACCTGAGACTTCTGTGAAGCAGCCCTTAATGAATGCTTTCCCCAAATGGGGGCCTTCCCAACCTGACTCAGCAGCTACAGCTTTGGGCCTGGCTTCACTAACCATGTCTGACAAGCTTCTTCTTCCTTGGAGGGTGGGCCACATTTCCCGGCAGCTGCAGGCTCTTGCCCCCATTCCAACAAACAGGGTAAAACTAGACTTTGCTGACTGGTCTGTGCACAGTGTGCTCCGGCCACCCCACACGGACTGAAATCTCTCACTAATGATGTCTAAAGAACTTTTTTTTTTAAAGTAAAGATCCTTGCTATCCCAGGTACTTTCAGCCTCAGCAGCAATCAGAGCCCACCCAGGACTCAAACCTTGGGACTCTAGGGAGCTTCCATGCAGTGGGCAAAAACCAATCGCTGATTTTCACACTAAATACCAAACCTCATTGATCTGCACTTCTGTGTGGGGTCAATGAAGGAAGGCGACAGAAGTCTAGAGCAACAGCAGGCCCAGAAGTAAAGGTAGGCCCACCTTAGCAAAAAGCCAAAACATTATTCTGAAGTGGCTGATATAATGTCACAGAAAGGGGGGGGGCGCTGTTAGAAGGAAAATTAGGGCCATTTCTGATCTCATTGGGATATGGAGAGGCTCTGGAGGGCCTAATGTGCTGCGTAGGACCCAAATCTGGCTTTTGTGCTTTCAGTCCACTTCATACCAATCTGCTGGGCACAAAGGATTCCAAGGGAACGGGCTGGAACAACAGCCCTAGGCATTAAACACAATTAAGGACTCCCACATTGGTGGAGAGCAAGGCCCATCCCAGAGCTCTGCTTACTGGGATGGCAACTTCTTCTCTGCATATGAGAAAGTGAAGAAAACTGATGAACAGTTCGACAACAGAGTGAAATTTCAAACAAGCTCATCCAAACAGGAGTTTAAGAAAATCCTATTTCTTCTCATTTAAAAGAAGTAAACCTGAATCCAGACTGCTTTCTTTAACTGGGTAAGAGAGAAAATCCTCTTCATAGACAAAAATCAAGAGAATTCCACCTATGAGCAGCAAAGCACTTCCTGAGCAATCTGTTTTTATTTTATTTCCTTCAGGCTTTCAAACATCAGCAATACAGTCGCCACGAAGCCAGATACGGCACCTCGAATCCAGATAAGTTTGACATTTTCATTGGACAGCTATCAAACACTTAAAGAACTGCCCCTATTTTACCCACAACACTATCACAGGTCATTTAATTTTTATATACCTCTGTTTTTACGATGGTAAAAGTGAGAAGAACATCACAGAATGGAGAGAGCCAGCTCTGGTCTGAAAACCTATGATTCAAGATTTGCCTCTGGCTGGATAATCCTGGGCCTTTTAGCAAGCCTGCAAGTTACCTAAAAGGTGCCAACCTACATCAGTAAAATGAATTTCCTCATCTGGGAGTTCCCAATCCACTGTCCATGAAGTCCCTATTCCTGGACTAAAACTGGTATAATCAATCTGCTGGAATTTTAAAAAAAGGCAATTAATGAATATGGCTTCCTGTATTTCACTGACATGTCAATCACCCCCATTTCCTTAAACATTTAATTGAAATCTCTTCTCTCAGATTCCTATCCATTGTTATTGGGGAGGAGGAGGTAATTTGTGAATCTAGAATTTGTCCTTCCTTCCCCCTAGTCCATTTCTTGATAATTTTTCCCATCCTCATGTTGTGCTGTCCGTCTGATAGAAAGAAGATATTCTGGATTTGTCTCAGTTCAAGCCCTCATCTTGGAATGGAGTGACCCTCAGTTCTGGACAGCTATCCCAATGATTCAGATGTGTGGCATCCAGGGATCTGTCTAGTTGAAGCCCAGTAAAGCTCATCCCTAGGGTGGTTACAGGGTGAGGAAAGCCCCCCTTAAGCCACAGAAGGGTCTGGGGTCTGCCATGGCAAGAATATACACAAAGAGAAAATAATAAATTCTTAAAGTTGAAAAACATTTATGTAATGTCACTTTCATCAGTAATAAGTTAAAAAAAACACATAACCATACACTGTGTTCATTATTTTAGAGCTGTTCCCTTTTATTTGAAATAAGGAAAAGTAATAAGTCCATAGACTGGCAATGGCCATGATACAGGAGGATCACAATGCCACATGGTTACTTCTGGTCCACTCTCTGGATGAAATACTTCATAGCAATTACTGCTATGAGTTACGTGCGCAGGAAATATGAAGCAATGTTTATGCTATCCTTAGAGATTGTAACTCAGCCTTTGGAGGGAAAGGGCATCGAGTAATTACAAAATCTTTTAATTTGGGTTATTTTGTTAGAATACCAAGCACATTCTGGATAGGCCGTTGCACATTTGTATAAGAACTGTCAGAGCTGATCTGAAGGAGGGTCTATTGGATATTATAATTATACAGAAGGATCTAGGAAGATTGTTTCTTTTAAATGAGGAGAAAAATGGTAAAGAAAAACATGATTGGGTCCTTTCAAATATAAGCATTAAAAATGGTTAGTTACGTGATATATTGGATTTAACTAAGGTTAATTTGTGTCTCTTGGATATATAGTAAAGGACAGTATATCTCTCACAATAACATGCAAATCCTAAAATGTAGCTATTATCCTAATCCCTAATATAAGATCAGTTGCAAAAGAATTCTATTTGCAAGTACCTGTGGATATGTTTAAGAAATCATTTTTATTAATGCTTTGTATAAGTTTAGTTTTATAAATGATAATAAATTTCTGAGCACAAAATTCATCTAGAAAGACATTCTCATTTCCTGACAAACAAAAGGGCACCTCTTGATCAATCCATAAAATCCACAGTTTTTTAAAATCAATCCACAAAAATGTCAATTTCAGCATTATCTAGCTTTCCAATGGCATAAGCGCTTTAATTTCCTAGCCGTCTCTGGATTTCGTGCTTCAGTGTGGTAATTATCTTGATGCAATGGTACTCTGGAAGACATAGCCCTGCTGGATTCTGCATTTTACTGACAATTAGTAGCTGAATCTAAGATTCATAATGAACTCTGGGAGACCTTATTGTGTAGAAGGACAAGAGTAAACAGTACAACTGATTCAGAAAATAAACAAGATCAAATATATCCATTAAGACAGTTTAAAAAAACCCAAAATAAGTTTACCCCCCAAAATAGATTCTGTTGGGGGGAATGAGAGTAAGAAAGAGAGTCTCCAGAACACTCCAGGCAACATCTCCAGCCTGTATATGGGGGCGCACATGCTCTGATGTTTCCTGTTCCATACTTCTAGGATCCTAACGGATCCCACTAGATGCACAACAGAGTCTGCCCTGAGCTGGCCACTGGTCTGAAAAGCTTTCAACTGATTCAGCACAGCTGGTTCAGGATCCTAGATTTAAGACGTGGGCAGGTCCCTAGAAATTATGTAGTGTTGCCTCTTCAGATGACAAAACTGAGAGCCAGAGAGCCCAACGGACTTGCCCCAAGTCACAGACAATGCAAAGCAGAGCTGGGAGCTCAAACTCATTTTTTGAGAGTCCTTTTGGGGAGCTCATAGCTGAAGAAGGTGTGGTCAGTAGGATAAGGGCATGGGAGAAAGCAGAACTAAGTTAATAGTTAGGGGGCCGGCCTGCACTTGGAGATGTGGATGTTCTCCTTCAGGAAGCATTCTGCATCTCGTGCTCTGGATAGCCACGGGCTCAGCTCTAGAGCCACCCATGGGGTGGAAACACTGAACCTGGCAGGAGTAGGCCGGGTACTACAGACAGTGACAACCAACTGGGGACCCGATTGTTGTAACACTCGCCATCTCCCATTCACAGTGACAGACATCTTCCTTAGGGAGAGTTAAAGTGGATACACCAAATACAACTATCTTGATGGCCAATAGCTAATGGACACTTACTGAGTGCCAGCTGTGTGCCGGGCACTGTATTAAATGCTGGGGAGACAAAGAAAGGCGAAGCTCACAGTCTCACAGACCAGGCCTTCAGAAACCTTCTACATCAGAAAGGACGAACTCCAAAGCCGGCTCACACAGTAACCTATCAGCACCTTAACCTTCCCATGCCAGGTGTCGGCTGCGGGGGCAAAGGCGGGCTCCTGGGCTCCGGCCCAGCGCCCAAAGCCCATGCTCTCATCCCATGGCAGGCGCCGTTCGTCCTCCCAGCTGAGGTCAGCATGGTTGAGAAAAGGGCCAGAATTCTGATGTCTGCCCTCAGCTAAAGGCATCGGACGGCTCAGAGGCAAAAGGCACAAATGGACACAAGGCCAGAGGAATAGCCCGCCGGGAAGGCTGAGGGGGCGGCGGGGGTCACTAGAGATTGGAGGGGGAGCCTCGCCAGGGTGCACCGAGGCGCAGACACACAATGTGCACTGAAGAGTGCTACTAAAAGATGAAAGAATTAAAAACAGCCTAGGGAGGAGGCATCCCAAAGGGTGCCCGTCGCCATTTTGGCCAAGGAAATCACACACGGTGTGAGAGATAGGAAACTGTGAGATGGCCTCCTTGGGTGGTCTTTAATAGGCCACGAACCAGACTCAGAGGGCCGAAGCAAGCAGTGGAGGCTCCCACTGGAACCCCACGGTTTCACTGATCCTTTTCCCCATAATGTCCTCAGCACAATCGTGCCCACTATCTTGTACCCATGTAGTCCTTTGTTCAAAATCCCTACCTTTCTTCTGTGAATTTTCTAGTCTTCCTGGCATTTTCTGGCTTTACAGACACACTCACCTTATCCTCAGCAGGAGAAATAGAATTCTACGAATAAGCAGCTAATACTCCTGTGCCCCCTGGTGGCAATTTACTTCACAGAAACAGACCATCATGGTCCCCAAGAAAGGGTTCACAGAAGCCAGCCTCAGGAGACTGCAAGAGAACATCCACGCCATCTATTTCCAAACATGACTTAAAGGAACCTCTCACAACCTCTCTGGCTGTTCACTGACTAAAGACAAAAATTTTGCAGTTTAGCTTTTAACTAAATTTGCATGATTTATTTATTAAATTCAGGACAAAAATGAAATTATATTCCCATATTAAAAATATGACTAACTGAATTTAATTTGTGGTGGAAGCCATAGTCCAAATTAATTAATTCCAACTATGTTTAAAGACAAAGAAAATGCCAGATTCTACTCAATTCGAAATTTCCTAATACCAAATTTTCTTTTGTTATCTTAAACTATTTTTACTCTAGGGAGAAAAAGATCAAGGTATTGCCTCTTACTGTCCATTACTATCTTCCCTCCCCCCCCATCACAAAGATAGCATATGAGAGAAGTAGAGTTAGGTTTTGAATCTAGATCTTTCTGAGCACTCTTATTGTGACCAGTAATTTCTCCACTAGAACAGGCCACTTCTCTTAATGTCTTGTGTTCGTGCTTCCTACAGTTCCCTTTTTACCATATTATTTCAATAAAAAAACTACATTATTTCCATTTCAGAATTCTTGGTCAAATCTAAGATATTCAAAGCTTTTTTTCATTAAGCAAATAAAATGAATCCAAATTCTTTCTGGGATGAACATCATTTTTTCTTGCAAATTAGTTCATTATTATCTTTCTTTTCAAATTAAGACTGGCTGCAAAGAAGAAAGAAAAAAATCTCATTTCTTCTCCCTCGCCTTTGTGAGTAGCTACAGGAATTTACATACACAGCAGGCTCAGAATTAAGCCCACCACATAGGAGCTGACTAGACCCTTGTTTACAAATCAATTTAAAGAAAACAAACCCGAATGCTCCATCACAGGTCACGGGGTGCCACATATAATCATCACAAATCCTCCTCTTTCCCAGTCAGGGTGCCCTTCTCGACCCAGTGACCCTTCTGTTCAACTGCCAGTCACATGTCTGACATCAACAGCAGGATGCCAACAAAGAAAAGTGAAATTGGAAGCAGCCGTACCATGACAATTTTAATCATGTAAAAGGGGCCTTTCAGCTAGTCCCTCTTGCCGGCAAAGAAAACGGCATTCTGATTTTCTAAGTAACAGTAAAATCATTTCCAGTGATCAATACTGAAGCCATCTCCTCTTTATTTAAACTCCATAGATTCAATTATCCCAAATCCCTTTCTAAGGCTCAAAACCACTATGACAACCATTATCCTTATGGCATGTCCCTTTCGATTAGTTTATAATCGATGTTAAATTAGCTTAGAATAATGAAAATGGGCTATATTACAAATAGCTCTGAAGAGAGAGCAGGCCTGGCTCATTGAACATCCCAGTCTTATCAAAGGAAACAGGATGAGGCTATTGTTGGTTAAAAAAAAAAAAAAATTCTCAAAGATTGCCTGAAAGGGGATAAATGAGTGATTTATTGTTCTTAGTTCGCTGTCTAACTCCTCACAGCGTAGAAACTGCCCAGGTTTCTGACCCTCGGTGTGTCAGAAAATATCTCAAAGCAGTTTTCCAACCTACAGATACAAGATTAATATCAAGATATAAAATAAGCCCATAGAGCAAATATAAATAGCAAAATCCAGATGTGAGCAATAGAAAAGGAAACAAAACTATCTGCGGAGCCAATCTACCAAAACATATCTGATACTTGTATAGATATAATTAAGATACGTTCCATAAAGAAAAAAATAATAATTTAAAGAATCAGAGAAATATTTCGTGTTCATGCTTAGGCCATTTTAATATAACCAAAATGACAAGGACTCTTTCATTTGCCAGTGTAGTGGTATGCCAAATTACTAAGGGGATACTTTATAGAGTGAGGCAAAATAATGACAAAATTTACATGTGACAAATTTTACTTGGAAAAACACAAAGAACTGAAACTTAAATCTGTGAAATTATAATGAACTGCCCTGGCCCCCACTTCTCTATTATAAAGGATGGCTCTTTGAGAGAAGGAAAGGAGAGGAATACACTAGGAAATTTGATGTCATAAAAACAAACTATCAATACAATTTATTTTCAAAGAAAATTTAAATTTAATTTCTATTACTGTTTTTAAATGGCATTGTTTTGGGATGGGGAGGAGAAAGGGATCTGAGATATAACATTTTTTAAAAGTCATATCACAATAGCAAGAAAGCAGGGAATTACTGGCTTAGAGAGTCAAATATACTTATTACTTTGATCTGGTCCCTAAGCCCCAGTTGATTTCTTTTAGTCTGAAAAGAAAGGAGCACACACACAGACAGTTTATATTCAAATTGCGAATTCATCTGCATTCAGGTAGCTGCAGTTCCCAAGGAAAAATGAGGCTTACAAGAAAAAAATCAAGCTTACAAGCCATTTCATAAAAATTGACTTAATTTAAAGGTTACGACGTTTTGTTAGCTTTAGGGGAAATTGCGTGGGAGACAGGGCTGTGCTGTAGTCTTGTCCTTTGGCCTAAGATTAAGGCTAAATGCAACATGACAAGAGGATGCAGACAAATGCAGCGGCCCCAGTTTTCAGCTAATGTGTGTAAAGGTCACTTTGTCCACGTCCCTCAATGTGGATGCCCACATGCGGGATGCATCACTACCCAGGGATTTCTGCAAAGCTCACCTGTCCAAACTGGCCTCGGAGCGGTGTTCTGTACCTGTCAGACTTATGCCACGATGCCCGTCTCCAGGGGCACTTTATGGGGATGCACCCTCTGTTTCCTGTGATCCTACAGAAGGTATATGGCACAAGAGAAGGCTGGGAGGGAAATTGGAGCTGGGGCTGGAGGCCGGGCTCTGAGGATCGAGAGGTCACGGGGAACCACTGAGGGCCCGAGAGAAATCAATCTGCAACATAGAAGTGGGGTTCAGGAATCCACAGGGGCCAGTGAAGGAGAACCACATGGTTCCAAGGGCTGGTGACTAGAAGGGCGAGACCCCAAGAAATAGAGAAGTTGGCAAGAAAAGCAGATTTGGGGGAAATGAAGTGGTTTTGGAAATGTTTAATTTGAAGTTTCCATGATATAACTTGGCACAGATGTCAGCAGGTTATGGGAAATGGGCATCTGGAAATCCCCAAAGACATGAAAGTGCAGGTTAATCACTGGAGTGAATGGGAATGCCAAAAGAGCAGAGCACAGAAAGGGGCCACGGAAGCTCACAACGACGGCCGGACTTAGGGGCAGAAGGAAAGAAAAAGACCAGAGATCAGAGAGGCAGGTAGAGAATCGGGCAGTCAGAGAGGCAGAGTTAAGGAGGGGATCACAAGGATGCTGAAGCGCTTCTCTGGGCCAGCCTGGAAGGAGGGCCTCGATCCAGAAGGCGAGGATCCAGGAGGAGGTCAGGAAAACAGGGCCAAGAAAGGGAGCCTGGGGTTCGTGGGGAAGAAGGAGCCCACTCAGTCCATGATGGGCTGGGGGGGGGGGTGGACAACAGGAAAAGGAGGCCACTGGCTCCAAGTGGGATGAAGGGAAGGGTGAAGACTGAGCTGGAGAAAGGGGAGGAGAAACCCAAAGAAGGAAGAGGGGAGAAGAAAAGGGGCCCCAGGGGAAGGGAAACCTGGGAGTAGAGGAAGGACCTCAGTGTTTCAGAGAATGGTAAAGGAAGGAGTGCAGGCAGGAGGCCACTCTCAGGGATCTCAGAAGGGAATCGAGGGACCTAGAAGCAGGACAGCACAATGAGTAGCAAACCTGACTTGACCTGGATTCAAATCTCACTTCTGGCATTGACTAGCTCCATGCCTAGGGACCTCAATTCACTCATCTGTAAAAAGGGACTGGACAAGATACTCTCCAAGGTTCTTTCCAGCTCTAAATCTGCGATCTTCTCTAAGACTTCTGCTCTTAAGCTTAAAACTAGCTTTGTCTTTAAAGAGAATCACAATAAAAAAAAAAAAAAACAAAAAAAACATTATTTTTAGAAAATTCTTCCAAAGCCATGAATGAAGACTTTAGTTTTTGCTTCCTGTCCCTGACCCAGCCACTGAGCTCAGTGATAAATGTAAGTTATTATTAGGATGGGGAGATGTGCACTTCCCCCAGTGAAAGCTATTATTATTACCATACTTAGCAAAAAGCGAGACCATCTGCTAAATAGTCATTACTTACAGGGCGTCTGCTTTTGCTAACTCTCTGAGGTAACAATGATCCCGAAATGAAAACACGAGCAAAGCAACTGCTTTCTCCCAGTCTGTCATTTACCCAAGGTTCTAGAATCTTTCTCCTCGGAAAAGGTCAGCTAGTTGGAGAAATACCAGAAATGCCAAGCCATAAATCTTAAATTCCAACAGCATTAGGTTTTCTTAACCATTTCTCCCCACCTACCCCAAAAGTAAAAACAGAAAGACGTGACTGACAGACAGCTTGGCTGTCCCCAGGCTGTCTTAGAAATGTCCTTGCCAAATGTACAGGGGAACAAAATGAAATCCATTCTATTCCCAGGAATTTTATTCCAGTCCAGCTGTGGGAAGACATCTTCCTAATCTCTGCACACTGGGGGTAGGACACAGCAGAAAGCACTTGGGGGCAGGGGCTGGCTGTCTTCCTTGTATCTGCAGCAATGAGCTCTGAATCTATGGTTTCATCCATTTATCCATCCATCCATCCATCCATCTATCTCATCCATCCATTTCACCATTCATCCTAACCATCTATCCATCCCTATCCCCATTCAGCCATCCATCTCATCCATTCTACTCTATTCATTCATCCTTATACCCATCCATTCTCCCTTCCATCCATCCATCTCATCCATCCACCCCACCCAATCCATCCATCGCATCCATTCATCCTACCCCATCCATCCATCCATCCATCCATCTTCCATCCATCTGTCTAACCATCCTACCCTATCCATCCATCCATCCCATCCTTTCCACACATCCATCCAAGAGACCAAAGACAAGGCTTAAGATTCCATCCAAATGATGAATAAACCTAAACTAATCACTTGACCTCTTCCTCGCTTGGAGCTTCCTTCTCTATCTCACAAGGCTGCCAGGAGAAATTTACTCTGTCAACCTGAGAAACACATGCCCCAACTTTCTCCCTGAGGCTTTACCAATGGGCTCTGGTGGCTATACCAATAGTGGGACACAAACTCTGACAGGTCCCGCCAGAAAAAAAGGCTTAAATGACACTCTCTTGAAACCTAACCTATAAATCACTTCTGAAAAAGTTCATTAGCAGAAGGAGCGGCCAGATGGTGCAGTGGATAGAGTACTAGGCCTAGAATCAGGAATACTTCGGTTCAAATATGGCCTCTGATACTGCCCAGCTCCGAGTCTCTGGGAAAATCTCTTAACTTCTGCTAGCTTCAGTTTCCTCATCTGTAAAATGGGGTTAAAAACAGCATCTGTCTCCTGAGACTGTTTGAGGATCAGATGGCTTAGTACTGGGCCTGACACACAGCAGGTGCTATAGAAATGCTGGTCATTGTTATTTTTATTATTATTACAAGTGCAGCAGCTTCCTAGCTGGTCTCCCTACCTCACATCTCTCCGGACTCCAGCCCACCCGGCTCCCAAAGCCACTTTCTTTAAGCACAGTTCTGACCTTGTGATTGCCCTATTCAATCACCTGCAGGATAAAACAGGTTCCCTCTGAAGCCTATGTCACCTGGCTCCTTCTAATCCTTCCAGTGCCCCGGAGCCCGCTGTGATCCAGTCAAAGGTCCTCGTCTGTGTTCCTCACTCACAGCACGCCGTCCTCCCCTCCGGGCCTCGGCCACTTCCCCAGGTCCGGGGGCCTCCTCACCCCTTCAGATGCAGCTCCGTCCGTTCCTGGGCCCCGGCATCTGTGGGGGCCCTTTCTGCAGGGGCAGAGAACTGGACAGACACTAAGTAGATGGCCACTGATGGAGGAAGGCCCAAACACCTGGGACAGGAAGCCTTTCCTGACCTCTCCCAACTCAAGGTCCCACAGGGCCCTCCCTTTTGTCCAAAAAACCTGGTTAAATATCAGTTTCCTGGAAGCCCTGAAAAGGTACCTGGAGCCAGCACAAAAGACTCCTGGGAGCTCCCACATGTCCATTACAACATGGCTAAGAACGCTGAGGCAACGGGATTCTGCAAACCTCCGATTTTAACACCAGGCCCATCTAGTGTCATTGAAATGTCCTGCCTCCAGCCCTAGTGCCTGATTGGGCAATCACTAACGGGGGCCAGTGGAATCAGCCTCAGACATAAGGGCTCAGATGCAGACACAAGGTGAACCGAAACTCTTCCTGCAGCTAAAGTTCCTAATCCAAAACTTAGGCCCTAAAAAATGAAGAAGTTTCGGAATGTGCAGGCTCACGGGAACGCCAGTCAGAAGGCCAGTCCCGCACAAAGCTGGCAAGCCTGTCTCCGGCGACGACCCCCCCTCCCCTGCTTAGGGCGCTCCTCCCGCCTGGGACATCGCGCTTGTTCAGTGCCCTTCTCTGAACATCCTCCACGTTTGCCGTGCACGTCTCCACGCTTCTGTCCCGGGCTCGGCTGCCACTAAATGCATTTGACACCGGACGTGACTGGGGACCATGTGTTTTCATGATGCTCTAAGCTTTAAAATGCTCCCCCGCATTACCTCACGACCCTCACCAGCATCCTTGCCCTGGCAGAAGGACCAAGGCGCCCGACCGAGAGGAGCCGGGCCGGGCTGAGGGCAGGTGCGGAGGAGTCAGAGGCCCAGAGGCTTGAGCCCTCACACCTTCCAGTCCTGAGCCTGCGACTCCGAGCATCAGCCAGCAGGCTCTGCTCCCAGCGGCCACTTCACAGGGGCTCGCTGAACTGAACTGACATTTACAGACCCTTCTGTCCTCGCGGGGAAGGAGCAAAAGAACGTCGGTTCCGAACTACTCCTGATCTCGTCTTAGGACACAATCAAGGTGTGTGATCATTACACCGTGACGGACTGATCCGGACCCTCTTACGCGGGGCCCCCAGAGCACATCTCTCACAAGGTCATCTCGCCTGCAAACACTCCCAACACTAATAATGCAGGACGACTAACCTCACTGCCAGGGAGCTTCTTTTACCGCATTTACAACACTGTTCACGTATAAATGGTCCTCCTGAGAAAGTTTGCCGAGCAAGAGAGAGCCGCGATTCCTGAATCCTTTGGTTACTGCTATTCATTGCTCATTCAAGAGTGGTTTACTTCTGACTTTAAAGACCTGAAAAAACTCCTAAGAAAATCAGACTTAGGAGCCCATTTTGCTCATCCATGATTTTATGAAAATCATAGAACGTCAGCGAGAGATCACCTGGCTCCGCCTCTTCATCCTACGGACAGAGAAACCGAGGCAGAGAGGAGTAGTAGGGTTTGCCATGGCCACTCTGTGAGCCAGCTGAACTTGAACCCAAGACTTCTGTGCTTGCAGCCCCAGGACTCCTGCCACCTCGCTGGGGATCACCGCTCGGGAAACCCAAACACACTTCCTTTTATGGTTTAGCAGGAACCGCCTGACGGAGAAGCACCTTGATCTCCTTTATTACAGCCCAAGAAGCTCAAAAAGCATCAAACTGTGCCGGCTTTGCACCAGTCACTCAACAAATTCTGTGAGCCCTCGAAGCGCATTCAAAATCTCCTCTGACTTCAAAAGGAACGTTAACTGCATCAGAACATAAAAGGCTCTGTGCTCTGCTCCTCTCCGACTCCCAGCTAATGGGAGACGTCTTTGAGAATTATACAAGCCCTCCGTAATTCCCTCTGATCAGTGACAGGACACTCACGGCTACTGAAGTTCCCTCCCATGCAGGAGGGCCGCGGGCCTGGGAAACAAAGGGAAAGGGAGACCAGCATTTCCCTCCCAGCCCCACGGATCCTTCCCACAAATCTTTATTTTCAGGCTCCAAACAAGCCATGAAAATCTCCAATGCTGAAACTCCTCATATTAAAGTCAAATGGGGGATTTAATTACATTTTTGATTCAACCATATCAAGTGAGTCTTTTGCCCGTGATTAATTCAAATTTGAAAGACAAATGACTTTCATTTTTCTGATGTGTTGTGGCCCGTGAGCAATGGATTTTCTCATGTATGTTTGCCTCTAGATTTAGACTGAATAGTATTAGAATAACCAGCATATTGTAAGAAGGTACCATGGTATGGTAGAAAACAATTTCTGGAGCGGTTGTCAGAAAACCCAATCCCGGACCATTTGTTTAATCTCTCTGGGTCTCAGTGGGCTATATGCATACTGAGACTTGAGGCAGTGATGTTACAGGTCATCTTGTGTGGAACAGGAAGCACCTTGAGTCGGAGAAGAGGGTGGCTGAGTGCTTGGTGACAAGCCACAGAGATCTGTGAGGGCGGGAGGAGAAACAGGGCTTGCTGTCACAGGCACTGGGAAAATGCTGGTGACTCACGAGCAGTGAAAGGGGAGACGGGACATAGGTTCTCCTGGCCCCTGGACAGAGCAGAAAGAAACAGAGTGGAGAATATGGCCGTGATCCCGGCACAAAGTGGTCAGAAGGGAGGTCAAGTGGTAAAAATGTACCTCTGTGAAACGTGGCAGAGAAAGAACAGCAGAAACGGAGGGAAGGGGTAACAAAAGCAGATATCCGTTGAGATTTGATCTGCAGAATCTCAAGGTGGGAAAGGCTCTTAGCAGCCCTTAGCAATCTAGTTATACCTAAAAAAGAACCCTACCCCTCCACAACATATCCATAAGCAGTCATCCTGCCTTTTCTCAAAGACCTCCAATGGTGGGAGCCCCACTTCCTCCAAACCCATTTTGGGTCAACCCCAATTGTTAGGAAGCTTTCTTTGTTGACTTCAAACTAAAATCCACCTCCTCTGCATTTTCTGGAGCAAAGCAGAAGGGTCCAAAGACTTGAAGAGAGCTAATCTGTCCTTCTGTCTCCTCTTCTCCAGACTAAATAAAACTTCCTTTCCCTTTGTGTATCCTCCGAGGGTGTAAAATTTCCAAGTTTTCTACCGTGCTCTCCAGTTGAGCAAACTTTTTCTAAACTGTAGCATCCAGACTTGAAGCCAATACTCAGAAGGAATAGGACCAGGGTGGAGGGCAGTGAGATGACCATTTCCCTGTGTCTCATCCTTTCTCCTTGTAGCCCAAGACTACATTCAATTAGCCACTGCCATCGTGATACTGTTCCACAGTTGTCTGTGGGAGTGGAGGGATGGTGCAGAACTTCATGTGAAAATAAGTTGTCAGACTGAAATAGGTAGAATCACTAACAAGAGAGCCCACTAAGAGCTCTGCGGCAGGAAGGCTGCCTGCTTGCTAGAGGCTAACTGACGGAGGCTCCGAAGGACGTGAGGAGAGCAGATGGCGTCCCTGTCTGCCTCCTAATGGAGAAAGCCACCAGATCACTCCAACTGGTTTCAGATCATTTGTTCTTGCATCTGAATATGGCTGCGTTTTGATTCTCTGGGAATTAACTTGCCACAAAATGAGGAAGCGACGCCACCAGAAAGACGAGACCCAGGAAGGGCTGGGAAACTGGCTTCCTCATGCTCGGCCTCTTGCTTAACTTGTCCCCATTCTCCTTCCATTCTATCTGTGGTTAACTGTTCTCTCTCACACTAATTCAAGATTTGCCTCCCCCCCACCCCAATTCCCCAGCAGGAGATGGCTGAATTAAAAGTTTAAGTTTCACAAGTCTTTTCTGGAAGCAAAACAGAGACCAGATGCCAACAAGTTAAGTAGGTAGCAATTTTCCACAGAAAACTACCTAAGATGTCACAGAATAAGTCCTTAAGATGAGAAGGGGCTGTCAGCAAACATAAAAGCCAGATTTTATGTCATCGACTGTCAGGGTTGAAAAGATCAGGAATGAATGAATGCAAAAACAAACAAACAGGTATCAAATGCTCCGTACTTGCTCGGTACTTACTCGGCGCTGTGCTAGCTGCAAGGGATAGAGATGGAAAATGGAGTCTCTAGGAGCTCATAGGAGACAACCCAAAAAGGGGGCTCAGGCCCTGGAGAGAGAAGGCCCCTGGGCCTTAGAACAGGGCCAGAAAAGATGGCAGTGTGTTTTTTTAGCTCCATTTCTATGGATAAAACCAAGTTTATTTCTGACACTGACCTACCTGGCTGGGCCAGGAACTTCCTTTTCTAGGATTTCAGATCCTGTCAGTCAGTCCATCAACAAGCATTCACTAAGCTTGTGCTGTGTGCCAGGCATCTGAAGGCAGGAACGCCATCCCTGCCCTCAAAGAGCTCCCCTTCCAGCAATGGCCAACATGCAGATGACCATCTGTAGGCACCCGACACAGAGGGCACATGGAAGGCAGTCTCAGAGAGAAGGCACAGGATAGGAGAGAGGCAGAGGGAGAGAGAAAGGGCTCCTGCCAAAGGATCCAGCAAATAGAAGGGAAACCAAAGAGCATCTTCCCTCATGTCAGAAACATGTATGGTCAACGTCTCCCTATCTCACTGAAAGCAGATTATACGTGGCTTTTATTCTAGCAACCAGAACAGTGCTTTGCATACAGTAGGTGCTAAAAAATAACAAAGGAGGAAAGGAAAGAAAAAGGGGTTGTGATGATATTTAACTAACATTAAACAAGTGGCAAAATCTTGAGCATCTGAGAATAAAAAGTGGGTGCCCATTAATTAAGGAACAGCTAAACAAATTGAAATATATGTGTATAAGGAATATTGCATTCTGAGAAATAATGAATGTGGACAATACAAGAGCAGCATGGGAAAAGATATAAAATACTATAAAGTGAAATAAGCAGAACCAGGAAAACAATACACACAATGACTACAATGATATTAATGGAAAGAATAACAACAATAACAACATCAAAGCTGAATGCTGGAAAATTGTAATGACCCAGTTTGACTTCAAAGAAGAAACAGAAGACTGCATCTCCTTCTCTTCTTTACAGAAGCAGATAATTGTGCACGTGAAATATTGCATATGATAGCAGATTTCTTTAATATATGCTCATTAGTTTAGCTAAAATGTGTTTTTTATTTCCTCCTGGTTTTTTTTTTGTTGTTATAAGTGATAGCTCTCTAGAGGAAGTGAAGTTTATATTTATAAATGAAGGTAACCTAATTTAAAACAAAAAGATGTTAATAAAACATAAGTAAAAATTAATAAAATAAAATGATTTTTGAAATTGGGATTTTTGTCCGTTCCATATTTAGTTTTACTTGGAGGTATATCAGAGAGGAAAAACTCCCAGCTATTTCCCAAATCCAGACTATAATGGTAAAATGGGATTTGCTTACAGGGCTCCATTCCTCTTGTGGGAATATGGGACACACAAATGAAACTACAATTGCTACACATTCAGAGTATCCCATTCCATTGCCCTGAATTTCTCCAACAACACCACTAGGTGGCAGGACAGACACAAAAGTGACACTGGTCTTCGGCCATTGATGGTCCTTCTGGTCTCTCTTGCACTGTTTTATGCACAATGACCCCATTAGGGGGACACATCACCATGACTCGATGGACCCGGATGCACAATCCAAAGAGCCTCCTTCATTTGAACAAGAAATCATGAAAATCTGTGGTCATGATGACCGTGGGAATGGCCCCAGATCAAGCCTGGATCCCTGGGATCAGAGGAACCTGGGTTCAAATCCTGTGTCACCACTGGCAGGAACGGAGAGGAGAGAGACTAAAGGAAGGAATATTAGCCTAGAATGCCTGAACATTTTTTTTGATAACTGCATTTCAATAGAATTTATTTTCTTTATGACTCATTTTATGCATTTGAAAATAATATTCTGAGAAGGGATCTATGATATAAGACAAGATTTAGAACCAGTGAATTAGAAGAGAAATGCTATTATAGCATGGTAAGATGGTGAAGATCTGAACTAAGATAAAGGCTATGGGAGAGATTCAAGAGATATCGTAGAGGCAGCGGGGGCAGCTAGGTGGCACAGTGGGCACAGCGGGCACAGCACTAGGTCTGGAATCAGGAAGAGCTGAGCTAAAATCCAGTCTCAGACACTCACTAACCATATGACCCTGGGCAGGTGATTTAACCCTGTCTGCCTCAGTTTCCTCATCTGCAAAGTGAGCTGGAGAAGGAAGTGGCAAACACTTTGCCAAGAAAGCCCCAAATGGGGTCATGATGAGCCAGACACCGTGAAACTACTTAAACACAACAAAGTGGAGCAGAATCAATAAGATCTGCAATTAATTGAATGGGAAAAATGAGGCAAAGTAAGAATCAAGGATGATCCCAAAGATGCAAATCTAGGAAGGCTGGAAGTGTTTCTGGACGGATGGGAACTATAGCCTCCTACAGATTGGGTAGAAATGTCTAGCAGTCATTTGTAACCAAGTATCAGAATTCAGGAGAAAGATTAGAGCTGGGCATATGTGGATTTGGGAAGATAATCCCTGAACCCATGCAAGCGGATGAGAGTCCCAGGACAGAGCTGTGGGAATACTTACTTAGGTGATAATGATCCAGCCAGAAGGACTGGGAAAGGGCGAGGGATGAACAGACAGGCCAGAGAAGGAAAGAGAGCCATTTCCTAAAAGCCAAAGGGAAAAAAACCCCACGTGTCTAGGAGACAGTAGCACAAGATACAGGCAGATAGGGGGAGAGTGACAAAAGCAGCAAAAGCCAAGAGGCCTGATCAGAGGTTTGTTGGATTTGGCAGATAAGTGCCGAGCTCCCAAATCAGAGAGTAAGGGATTAAGAACTGTGTGAGCAGTGACAAGATGGAAACAATGAACAGGGACAACCCTACTAGAGAGCTGGAGGAAATGTCAAGAACATTAAAAAAAATAAATAAATAACCCTATTTTATTGTTAAGAAAAAGTCTTTTAAATTAATTATCAATTCACCAAGATTTGAGCTCTCTCCCAAATTTGCAATTATTCAAGAAACACAAAAAGTCAACAGCTTTCTTCCCCCATCATGATTAACCTCCTTAAGCATTCTTTTATTTATTAAAAGAAATTCAAAATACAGAAATGAATTTCCTCTATTTTTTATAACTTGCCTGGAGAAATCAAGCAAAAACATTTTAAAATCAAAGCTCAACTCAAAGTGCTTTTCTCATCAAGATGCTCACACACCAGCACAAAAATTTGCTTTTTTATATGGATTTATGGATTATTTTATATGGATTTATGGAATTCAGAAAATTTCTACTTTAATCTTTTGCAAGCTATCAGACTCAGAAGACTAACAGTCAGATCTTTACATTTTTAATTTCTAGAGGCCATGATTAAATATGTAAAAACATAGAATGCTATGGGATCATCCATTAAAAAAAATGTATGATGTTATAATTTCTTACATAGGAAACAAACTGGATTAATCGTTTTTTAATTAAAAAATATTAAGTGTCAGTTTCTTCATATGAAAAGATTCTTTTTGCATCTGAAGCTAAGGCTCATAAATAGAAACAATATGGTAATTTAAATCCCGGTGCCTTTGATTAACCTTCTTTAACATTCTGATTGACTACAACTGCAGAATGACTTTACATACTTACACAGGGCTGAGCCCAATAATTGCACTATTTACATAAACTGCGTTTTTCTACTTTACTGAATAAACATCCCATTTTGGGTCACAATTATAAACACAGATGATGCCTATCTTTAAGAATCTGATTCATTAGAATAAAATAATGACTTTTTTGGGGTAGGAATGGAGAAGAAGTCTATTTTTTAACTTTTTTAAATGAGTTTCATTTTGATATAAAAACTTCCAAGTTTGGGAACAGCTATAGCAGATAAATACATATACTTTAAGGCTTATAAAGCACTTTACAAACATTGTCTCAAGTGATCAGAACTCTGAGTGGATGCTATAGGTATTATAGTTTTATATTTATAAATATAAATAAAATACTTATATATAGGTATATATAAATTATATATATAAGTATGTGTGTATATATACATAATACCTATATATATATATATAGGTATATATAATTGTAATTATCCCCATTTTACAGAAGAGGAAACTAAGATTCAGAAGCTTAAAGAAAAAAGAAAGAAAAGCTTGTTCTGAGACATAGCTAATAAATGGTGAAGCATAATCTGAATCCAGCTTTCATTCCTGTTTGAAATCCTGTTTGAAAAAAAAAAAACACAAAATGGACATACGTAAACAGGTGACCATAGGGGACAGGGGAAACCCAGTGCTATCTGGAAGGACTTGGGTTGGCGGGGAGGATGCAGGTGTGAGAAAAGAGACTTTAAAGCCAAATATGACAGCAGAGCTCATGAACTCGAGGGGGGCGCTGTCCTTCAGGCAGCTTTCTTGGGGAATAAGGATGAGAAATTTTAGGTTTCAAGGCTCACAGCACTGTAACACAAAATCAAAGTTCACCTTAGTTTGCACTAAAAGAAAGTCTCCAAGTAAGAGGTGATCCAAAGAGAGGAATTATGTTGATTCTAGAAAAATCTGACCCAAACCCTGCCTCCCAACTGTGGTTTTCCTCAGGACCCAGGGTCGTAGCTTTGGAGCTGAAAGGGCCCAAAGTCATCACTGAATCCAACCCCCTCATTCCCGAGCCCCAGAGAAGTCGGATTCTCCTCCTGAAGCACACAAGTCAATGCTCGATCCGGCGAGCCACCAACCTGGGAAAGCATAGGACCCCTATTGGACGGCACCGCTGATCATGGGGCGATTCCTTTCTGACTCTGAACCACACCTTTAAAAAGGCCACAAACTGTCGTCTAAAAAAGACTTCCTGGGACAGAGAACAAACTGTTCAGAAGGGGGAACAAATGTTTAAAAAGAGAACATCTGATCACTCTTTATGTAATTGTTTCCCACCCAAATCAAACTAAGATTAATACTTACAGCCTACAGATGCAATTTAAGGCAAGAATACCCACAATCAGTCTTATTCTTTTCCTGACATTTTTATTAAATTTCACCTTACGCTAACAGGAGTCATGCATGCATATCAAGCAGCGAAGAGAACTTTAAATGCATTTCATTTGTTATTGAACTTTCTCACCAGAAAGATGATGGAAGGAAAAGTACCAGAGCTCTAATTCCACATACTCAAGGGGAAGCAAATCTATTTTCAAGCAACATTGAAAAGCATGTGGATGGATGTAGGTGCACTCCTCATAGAGATGAGCCCCATCTAAAGAGGGAACACCGAGGTGTCGGTGCTGGAGGAAGGGGGGAAATGATGAGCAGGAAGTCCTGCCTTCATCCAGCCACAGCCTGTCAGCTGGAGAGTCCTGAAGGATCCCCCTTAGCAGTCTGACCCAGGCCAAGCCCCCCAACCCCAGCCCTGCTTCCCCCCTCCCAGGTACTTTGTCCTTTTCCTCCAGACATCATGCTTGGAGGGCTTCTGGCTTTCCCCATCCATCAATTATAGGGAAGAGGAAAGAGTAAGGCCAGTGGGGGTTCCTTGTCACTTGAAGAAGTGACTCTGTAGAGTCCCACTCTGTAGAAGCTAGCACAAAGCAAGCAGGAGGGGAACATCTTCAGTCTCCATCAGGATTCTTAATAAGTCATCCTCTTTTTCCACAGACAAAATCATTCTAATGCCTTAGCCTGATCAAAAAGGTCTTGTTTTTTTTAACCTTTTTAATTATTTCCTTTTAGAACTTTAATATCCAACTGCTCTGTTTTTTCCTTTTAACAATTTTAATTTAAAGTTTTGAGTTCCAAATTCTATCCTTCTTCTCCCTGCTCCTTTAGACGGTAAGCAAATATAAGTTATACATGTGCAATTGTGTCTAACTTTTCCATATTAATCATTTTGTACAAGAAGACTTAAATAAAAGAAAAAAATGAAAGTAAACAACAGTAAGCTTCAGTCTGTATTCAAACAATATCAGTTCTTTCTGTGGAAGTGGATAGTGCACTTCATCATTAGTCCTTTGGGATTGTCTCGGATTGCTGTATTACTGAAAAGAGCCGAGTCACTTCTTCATAGAACAAGATGGTTGTTACTGTATACAACTTTCTCCTGGTTCTGCTCACTTTATTTGCATCGGTTTATTGTAAGCCTTCCCAGGTTTTTCTGAAATCATCCTGCCTATTGTTTCTCACAGCAAAATAATATTCCACCACAATCATGTACCACAGCTTGTGTCCAATCCTTAGCCCTCACAAAAAAAGAGCTGCCATAGAGGGTTTTCTACAAATAGGTCCTCTTCCCTTTTTTGGATGTCTTTGGGAGACAGACCCAGCAGTGGGATTGTTGAGTCAGAGCAAAGTTTTACAGCCCTTGGAGCATAGTTTAAATAAGGTACATTTTAAAAGAGAATATCTGAACCAATTAGATGAACAAGCATGGAGTAAGCACCTCCTTTATACAAAGATTCTACATGCTCCGTGAGCATCTCAGTCTCAGGATTCTTGACCCAGAAGGCACTACCGGCTACCAGTACCAGGCTCTGGGATACAGAGAGAAAAGCAGACAGAATCTTTGCAAGGAGCTTATATTGCAATGTGTACATGGAAATATGGACAGACTGAATCTGAGGCTGTTAGACAAGAGGCAGGATAGAGTGCCCTGGCCCTCGACAGCAGACACAGCCAAGGATGAGACCCCCAAAGGGGCAGGGAGAATCAGTCTGGGCTTCTGGCAGAAGCTGAGAAGTCCAGCCCGCCCTACAAGAAGACAAGCCCCATTAGGGTTTTGTCTCTGGCCCCAGTGACTGGCATGGTGCCCTGTATACAGCAGGCACACACTAGATGTCTGTTGAACTGGAGAGTCAGTACTCAGGGAATCAATCTCTTCCCACTCCGCCACATCTTGGGCGAGGGCATCAGAGCGGGGGCTCTGGTGTGGAAATCTCGTGGCGATGACCAGTCTCAGAGCCTGGCGTAATGATCATGTGACAAGGAACTAGGGGGGGGGGCAGACCGGGCGCTCAGATCTCTGCATGACATCGAGCGGCAGTTTGAAGTGACCACAATGCGTCTGGGCACCCTATGCTCCCTGGGGGGACCTGGCCAGATCAAACCCTAAAATGTGGTGCAGAGACGGAGGCTGGGGGTGAATAGCTCCCGACAGGCACCCAGGCCAAGTGCCAGAGGCAAACCTCAGGGCAGGTACATTTTTACACATACATGTCAAGATGGAGTAAATGCCAAATGACTCAATATTGTAGAAAAATAGAGCATTTCCGACTTCTTGGTGAGTTTGTGTCTCTTTTTTTTTTTCTTTTCATGTCACACAGCATCATTAACCCAGGATTACGTTAGATACTATAGAAGGTCAGTGGGCAGAGAAACACGTTTTCTTTTATTATCTAAGAGATGATGAGGCTGAATCTCTAGCGCGGTAAGAAGCACCCACTCGGCCGGAAAGAAAGATCTGGTGAAGAAAGTATGTCTTTAATAATTCTTTTCTCAGCCCTGAAATAGATTATTTGAAATAACGTGGCCCATTTCTATTGATCCATCCATCACTCGCTTCCATGGCAACGGGGTCTGAAACAGCAGTACCACAGAACAATTAAAAACCGTGGCTTTCTGCAGTTCTAGGTGAGAGTCAAGTGGGATGCATATCAGGGCTAATTTCAATGAAAAGATAAAATAAAACACTTGTGCCAGAATCATCTGCGAAGAATATTGTGAAAGAGAATTTTACACCACTGATATAGATAATGTATAGCTATAGAATGTCTGTCTGTCTGTCTATGCACAAACACACATCTGGCACTGAGGTTTGCCAATCTCTCGTCTCTATGTGCACCTGTGTGAGCGTACATATATATGTACACACTCAGGCGTATATTTACACACACACGTTACAGACAAGTAGAGATTCGTTGGAGATCTCCTGGCAGCTGAGGCGCAGCATGAGCCCCTGAGCTGGGTGCCACAGGGATAGCTAGCTCCATTCTAGGACAAGCAAACTGAGTCTCTCTCCAGTTCTAGGGCTGGAGTATAAGAGCACCCTGGCCCACTCTGAGGGCACAGCAGCACCTTTCCCTTTCTCAGGACACCACAGGCTCCTCTGAATTCAAATAAAGATTCAATTAATTGCCTTATCACCATGGAGTGATTTCTCTAGCTTTTGAAGCCCCACTTCGTCTAACCCACCCACTCCTTTCTAAAATGAGACTCCCCGGGAGGGTCAGGACCAGCCCCAGGAGGTGACACCCCAGGGCAGGGCTCTGAGGAGGGACCTTTTCTGCCTGGGGGGGGCTCTCTCCCAACCTCCCTCCTCCACAGCCTTAGGCTTCGCTGTGTCCCAACACAAACACCTTAAGGGTTTCAGGGAGGAAGGTGGGGGGCGTATTGTTTTGTGTTTTTTGGGGGGTTATTGGAAGAGAGAGACAGCTGACCCAGGATCCTAAGGCTAGAGCCCAAAAGGACTTAGGAGCCCAGATAATGGTTTACCTCTCACCGTACAGAAGGGGAATCAGAGGCCAAGAAGCTCAAGGGACGCTAACCAGCAGCTGGTTTCAGAGCCGGGTTCCCCAGCCCGGGGAGCCTGGCAAATCGCCCCCATCCAGCCTTGCTAAGGAGCCCGGGTAGAAACACTCTTGGGTTCCTGCAGGTTCTCAGAAGTTTTAATTCCTGAGGGCAAAGGGGCCCATTATTGCCACTAGAGTTACCAGGCAAGGACAGTATTACCTAAAACACCTTGTGTAACAGCTTCCCGAGGCTGTGCCGTGAGGGAGACTTTCCTGGAAATGGACATAAGCCCTCCTCCACCCCTTCCACTCCTCGGGACACTCCTGCAGGGATTGGATTGCCTTCCTCAGACCAGGACTAAAAGAACCTTTGTTGTGGCTACTTCAGCAGTCTCCTTTAATTCAACTGGATAGTTTTAAAGACATTTTATCTTAAGCATCTTATCTTGACCAAAAGGATATTCAGAAGGAAGATCTGAGCTGAAGAGGTGGGAGGGGAGGCTCTCACTTCCCTAAGGACAGGTTTTTCCATCAGAACTAATCTAGTAAGAATAGCCCACAGAAAACAGAGAGGGCTCAGTCCCAGGAGGAAGCCAGTCAGCTCCCAAGTGTGGCCTGGGCACAGATGGATGGAAATCCTCGAGACTCTCTCCCTCTCTCCTGTTCCCTCCCTGAATCCCCAAGAGGCCTCCCCACACCCAGTCTCTCAGCGGAGGACACTGGGTCTGTTTCTGGAGTACCTGGCCTCTTCTCTCATCTTTGCCTTGGAACCCCCTTCGTCTCCACCCATCCCGGCTCTCCCTGACGCACTGACGGCCTCCTCCTTGCGGGCTAACCCTCCATCTTTGCCCTCCGCTCCCTCTCACCTTGTGTCCTCTGAGAGTTTGTCCTGCCCCTCATTCCTCCCTCTCACATTCAATGTTTTCCTTTCTAGCGACTCAGCCTCTGCTACTAATCACCCCGGTCCGCTTGCCCTGAAAAACCTGCCCTTCTCACAGGCCATCCCCCTCTAGAGTTTCTCCTAAATAAGATAAGGTATAAAGTATTTTAGGAATCTTGAACTGACACAGAAATGTCCCTCTCCTCCCTTCTGAGCCCTGGAGATTTGTCCCTCCCACCACTTTTGTGGGCTCAGGGTTCTCATGGCCTCCTCAGGGCAGTACACACCGTTGAGAGCAAAGAGATGCCCTTGGAAGCCTGCCTTGGGAGCTCTTAAGAGCCGCATTTCCCCATCTGTAAAATGGGTAAAGAAACTACACTAAGTCCTAGAGATTTATCAGTTACACACTTGTTACTCTTTACCACTCCTTGTCCCCTGTTCACCATTCTTTTCTCCTGCCCCTCCACAATCCCGAGAGAAACAAACCAGAAGGGAATAGTAAGAAGCCAAGTAAGGCTTTTGGAAGCCCACCGAATGTTTCTTATGAAGTTCGTCCCTCTACTCTTCTGATAGTGTGAATGGACTCCAGCTAGGAGCAGCCCATCTGAACGGAGGAATACACGGGCCCTGGAGAATTACCTCGTGGAGGCAGAGCTGTATGGAGGCCCACAGTTACCCTGTACGATCTGGAGAGTAAGCGACGGGCGTCAGCACCCAAGGCCGTCTGGTGTAAACGGAAGGACCAGGGCCTCCACAATGAGCAGTTAGCACTCCTTGCTCTGGTCCTTTGCCATACCAGGCCCACCTGTCCCCCCGTTAGCCGCCAGTTCTGCCAGGGAACCTTATTCCACCTGCTAAAGCACGAGAGCTTTGCCCTTTTTTCCGGTCCTGTCACTGCCACCCCATCAGCCACTTTGCTCTGAAGTGCAGGTTGGGACTTTATCGGCCCAGTCAAGCCAAGGTCTGCTTGAACTGAATGGTCATTTAATACAGATCTCCCTGATGACAGGATCAAAATCATCAGGGAAATACATACATGTAGGAAACCCATAATGACTGTCAGGCACCAAAGAGCAGGCAAAGAATTCTGGGATCTGTGCGATAATACAGACTTCAATGTTTGAAGCAAGAAATATGGAGGGGGAAGGTCAAACCCGACGAAACTCTTTTCAAAATGAAGCTAGGACATTAATGGCAGCCTAAAAAGTCACCAAGGCCTCGGGCTGGTTGATGGAAGGATTATAACCCAAGGGAAAAAGAAATGCGTTGGACAAAAATGAAGCATGGAAATAAAGTCCTGTAACAAGTGAGAACTGAAAAATAAATGATCAAAAAAGCATTTATTCAATACTTGTTTGCTGGAGAGAAAAGAAATTTATCAAATAAAATCATTAGGTATGTTTTACTCTGAAATTAGAAATGATCTTCCCTTAGCATAGACTCACACATGCCCATATGTTTATATACACAGAGACTCACAAATACACACATTTTCACACATACAAAGAATCTCTGTTTCATTGAACTTTGATCTCTTCTCTAGTAACAAGGCCCATTTTTGTTTCTCTCTTTAACTTAGTGATTATTTTTTAAGTTGCTACGAAAGGACCAGAGACCTACTTTCTTCAGTCCTTTAACTATGTCCCCGCACTTTTGCAGGCAGGTGGATTCCCTCACCATCACCATCGTCAACATCATCATCACCACCTTGTTCTAAATAATCCACATCACTAACACAGCGAGAGTTTTCGCTTACCTCCACTGCCACCACGATCAAGATGAGGTCCGTTTTTGAATGTGGAAAAACTGCATTTAATTGTGGAGACATTCCAATCAGGGCACAGTTGGTAACCACTGAGATGACACTCATGGTCTCAAAAGCCAACTAGAAAGGAAAAAAAAAAAAAAGCCGTGTGATGGACAAATGTCTCAGTTTGTTCTGCCCCCTCCTCCGTCTTTATCTGCTGTGACATTGGGACCAAAGGGTGAATACAGGAACTACAGCAAATTTTTTCCTGAGTTCCAAAGATGAAATTGTTTTCAATGCTGTTTTCCTATATTAGCAATTATCAAACTTTTTAGACCTCTTACACTTAAATTTTTTTTTAATTTGTTAAAAATGACAAAACATTTTGTTTAATGTGGGCTATATCTATTGTTATTTACTGTATTAGAAACTAAAACTGAAAAATATTCATTCCAATATTTAAATAAATAAATAAATAAAAATATTCATTAGTTTATTTTAAATTGACAATAATAAAGCCATCACATATTAACAGGCAGGGCGTTTTATGAAAAATAACTATGTTTTCTGAAACACAAAACATAAGGAGAAGAGTAGTGTTTTACACAGTTTTGCAAATGTTTGGTGTCCAGATTAACAGAAGACACTTGAATCGTTCCACGGCATCTGTATTTTTAATCTACCGGGATGTGTTGCTTTGTGATCTATATGAAGATCTGGCTTCCCATAGATAGGGAAATGGAAAAAGAGACCGCTGAGAGACTCTGTCCAAGTTCACCCAATGAATCAGGGGAAAACCTGAGAATCCAGAGCTGGGATGGCCCACAGGAACAGCAAACTTCATCTTGGCACAATGTATCGTTACTAGAATATTAATCTGCCCATATCTCAAAGGCTAATATGACACTGGAGAGAGCCAGCTTGTATATAGTTCATTAAGGTCTATAAAGTATTTTACATGTTTTCTCATTTGATACGAGACAGGTGATTTTTCATTCAACTGGAGGTAGATGAGATTTCAAATATAATTTAATTTTTTGCAGAGTCCCCACTGACGGGTCAGTATTGTTAAAGAAGAGGGCCACCATTTCCTCTGAGGTAGAAGAGAAAAAATGCGAAATGGGTAAAGGAAAAATCTCGATCATTGAAAGATGAAATTGCAGAGGATCCAAAGGGAAGAGCCCTTAGCATCATGGGAGGGATGGAGAAGAACCGGGGAGCAGGGCTCCAGGGCCTCATGGGTGAGGGAGGAGGGGAGATGAGGGGCTCGTTGAGTTCTTGCCCTCACTGCTTCAGGTGTCGGACTCTCATGACATAAGATGGCTTTGCCCCTGCAGTACAAAGGTCCACAGCTGCTGGGTGGGCCAGGAGCAGAAATCTGCCCTTCTGCCTTCTCTCCTTCCCTCTGCCCCGTATCAGGAGCTCCTTCCTAAGTCACTGTGTCTGCTTTAGTTTCTTCTCCATCTCACCGTGTGAGACCTAGGACAATGGTGCTGGGAGCACTGATCGGAGTGTCGGGCCCAGCAAGTGCTCTAGAGGTTGCCGGGGAGCCCTGCTGAGCACCAGAACACCATCCTTGTGAGCACTGAATAAAAGGTGATGTGATCGTCACTCTGTGTCTTCTCCCAGGGGCCAGCTCTGGACATTTCCTAAACTTGATGAAATCTGACTCTTTTATGGAATTCTTAAGTTAGAAGTGTCTGCCACATTAAAGAGGAAGTAGGACAGCTCGATGGCACAAGGGATGGGCACCTGGACTCAGGAGGACCTGAGTTCAAATCCAGCCTCAGACACGTAACATTTCCTAGCTGTGAGACTCTGGGCAAGTCATTTAACCCAAATGCCTCTCAAAAGAAAAAAGACTAGAGCAGCCAAAAGAGCAGAAAACAGCAGCTGCAGATGATGCCCCATATTGGGGAGGAGGGAGACGAAGAGAACAAGAGACCCAGAGACACAGAGGTGAGCCCGCACCCACGCCCTTTGGGGGCCCCTCCCCAGAATGGCACAGTGGGGGGAGTCTCCAGATGCTGGCGGCCCCCCTCTGCACTCCTGAGAAAGTGTGACTTGGGCCTGGACTCTTAAGACCTGGGTCCAGCCTGGTCTGCCACATAACAGACAAAGCTTTAAAAGACAGATCCCCCAAAAATATTCCTTTGTGGGTCCAGTCTGAGCGCCTCCTTGATGTCCCTGCAATTTCATCCATCTACCAGCTCAGTGGTCCTGGGCTTGCCCCCACCTTCACTCTTCCTCTTGGGAGGGGCCCACAGCCACCACCCGAGGTGTGGGAAAAGCTGCCGGGAAGTGCGGCCTCACAGACAATATTCCTATCATTAAGAAGGGCCTTGGACAGAATCATAAGCAGACTGCAGACGTGCCAGCTGTGAACACAGGATCAGAGGGAACCTAAGAAGTCAATTATCTCAATCCCCTCATTTGACAGATGGGAAAACTGAAGCCCAGAGAAGGGAAGAGATTTAATGAGGACCATTCGACAAGCTGAGAAGTAACCCAGGACTAGAATCCAGATCCCCTCGATCTTTAAACAAAACAAGAAAGTTCAAAAGCAAAAATCCAGATTACCTGCCAGACACCGATACTTGCTGAAGGCTCTGCAAATGGCCGCTTGAAGACCTTGCACATTTTTAAGGCATCTGAATTAATTTCGGAAAAGTTGTTCAGAACGGCAAAGGCAGCCGCCAGTGGATAGACACATGAGAAAAGACTCACGTAGCCAAACTGTAAGAACAGCTCCAAATAATCATCAAAGGTGCCCTGAAAAAGAAAGTCACCAGAAAGAAATCAGTACATTTCACTGTCACGGACAGCTCACAAAAAACAAAAAATTCATAATATTCATGGCATATATCTCCACTGATAGGCTATGATACAGTCTCCCAGTTCCTCTACCTCCAAAAATTTGTTTGAATTGAGAAACAAATGCAAATTTAAGTCTCAAAAAACTGTTTCTTCCAGAACCGAAAATGAAAAGATTTTTTTTTTAAGACATTCATTTCAAAGAGGAAGTAAATAATTCAGGATTACTGCTATTTTCTCGGATTTCCCCACAATTGAATTAATTCACTCAAAAAATTAATTCAGTCAATTCTGCTCTCGTGTGCCCTACCTCCTACCCACAATGACATCCTTTCTGTAAGTTCAGGAAGCCAGAAACAAGAGGAGGCAAAAGATGGAAAAAGAGAAGAGTCAGGGTGGGGAGATGTTGGGGAGAGAGAAGAAGATTAAAGGGAAATTGAGGAAACCCTTTTGTAATTGGGTTGAAAATCTTTGGTTTGACACATTCCATCTCATTTATGTGAAAGGCGTCGTGTTAAGTGCTGTTCAAAACTATTTAAAATGGTTTAGGGGGGGAGATGTCCTCTTAAGAATGAAGGTTTGAAAAGAGAAGAATCACTGAAAGAGCTACAAAGCTGGGTTAATTAGGAAGTTCATTGGGAGCAGAGGATGGGGGGAGGTTATAAAAAAGTATAAAAACAGAAGATGTCTTTTTAAAGTTCAGTTAATAATTACCCTTTAGTCTTTTAAAAAAAGCTTCCACACAATGAACCCCCCAAAAGGATAAATAGATGGCATAGTCTTCACTTTGGAGGAGCCAGTCTCCAGGCCGGAGAGGGCAGACACAACCCGGGACTGCCAAGGAGACCCCCGAGAATTTCTGCATGGGGCCGCTTCAGGTCACTCTGTACAGAAAGGCAAGGTCAGCTCCCCAGGACAGCGACTGCCCAGCACCTAGGACAGCGCCTCTGCCCCGGAAGAAGGCGCTCAGGCTGTGGGAGTCTATGGGCTCCAGCCCGGGCTGCCACCTCCCAAGAGACCTGTCAGTGCTGGGTATCCTACATGGGCACTGTCCAAGTGGATGCATGATGGCTGGCTTTCAGGAAAATGCTGTGGACCACAAAAGATCTCTATTCACAAATGGGCACAAATACACACCTCCACCTGTTCAGTCTACATATATGTGCAAGGGCGACCGAAGGGGAGGGTATGTATATATATCTCTCCACATACACAGTCTCTCTGTCTCCATCTTTCTCTCTCATCTCTGTCTCTGTCTCTCCTCTTTGTCTCTCTCGTCTGTCTGTCTCTGTGTCTCTTTCTTTCTGTCTCTCTTCTCTCTGAGTCTGTCTCCATCTCTGTCTCTGTCTCTTCCCTTCCCTCCCCTTCCCCTCTCCCTCCCCCTCCTCAAAAGTCCTCAAAGTTATTAAAGCCTTTAGGCTACTCTTTATTATATGTACAGAGACAGACTTAGGCCCAATTTAAAATTTAAGATGTCCATTCCTAGAAATCACAGTGGCCTGGGCATGCTCTTAGCACGCAGAGTCAAGTCAACCTTGGGAAATTGTTTTTAGGGAAATAGAGAGATGCCACCAACACAAGGACCCATGCCAAAAAAAAAAAATCACTCAGAAAAGGTCATTAGATCTGGTCATCGGGAGGTTGGGGCTAAATGAGTCTTGTGTAGAGGAGAAGCTCACTATCCTTTTCCCCTAAGCAGGCAGAGCTAGCTTCCTTTCCTCCCCGGCTGCCCTCCTCTGGACTTGGCCATCCTGCCCAGAAACACCTCTTCTTTACCTGGAAAGAACTCACACCTACTCAGTGCCCTCTGGCCTGCAGGGAGTGTGACAAAGGATTCCTTCCAGATCCTTTCATGACAGGGAATACCTTTTTTCATATTATTGTGAGAATTTTTTACTTTTGATTCCTTTTTGTTATTACTTAAAGGAGAAGCAAGGGTCTTTTCTTCTAGTTCAAAGGTCACTGAGCTGGCTGAAACCTGTCCCAAGGGATGTGAAAAGCTTATCAGAAACTCCAACCCAGGTTAAGGGTTATTTTTTGACTCTCTGAAACTCTGCTTAAGCACACAGAAGTTACCTAGCTTATGAACTCAAAGTAGACATGCATTCTTATGCACACAGAAGGTGCTTCATAAATGTTTACTGGCTGACTGGCAGTTACACTAACCATCAAGTCACCCTTATCACAAGTCAACTCTATATAGACTGATAATTGTGTTGATGATTTCATCACACATAAAAATGAAGAAAGAATGGAAGGACAATTTTTGACCACAAGCCAGCCTAATGACAGGAGGCGTCAGCGCTAAAGTAAGCTTTTCAAATACATCCCAATTCAAATGTAGTATTTCTAATCCATTAAGTGGAAGTTTGTTTTCTGGAGCTGTCAAGAAAGCCCCCAGATCTCCTCCCCTGCTCTTCGCCTGTCCATTAGAGACTTCTTTCACTTGCTGCTGCTTTTTCAAGGGCCACTGGCCTGGCTCCACCCTTTAGAGGTAACAGGCCCGACTCCATCAAGATCTGCAACATTTTTGGAATTTCAGTATCTGCTTTTATTGTTGTTCACTAATGTCTGCTTCTTCTTGGCAAAGATTATGGAGAGGTTTAACATTTCCTTCTCCAGCTCATTTTACAGCTGAGGCAACTGAGGTAAATAGGGTGAGATGACTTGCTCAGGGTCACATGGCTAGGAAGTGTCTGTGGCTGGATTTGAACTCAGAAAGAAGAGTTTTCCTACTCCAGGCCTGGAGTTCTGCCCACTGGGTCAGTGACTTTTAGGTGTAAAGGGAGTGTTTTCAGGGGACCCCTGAGAAATGGTCACTTCAGTGCTACTGCCCATTACAATGTATTGGTATAAGGCACTTAACATGTTTCAGCCCCAGGAAAGTCAGCCTGGCCATTCAGACTCACCAAGTAGGTCCCCTTTTCTTTTTCCAGGATGATTTGTTCGTACAGAGTCACGTCCACGTCTGCTTTTAAAGCCTGCACCTTCTTCTTCACCCGCAAGCCGTACTTCCTTTGGAGCCAGTAAGGAAGAAGGGTTTCTACGATTTGGTTCAGAATCTGAGAAGTGATCAGCAGCGTAGCCAGGCTCTAAAGAAAGACAAAGCACACGAGCTGAGCAAGGTACAAACGGAGGCACATTTGTAACGAGGGAGCGTGCGACAAGGATCTGCCACGGGCAGCGCAGGGCTTGGTCTGGGAGCCTGTTCGGGGCTCACGAGTGTCCCCTGATCCGGCTCGCTGGGTGAGTCCTGCGCCAGGGCAGAGGTAGCTCACCGCACGGGCGGGATTTCGGATCCTTCACTCGTTCCTCTATTACAGGAATTATTACAGGGTATTACAGGAATATGGAACGCGACAAGGCCCAGAGCAAGGTCTGACATCATCACCCATGCCTTGGCCAAGGGGAGGATCGATCACCTGATGGCTCTGGCTCAGGAGAGTTCTCAAGGAGGCACAAAGATGTCCCCACTTTGGGCAAGACTCAGAGATGATCTCACAGAGACAAAACCTTCTGCACACGTAAGGAAGGAAGGGGATCCCCCCGAGCCACTCCAAAACTCTGCTAAGAAAATGGCTTAATCCTTAGAGGTCTCTCCTACATTAGAAAAAATGAAAACTGACAGCCCCAAACAGGCTTTGAGAAGGGAACAGTGAGTGGCAAGGAGGGTAATACAACGGAATTTATTGTTTCCCACTTTGGCAATCTATAAAACTAAGTGTGGTAAAAAGGGGATCATAGGATTATCACTTTGGTGCTGGGATGGACCTCAGGGATCCCATCTGAAGTATGTGAATATTGCAAGGGAGCGTGGGGAGAATTTGCCCAATCATCACGCTACTGAGAGAAACTTGTTTTCTTTCTTATGTGTATCAAGATGGAGCTCAATTCAATCAATCTGTCGATCCCCCCACCCTATTCAGCCCAGAGATCTTTATCAAGTGGAAACCTCTCTGTCGAATGGATCAATGACAAGCATTTCACTTAGGAGAGGGGCTGGGAATAAAATCAGCTACAAAGAACAGAGAGGACCCTTCCCCTGGCACTGTAGTAGTAGGAGGCCCTGAATGGCAGTGACTTCATGGGAACTAAGGGCACAGTAGGCCCACTAAAGAAAGGCTGTTTCCTGACTCTGCAGAGAGCCTGGAGGAAAATCTCTGCCGAGCTCAAGGGGGATACTTTGAGAACTCCAGAAAAAGACTTGCCCTTAAGTGTATAACCTTTATCTGATGGCTTGCTATCTTGGGGAGGGGAAGGAAGGAGGGAGAAAAATTTGGAAAGCAAAATCTTATGAAAAAAAACAAATGCTGAGAAATACCTTTATATGTAACTGGAAAAAATAAAATACTAGTTTTAAAAAGACTCGCCTTTATCACATACACTTTATGCTAATGCTCATTTCCCCCTGAATGTTATAGGTACCGACGTGAGAACATGTCAGAGATTTTCATTTTTGGGAGGAGGGTGTTGTTCCTAATAACACCTAATAAATGTCTTTTTCTAGAAGTTAATTAAAAATGACTAATTGCTATCAATCAGTAATGAAGAAAAGAAAAGAATTTAACTCCCATTTCTTAAGGTGACCACCATCAAAATGAAACATAACTTTTCCTTCCAGGTTGTCATGATTTGTCTCTATACAAAAGTCTACATTTTCTGGTTAGTCCCCAAGTCCCTATTTACTTATCAGGGAGCTTGGGCTTTAACAAAATTTCCCCTAAAAATCAACCTCAAGATATCAAACAAATAGGGAAAAATACAACCTGTTATTTGAGAAAAGGCCTAAATTTAATAAGCAGACTCCGGGAAGCAAAAGTCTCCTCTCAGTTTTCTGTTTCCTTCAGGTATGAATCGGCTATGGCAGCCCACTAAATACCATGACAGGCCATAGGGCTCTGGTCTTGTTAGAAATGGGCCTTGACAAGCCCTGGGCCCGAGCTGGCAGCGACATACAGTATGGGGAGAGAGAGGTGGGCTTCCTTGTGTTCACTCACAGGTGCTCCTGTTCTCCTGTCCTAGTCTCAGCTCCAGCCCGGACCCTGATCATGAGTGATAAGTAGGACAGAAGGCACAGAGAAACAGCTGCCCACGAGCTCCACCTTGGAGGGCTCCTTGGGGGACCCTGAGAATCCTTCAAGAATCTTTCTCTGCCCCTGATCTGAGCTTCAGCTGACAAAGGAAACCAAGGCCGGCTACCAAAAACGCCTCCTTCCCCTTCCTTAACATCTAGATCTCTGCTTTCAAAGGTCTGTGAAACTCCCGGTATGAACGTTCTCTCCTTCACTGTAGCTCCCAGAGGATTGCACAGAGCACTGGGAAGTGAGAGGCTCCCCACCTTCACAAGGGAGAGCTTGAATCCAGGCTGTAGGCAAGGCAGGTTGTCTAGAAGCGCTATTTGGCCAAAATCTCATTTTAAAAAATCATACTGTTTTTCACACTCACCTGTCGCAAAAGTTTCATGTCTTTCATCACAAAGGCAATGTAGAAGAGTGATGCAAAACAATTTAGAAAGTTGAACTGCCAAAAAAATTAAAATGCAGAGTTAAATTAAAAAGTTAATTAAAAGCATTTTCAAAAACTCAAAAGGGAAAATTTTAACTACATTTTTAAAATAAAAGCACTTTTTTTAAAAAACAAGGAGTTTTAAAAAACAATCTAACCTTACCCACCTGGTTTTTAAATTTATTTTGTTTTTAAAAACAAAATAAGAAAACAGAAAATACAAAACAAAAGAGAACATTGTCATATGCCCAGCAGAATATCACAACAAATACCAGATCAAGAAAGTGTATATATATATATATATATATATATATATATATATCAGTAGAAATTACATTTATGTGTATCCATCTTTTCTTTACTTCCTTGTAAAATGTTCTTTTGTTCTCTGCTGTGCACTTTTTACTTTATTCTTTTTTTACTCTTTCATCCCCCAGTCCCTACAAGTAGACTATAATCAAGAAAGGATATTATATATACACACACACACACACACACACACACACACACACACACACACACTTCCTATCCCTGCTGACTCTTTGCTTTAATTCTGCTCTTTAACTTGCCTTACTATTATTTGACCTTCCCCCACCAATGGATCCCTCCCTTGTTTCTTCCCTTGCTTTTTACTTCTCCATCCCTCTTATTTCTTTACAGATTTTGAAGGGTGCTATACCCTTTATAATATATATGTAGTGTTGCTTATTAAATCTATTCCTGATGAAAGTAGATTTCCAGAACTACGAGCTTCCCGTCCTACAACCCCTTTATCTATTCTTCCTCTGTACCTCATTTGTATGACATAATTACTAGTTTTACCTCAGTTTTTCTTTTGAGCTAGCCTATTGTTGATGTCCATCTTAAACATGTGCTGTAAATTTCCCATGTAAAAAAAATAACCATCTTTTCATGTGGAGTTCCTTGAAATTGGATATATGTTAAATTTTCTATTAAGTTTCGGTTTGATTGATAGAAAGTCCTGAAAATCTGCAAGTTTGTTGAATGCCCATTTTTTCTCATTCACTATTATAATTTTGCTGGATATATTTTTGGCTGCAGGCCTACTTCTTTTGATTGTCGGTAGTTATGAATCCAGGACATATGGTCTTTTATTGTAGTTGCTAATAAGTCCTGTACAATTTTAATTGTAGCCCCAAGGTGTTTGAATTATTTTTTCTTGGGTTTTGCAAAATTTTCTCTTTGATTGGGTTTTTTTTTTTTTTTTTGGCAATAATATTCCTATGTGTTTTCCACTAAGGATCTTGTTGAGGTAGTGATTGGTGGATTTTTTCTGTTTCCACTTTCCTCTCATGTTCTATTACTCCAGGACAATTTTCTTGGATGATTTCTTGCATTACTGTGTCAAGGTTCTTTTTTTAGTTACAACTTTCAGGCAGTCCAATTATTCTTGTATTTTCTCTTGATCTCTTCTCCAGATCTGTTGTTTTTCTTATAACATGTTTCACATTCTGTTCTATTTTTTTTTTCATTCTTTATAATCTATTTTATTATTTCTTGGTCTCTCATAACTTTATTGGCTTCCCCTTGCCCAATTCTAATTTTCAAAGAATTATTTCCTGAATGTGAACTATTTGCATTTTTGATTTTCTTCCCAGTTATTTTTACCTTCTGAATCCAATTCTCCCTGTGCAGCGGGAGAACGGTTCGGTTCTGCAAATATGTATTGTATCTAGGATATACTGCAACATATTTAACATATATAGGATTGCTTGCCATCTTGGGGGGGGGGAGGAAGGAGGGAGGGGAAAAAACGAAACATAAGTGAGTGCAAGGGATAATGCTGTAAAAAAATTATCCTGGCATGGATTCTGTCAATACAAAGTTATTATTAAATAAAATAAAATTTAAAATTAAAAAAAAAAAAAGAATTATTTCCATCTTTGAGACTCCTGTTCTAATTGGTTAACTTTTTTTTTTTCATAATCTTCTTGTTTTTCTTGGATGGTTTTTATTTTTTTCTTTAGTATTTCTTCAATGTCTCTCATTTGATTTTTAAATTCTTTTTTGAGTTCTATAAATTCTCTCTGGGCAGGGAGCCATGTCACGTTACTCTTTGAGCTAGATGCTTTTTTTACTTCAGTATTCTCTGAAGATGAATCCCGGTCTTCCCTGTTCCCATGTGTTTCCATGGTGGGGGGGGTCTTTCTTCTTTGCTGGTTCATTTTTTTAAAAATAAGAAGTATTAGTATAAGCACTATAATCCTGAGGTGGGGGGATGGTGTCTCAAGCTTCCCTTCAGCTCTCCCCTCTGACCTGGAACCCCCAAACCAAGAGCTCCCCCCTCCTGCTGAGTGCCGGCAGCCAGCAGTAGGCCTGCCCCCTAGTCTGCACTCCCGGTGTGCTGGCTCCCTCTCCTCTAAGGTCACGGCTCAGCAGCACAGCTGGGCCTGGCATTCCCAGTCACCCAAGGTTCCCCCAGTCTTCCCAGCCTCAGACCCCGACACCTCGGAGGTGAAAGTCTCGGCGGTCCTGAGGCTCCAGCCCCCAGTTTGTCCAGGGGATCCCGTTTTGTCTTTCTGTGGTGCTAGCCTGGAGTGTTTGCACTTCACACGGGTTAATCTCCAGCCCGGAGTCTTTCTTCAGATCTTCTTGGGTTGGGCCGGAGGATCCCAGTTCTGTCCCTGTCTTCTTGGCTTTTCCCCAGTCTATGTTCCCTTAAAGGCGCAAATTTGTTCTGTTATGGGGGGAATCCGGAGATCCTGAAATTTACCTCCCTCCTCCTCTACCTTCCCAGAATCCTCCTCTCCTCACCTGTCTTTCCTTCCCCCCTTTTCCTATCTCCTTCTGTCCTGTCTGACCCATCTCTGTCTTCACTCACTGAAGGTGATGTCAGCGAACCCAGCCAAGGGGAGGGAGACCAGAAAGGAGGGGAACAGAGGGGCAACGTGGGAGGGACAGGAAGGGCGTCTCGAGCGGGATGGCCCAGCTGGGCCGAGGCAGGCCCTGCCTAGGCCTGGAGGTCCAGGCCCGCTTGCGAGGGCCAGGCAAGGGCCAGGTGTCTTGAGAAGAGAGCTCCTGACTCCTCAAGCACAGGACCTTCTGCCAGCCTCTGGCCAGAACCAGGTAGAGTCTTCCCAAAAGTCCTGGCTGTCTCAGGCAGAGAAGACCAGCCGTAACTTAACCTTCCTGGATGTCTCAGCTATGGAAGAGGGTGCCCTGGAGCCCCTTGGTCCTTCACTGACCGGCCCCCAGAACTCCTCTATTAATCTCTCATCTGCTCCCTAACGGTCAATCTGCAGCCCGCTGGGATTCCTGCTTTCCGCTCCCTAACAGTCAGTCTGCAGCCCGCCGGGGCTTCTGCAGCCCACCAGGGCTCCTGCTTCCCGCTCCCTAACAGTCAGTCTGCCGCCCGCCGGGGCTCCCGCTTCCCGCTCCCTAACGGTCAGTCTGCAGCCCGCCGGGGCTCCTGCTTCCCGCTCCCTAACGGTCAGTCTGCAGCCTGCCGGGGCTTCTGCAGCCCACCAGGGCTCCTGCTTCCCGCTCCCTAACAGTCAGTCTGCAGCCCGCTGGGATTCCTGCTTCCCGAGGCTATATGAGTACATAAAAAGTAAGAATAACGAGGCGAGGGAGGACTTGAATGTGCTTTAAAGCATGGACTTGGTGCCAACCGCTTTTCCTGGCAGGTGTGTTTCAGGTGTGTGTTTTGCTTTCTTTAACTGCTTCCCAGACAACGAAGGCCGCCATCATGGGTGAATTCCAAACAAACAGGTATAAATGTGCTAACAATTTTTTATTGTCTAGGATGATGAAGGTCAGGAATAGGACAGATCCCTGAAACCACCCCACCCGCCCCAGGCTGGCTCTGTCTGATCTGTGACTACCTTACACACACTGACAGCAAGTGACCAGCCCCACTTCCATAGGGTGGGCAGCACTTACGGGCCAAGCGCTGTGCCCTACGGCTCTGGCCCTGAGCGCTGCGCCGAGGGCACTACCTGGCGCCCTTCCTGTGACTCCTGGGAGCACACCGCGTCTTTCACCAAATACAGGTAATTCCATGGAACGCTCTCTCTAACACAGGGGTCTCTTCTTTCTTTCACCTGTATTTTCTATGTCCTCTTTTTTCTCCCCTAACTCAGTTACCTTAGGAAAGCATCTCTGTCTGTCTGTCTGTCTTTCTCTCTCTGTCTTTCTCTTTCTCTCTCTCCTGGTTTTTCTTTCCCATCTTCTCTTTATTAGTCAAAAAAAAAAAATGAAGTACCCTTAATCATGTAGCATAAGTGAAAGAACAACAACATTAATGTGTGAATCAAGCATTAAAAACCCCAAAGCTTAAATGAATTCAGTTATATTCATGAAACACAATGTGGAAAGCCCTAAGAAAAGCCATACAAATTTCTATCTACTTCCTCATCTTTTTAAACTAGATTTTCCTTAAATCTTAACTTTCCAGCTAAATCGAAAAGATTTTGATTTAATTAACATATTATTTCTATGGGAAAGTATGTTCCAAATTTCCAAAAGCAGACTTTCTTATTTTTGTTACAAAATTCACTCATAAGCTGGGGATTTAATTTAATTTGTGTGTAAATAGATTTGCTTTTCTTTAAATAGCAAAACTCTTTCCTTGTTGAACTAGTAAGGAACTGAGGGCTCTGGGGTCACCAATGAGAAAAGCAAGACTACGGCTAAGCTATAAATGCAATAAGTTGTTTCTAGATTATTGAGAATTAGCAGCAAAATTCACTCCTATTATCTGTATTTTCTCATATTCTGCTTACTTTCCTGACTTAGTTAAGAACACAGCCCCCATATACACTGGAAACAAGTCTTTAGAATTCATTTCTAGGAGTTATGAGTTTTTGTTATAAAGAAAACCATGTTCTGGGGCAGCTCGACAGTATAATGGGTAGAGTGTGGGTCTTGAAGTTAGGAGAACCGGCCTCAGATACTTAACACTTACTGGCTGTGTGACCCTGGGCAAGTCACTTAACCCCAATTGTCTCAGCAAAAATAATAAAACAAAACAAACAAGAAAAAAACATTTGCAAAGGAAAAAAAACCACCGTACTTACCACCAACACCTTGAGGACGAGGTGATTTTGATAGGCAGATTCCAGCCTGTGATTCTCTGAAATCAGCAATCAGAAATTGTCACATTCTCCCTCAGACAAGAAGCAACGTTCAGTTAATAACAACATCAGGCAAATGTCACCTGCGCTAACGGCACCGGCGGCAAGCCCCGGGCCTCTCATCAGCCCTCCTTCCCTCCCCACTGAGATACATGGCCCCCTCAGACAACAGCTGGATGAGGGGGGATGAAAGAAAGTAGGTGGGACATTAGCTGGGATGGGGAGATAAGAAATGGATATTTAAGACTGTCTCCATAAATGAAGGGGCCTGAGTAATGACCTGCCCGGCTCCAAAAGCAATCGGAGCAAGCTGGAGCAAAAAGCGGCTCGCGGGGGAACGCTGTCATTAAGGGGGACGATGTTCACTCGGAGCACTCCCCCCAGAGCCCCTGCAGGAGCTGGCACTGAGCCCCGGGGTTCAAAGGGGCCCGTGCAAAGGCCCCCATTCTGACCCTTCCCGTCCTGGGGAAAGTGGGCAGCACCCAGAGGGGCTCAGGACACTTCTAAGGGGCTGAGGGGGCCCAGGAAGACACTGAAGGGACGCTGCCCCGGAGCCCGCTCTAGTCAGAAACATCTTTACGGGATTTCTGGCGGCCTCCCACAGTGCTTTTTGGCTGACCCACAGTTCCTTTTCCCAATGGCACCTGCTCTTCTGCATTGGGGCAATGGTGTCTCTGTTCCTCAACTTGGGCCTCCTTTAGGAAAGCCCAAGAACCCAAGGACCAAGGTGTGCCGGCCCCCCGCCCTGCGCCGGCTGCCCCTAGAACGGCCCCAGGGATGTCCGCTTTCTTTGCCCAAGAACCCCAGGGACCGAGGTGTGCCGGCCCCCCGCCCTGCACCAGCTGCCCCCAGAACGGCCGCAGAGATGTCTAGCTCTCTTTGCCCAAGAACCCAAGGATGGGGCCGGCCCCCCGCCCTGCGCCGGCTGCCCCCAGAACGGCCCCAGGGATGTCCGCTTTCTGGGCAATGACACAGACAGAGGCGGCTCTCACCCCAGGAGGTCAGGAACTCGGCGGCGAAGCGGTAGAGACGGTTCATGATCTCGATGACGATGGCGTAGATGATGCTGGGCACGAAGAGCAGCACGTTGGTGAGCTCGGGGACGCTGCTGTCGCGGTGCAGGTCCTGGGCCCAGGCCTCCAGGTCAAAGTAGAGCATCATGACGTAGAGGGAGAAGTAGAGGCAGAGGCAGACGAAGGGCAGGGAGACCAGGTAGATGCGCAGCTGCCTCTTGAAGCTCGAGTAGAGCGGCTCTTCCCGGCCGGTGACGGGGTTGACGCCCAGGACGCCGTGGAAGCCGGGCCGCGGCTCCTCGAACTGCCGCTTCATCAGCAGCGTGCCCCAGCGGTAGGTCATCAGCGCGCAGCCGCGCTTCCACACCTCCAGGATCACGGTGGACCAGATCAGGTTGAAGGAGGCAAAGATCACGTACTTGTCGTAGTCCTCCCAGTCAAACACGTAGTAAGGCAGCCCGATGAGCGCCATGGGGATCAAGGCGAAGGTGAAGTACTCCAAGAAGGCAAAGTACAGGGCGATGGTCTCCCCAAAGTACACGCGGATGTCGTCTGCGGGGTGGGAGACAACAGAGGGGTCTGAGCCGAAATGCTGGGGAGCGGGGCCGGCCCCCCACTCAGGCCTTAGGGGGCCCTTTACCTCGCCCAGAGCACCTTCGCTCTCGGGACATTGGGGGAGAGAGGGCAGGTTCCAGGAGCCCCCCGAGAACCTGGGACCCCACCTCCACCCTTCTCAGAGAGCCCAAGAAAGGCCGGGTGCTCCCCAGCCCTGAAATCACCAGTTCAGGCTAAAAACGGAGGCCCGCCACTCACACTGAGGGGGACGAGGCCTGAGCCCCCTTAGAGCACCCTGTGGTAATCAGACCTCGGGCAGCACCTCCAAATTCCCCAGCGCCAGGTCCGCCCTGCGCTCTCTGGAGTCAGTGGACATTCACTCATTATAGTGAGGTCCTAGGCCGGGGACAACCAAGGGGGAAGAGCAGAGGGCCGGGAGCCCAGGCCTGGCTCTCGCCACAGCTCCTAAGCTCCCCTGCACAGGAAGGGGGGAAGCCACAGAACCCCGTGTGTAAAAAGGAGGGCAGGATAATTCTCATTCTAAATTCTCAAGTCCTTTTTCCTTGTAGGAGTTGGGTTCTTGAAGGTCACATTCAGAACAGGACTTGCAGCTGGCAAGATGAGCCTCTCCAGGATCCCGGGACGGGGCCAGGGTCCCGGGTCCCACTTGTACCACTCGTCCCCTTCACCACTGTAAGGAAGAACGGGGGGGTTTCACTTCCCTCAGCCCTATACCCCCCCTTCCCACAGCTTCTCCCACACAGCTGCGACAGGGGCCCAGAACATGGGCATCCTCATTTTGGCCTTGACAGGAGCTGTCCTTGGACACCAGGAGCAGGGCGTGGTCTCAGACGCAAGCTCCGGCTCGGCCCAAGGCCTGCGAAGGAATAACCAGAGCAGAGATCCCGCCAGAGGAGCCTGGATCTCTGCTCTTCTCAACCAACAGGGCTTTCCAGGCGGTTGCTAGTGGCTGAGTCCAGCAGCTACTGTTAATTAGGCCCAAACCCAAACTTCAGCAGTCTGAGGAGCTCAGACTGGGGGGTAGGGATGGGCAGCAATCAGACCCCTGTGGGAGCACAGAGTTTGATCCTACCATCAGTCTGAAGTCAGGAAATAGGCTAGGAGAATAAGCAAGCAAACAAAGGAAAGAAAGAATTCCACAATGAAAAGTTTCTAATGAAAAGAATGACTCCAAAACATCTATAAACAAATTTAGCTAGAATTCCTAGAGAAGATGAAGCAAAAGTTTTTAAGGGAATTTACAAATGTTTCTATAAATAAAATGGAAGTGCTAGAGGAAAATATTGAAAAAAAAAAAAACTAAGAATTATAGAAGAAAGAAGTGGAAATGAATTAATTATCACAGCACAAGAGATTGAAAAAAAAACCAAAAAACAAAAAACTCACCCAAGCAACAAACTCCCTGAACAACAGAATGAACCAAAGAGAAGTCAATGATTCCACAAAGGCAACAAAAAGTATTAAAACAAAATCAAAAGACCTAAGAAATTGAAAGAAAATGTAAGAAATCTTATAACAAAGAAACAAAAAGCAAAATGCAAAATTTACCTGGCATTTAAGGAGAATAAATTTAAGAATCACTGGACAAGGCATATGTCATGACCAAAAAAAGAGCCTAGAATACATATCTTAAGAAATCTTAAAAGAAAACTGTCTACATTTCTTAGAACCAGAAGGCAACATGGAGCCAGAGAGAACCCACCAGTCACTTCTTGAAAGAAACTCCGGAATAAAACCTTTCAACAACATTGAGCCCAAATCCAAAATTTCTACGTCAAAGAAAAATTTCTACAAGGAGATAATGAGAAAATATCCAAGAACTGAGAAGCCGCAGTGAGAATTACACAAATGAGCAGCTAGCACTTTAAAGGAGCAGAGAGCTTGGATTTTTCAGTATTTCAGAAGGCGAAAGATATGAGCTTACAGTCAAGAATCACCTACTCATCAATACTCATCATATAGGAGGAAAAATAGATTTTTAATGCAATAAAGGATTTCCCAGCATTTTTGATCAAAAGATCAGAGTTCAGAAAAGCTTGGAAGTGCAAATCTCAAAAGGGATATAGGAATAAAGAATCATAAGGGGCTAAACAGGGATAAATTACTTACATTCAATATGGGAGATGATCCATGTGTTCCCTCTAACCCCTTGAGGAGTCATGGAGGGAGAGATTAGATATGATCTGGGAATTGTTCTGTTATGTCTTGATAATCATAAAAGAAGAACAGAAAAGGAGGGAATGAGAAATATCCTGAGCAGAGGGAAGGAGAAGGAGGAGGAGACAAAGGGAAATTATCTCATGTCATCGAGGAGTGTAAGTAAGCGTCTGTGCAAACAAGGAAGAGGGCATGAGGGGAAGCTGGTGACACTGGATCCTTATTCTTATTTGAACTCATCAAAGGAAGGAAGAAAACACAGTTACCTAGAGAGGTGCATTTCATTCAACAGGCAGATGGGAGGAAAAGGCAAGAAAGGAGAAGAGGAAATGAAAGCGAAGGCAGATTAAGGCAGGAAGTAGTTCTAAGCAAAACTAAATCTAATTAAGGATATGAATAGCTATTTTTTGAGGTTTCAAAGAAAGGTAATCTGAGGAAAGGCCCATCGATCAGCGAATGCGTGAACAATTTGAAAAGACGGTTCATGAATGTGATGGAACGATAGTGCGAAGTAAAAATTGGTGAAGAAGATAGTTTCAAAGAAATCAGGGGAGATGTGTATGAACTGATATTAAGGGAAGTAAACAGAATCCAGAAAACAATTTATCCAATGACGGCAAACAACCGTGAAAGACTCAGTAACTGATCAGCATAAGGACCCACGATGATTCCACAGGACTGATGATGAACCATGAGACCGACTTTCTGATAGTGAGGGGACCTTCTCAGAATGCAGGATGAGATGACAGAATGAAGCCCCACTTCTGCCCTGGCTCCCCTCCATGACTGCCCTATTCTCCAACTCTTCAGATCCCTGGCTCAGTTTCAGCTCCACTTCCCAAGCAGATTCTTTCAGGTCCCCCACGTTCCGGGGTCTTCCTCTCTAACCTTCCTATGCACCAGCTGTTCTCTTAGTCTTCCCCTACTTACCTTGGGTCTCAGCTCCCTGCTGACCTTTTTTGTTCTGTCCTAGCCAACCCCAATGTCATTCTCCTTGGCCGACAAAAGGGAAGCAAGAGCAGAGAGGAGTCTGCTTGACCTCTTCCCACCACTCATTGTGGCCACTTTCCCCGAACAGTGGGGGTAGAAGAGGGGTCCCTCTGCTTACTCACAAGTCCCACCAACCTGGATCCAAGTGGCCCAAGGGGAGCTGCTTCCTGCTGGGCAACCCCTTGCCTCCTGGCTCTCTTCACAGTGCCCCCCTCACCAGAGAGCCAGGTGGGTTCCCAAACAAGTGCCAAGAGGCCTTCCTAGGAGAAGGGGGCCCTGTCCCCTCCGCAGGGGGCACCGGCCCTCAGACATACCCAAAGGCTGGTACTTTAGCTTGAATCGGTTGTACCATGTGCTCTCGAGCTTCTTCAGAGCTTCGTTGTCATGCAGTGGGAAGAACTGAGTCACGAGACCGGAAGTGAGTAATCTCCGCACTAAGAGAGGAAGGAGAAACATGGGGAGGACATGAGCAGAGCAGCCCGCCCACCCCTGGCCCCAGACAGGCCTCCTTGGCCCAAGGGCTCCCTGAGCACCCAGAGGCAGTTGTCCACCATGTTTTACCAACCAAAAACTAAAGCAAATCTTCCCTTCCAGGCTGCTCCTGTCCCTCCCTGTTTTCAGGGGCAGTTGAGAACAGGATGTCTTGTGCCAAGAGAGAAGGAAAGAAGGGGAAACTCTCGAGCTGTCTGCTGCCAATGAAGGCCTAAGCCATGGGGCACCCCAGGGATGGGGTCATGGGCCTGAGCTGTGGGGCATCCCGGGGGTGGGGTCACGGGCCTGAGCTGTGGGGCATCCTGGGGGTGGGGTCACGGGCCTGAGCTGTGGGGCACCCCAGAGGTGGGGTCACAGGCCTGAGCTGTGGGGCACCCCGGGAGTGGGGTCACAGGCCTGAGCTGTGGGGCACCCCGGGGGTGGGGTCACAGGCCTGAGCTGTGGGGCACCCCGGAGGTGGGGTCACAGGCTTGAGCCTCTTTCTTCAGGTATAAGTGTGTTCTACAGCTAGACAGCCAACGTCCTGAGGAAAGGTATGTCCTTTAGGTGAAGGGCTTTGTCACTGAAAAGCCCTCATAAAGCCCTCATACCAACGAGCTACTCTTGGGATCCCTGATCATAATTTCCAGCACAGCATTTGGGCACCACATTCACGTGGCGAAGGGCTGGCTGACTGGCACGTTAGCCACAACTTGTGTCCATACTAAAATCTAAGGTAGGTATACATTACCTCACACACTCTGAGAACTCAGAAAATTCTGAATTAAAAAGCAGAACTTCATCCAAGCAAATGGGCTGCTTTAAAAACAAGAGTATTCAAAATAAAAACGGGAACCAAAAGAATCATTCATAGTTCAAAGAAACTATGTTAAGTAAGAAGACTCTTTGGCTACACCAATGGGAAACTCCCCTTTGGATTCTCTGTTCTCAGAAGTACTGAAAAATGTGACACTTAAGTAACTGAACGACTTACGGATTGATTTTCCTGGATAGAGCTTGGCCTGGGGGTATCCAGGGATCATCTTTTCATCTCTTGCTCTAAGATTTTCAAGTTCGTGCTTGATAATAAACTGACACTCAGACATCGTGAGGAAATCATCATTGTCATCTAAAACAGAAAAAAAAACACTCTTTTAAAAGTTCAAAAGTAAAATCCAGTGATACTGTACCAATTACCTTAGACCCCCGAAACAATAACCCCCAAAAAAACCTATTAGGATTCAAACTGCAAAAACAAATCAGCAAGAAGACTATTCAAACATTACAGGAGAGCAGGAAAAATGAAGTCATTAACAAGTGGTACGGCACAATGACCAGAGGAGTCGCTGAACCCGAGTTCAAATTCTACCTCAGATGTTTACTCCTTGTGCAACTTGGGGTAAAGGCCTCCCCTCCTGGGAGCCAGCTCCTGAGACCCCTTTCAGACCCTGAGATTTATGGTCTGTGCTTTTCATGCCCTACAAATACATCACTCTTCTTCGGGTGCAATCCCCACATGATGCACCCATCCGCCATACTTCCCAGGTTACAAGTATCTGTAATGGGCTGAAGCTCAAGTTGATGCACTGAGGTCCCAAGCACGTGAGGCTAAATAGCAATTGGACAATATTCTATTAATATATGCTTGGAGAAAGAATGGCCCCGCCCACTCTCTGTGCAAGTTTTGATGTGTCATATAGGAAATGATGTAGAGACAATTTTGGTGAGTAGAAAGAGAGAGGCAGAGAGACGGCTGGCCGGGTTCGTGTGGCGGCTGCTCTCACTTCCTTTCGCCATCCCCCTTTCACCTCCACAAAGAATAAAGATCAATGATTTTTCCTTAACCTGAATTCCTGACTCTGGCTGATTTTAAAATACGGGTCATCACAAGTATCTTCCCCTAGGACTTGGGGAACTCACCACTGAAGCCTTTGAAGTTCTTCCTGCTCTCATATGTGAACACTCTCATGGTGTTGTCATTGCATTCCTTCACCAACCCCACCGACTCTGCTCCGAGCAGCAACCTGATTGTAGAGGCGCCAATTAGATACACATTCTGACTCTCCAAGGTTTGTTCTTCACACTTCTCAATCAAGGGTCTAATTAGCAACTGGGCCCCTTCAAATAAAAAGCAGAAAAGTCAAATGACAGTTAAAAAAAAAAAAAAAGAGACACATTTGCCTTTTTTTCCTACCTACACTAGACTTTCAAATAAGCAAATCTCTGATAAAAGAAATCAGAGAAAAAGGAAAATGAATTTAAAAGTAAAAAAAAATCCCACAGCAAAAACCAACCAGGCCCTAGCATGTTGGAATCCATTATATGGGGCAACAAACGCAGGAAATCCCTTCTGACACTTGAGCAAGTCATGTACCAATTAAACAATAAACAAGTTGGGTGCTAGGCGCAGGAGCTACAAAGTGGGCAAACTTTTCTCAGCCTCTATTTTGGCATCTGGACATGGGTTTAATGGGCCCTACTTCACAGAGCTGTGGGTGATGCAGGGGAGGGTGACACAAAGAAAAGCCAATTTTATTTCTAACTCCATTGCTGCTTCCGGGCCTACAAAGACTGTGGGGAGGCGGGGCAGTCCAACGGGACAGTGGAAATCAGGAGAGACCAGGCTTCCATCTCCTGTTTCTGGCCTCCCCCAAGCAGTGAGAATCATGAGTCTCCCCCGAGGTCATCTAGGCCAGAGGACCCTACAACAGTAGCAAGGAGAGTCCTGGCTTAGGAACCACTGAGCTGCTCATATTCTATCTCATTTATTCTTCAAGTGAGAATCTACTACACATATTAGTTCCTTTTTTACAAATAAGAAAACAGCCAAGGGCTCCTCAAAGTGTAGTGACTTTCCCCAATTTCTCAGAGCTGGCAAACGGAGGGGCTGCCCAACACCTAGGACCAATGTTCCATTCCCTAGTGGCGCCTCCAACAACACAGATTTGGGCTTTCTTCCTAACCGAAGGTTTTTTTTCAGGGGGGAAAAAGCTTATGAACCTATATGAAAGACAGGAATCCTTACCAAAAACTTTTTTATGGAAGAAAAGATTTTTTTTTCCTTTGTCAAGTGGACAAATGCTCAGAAGGCACTTAACGATTTGCCTGGGTGCGTCATTTTTCCTAAGTCAAAATACCCCAAGCACACAAATGCCATACAGTCAATACACTTGCCTCCCCAAAGTTGGAGAGGTGAGTGCGAGTGCACCAGGTTTTCCTTTAGCTCAAATCCCCAGCTCCCAAAGAGATTTACAGCAGGATCACTGGATTTTGATAATCTGCACAAATAAAAAGACAATTGGGGGGGAATTATAGGAGGGAATAATTTATCTTCTGAATTTAGATAATCTAAAAGGCTTTTTGTAAAACCTTGTTTGATTTTTGATCCAGACACCCTGTGATTTCACAGTTATACCTGTGAAGTTGGGACTCCCAACTTGAAAAGTCTCTTTATCAAGGCAGACAGGTAACTGCTCTGTCATTCAGAATCTCAGATAGAAGCCTGAAGTCTTCAAGGACTATGACTTGCCCCATGGTCATCCCACTGGCACGTGTCAGAGCAGGACTTCAAACTACATCTTCCCATCTCTAACGTCATGCTTTCCCCACCACAAGCTGCCTAGCATTGACAACGGACTAAGGAGAAAACCAGTCATCCATCACTTTCCCACCAATTTCTCTGGGCCCTTTCATTTACATATAATAATTATGCCTTCTTTAGTTTATACAAAAAACTTTCCTGTAAACCTTGAAATCATAATATCTGGAATAAAGTTTGGGGCAATCAGTTGAGGGTCAGAAGTATCTTTTTTTTTTTTAATCCACTGTTATCACTATCTAAATAGAGCCTTCTGCCAAATGTACTAGCAGTTAAGTTCAATCTCAATTTAGAGAATATTTTTATTTCTTGGTTGTGATCTAATTTGGTGATTGTAGAAAATATAAAGATTTTCTTCTGATTTATATGGTCAACTCAGTATTATCATCGTTATAAATAAACTTTGACTTGAGTGTTTAGTTCTATCAGTTTCTAGCCAGATTATTCACTTGAAAAGGCACATGTTCTACTAAGATTTTAGCAAATCAGTGTAGCTCATTACAGTCTGGATTTACATTTCCATGCTGAGTTTACAAAGAATTTGTGCATCTCACTCTATTCCCTGGACAGCCTGTCCCTATATGTCTCCCTTTCAGTGACCAAAGTATTTTTTTTTTAATTTTTTGTTTCCATGCCAGGGTAATTTATTTTTACAACATTATCCCTTGCACTTGTTTCTGTACCGATTTTTTTCCCCTCCCTCCCTCCACCCCCTCCCCTAGATGGCAAGCAGTCAGTGACCAAAGTATTAAGTACTTCCTTTGAGCCCTGCATTTTACTAGGGTTAGGGCCCGGTTTCCGCCTCGAGGGAGTTCGGGGTCTAACCACTAACCACAGAGACCACATGCAAGCCATCAGGTACTTATAAGATAGAGCCCGACCCAGGGGGCAATCTTCAGGGAAAGCACTGGCATTTAGGGGATCCTCTCCTAGAGGGTGGGGTTTGAGGAAGGAGGTGGAGGTGAGACAGGAGATAGACAGTTGGGAGACGGGAGACAGGTGAGATGTGCAAGGGGAAGCCAGGATTGCTGGGAAGGGAGTAAAGGGAGTAAAAGACAAGACTGGAGAGGTAGGAAATAGGGGGCCAGATGTAACCTCCCTGAGGGCAGGGGACTGTACCTCGGAGCATAGCACAGTGCCTGGCACATAGCAGGTGTCTAATAAGTCCTTAATGACTGTCTGAAGGTAATGTGGAAAAACTAGGACACCAACACCTCCCGGTGGAGTCGGGAACTGCTCTAACTCTGTGGAGGACAATTTGGAGCAATGATCAACGAGCCAGAAAACTCAGCATCCCTAGCATCCTTCCTCACATCCTTCAGCATCCTCAAGGTACAGTCCAAATCCGACTTTTTTCTTAATGCTTTCTCTCCTTAATGACTCTAACCTGAGGGCTTTTTCCTTCCTCTAAATTCATCTATCAATCATTGGCTAAATAATTAAACTTACAATTAATCACATACTGCCTTGTGACAACTTTCCTGCCACTGTCTCTCCCTGATGATTTAATTGTCACCGTTCTGAAAGTAATAAATAAATTTACTCCAAAGTGGCTCAATTCATAAACATGAAGAAAAATGTTGCCAGTATTAAATTACAGAAACCTTGACACCATATTGGGCGTTATCTTGGTATAGGTCATGATGACGTGCCGAAAAATGAGTACATTCAAGATAAATAGCTAAGAAAAAGACCATTCATCTGATAGAGATTTCACTTTTCCCATATTTGTCTTCTTGCCAGTTTGATGGAGAGCTGATTTTTACACTTCTTGGAAGCCTACAAGAGATCAACAACTATGGGGTGCATCAAGTTCTGCATATATTTATAAGTAGATCTTTAAAAGGCCATTAACAGCAACTGGGGAAAAAAAACACACTTCCCAAAGTATTTTTAGCAATTCAGACTGAAACTAAAACTCTGCAAAATCTAAGTTTACTCACCTCCATTATTCTTTTTATCATTAATTTTTTTCTCCAACCATTTCCTGGTCTCTTCTTTGACATCTCGGGCAAGTTCTAAGATTACTAAAGGCTTGAAAAAAGACTCCGAAGTATCAAGGGCAGATAAGGTCACTTTCATCTTTGGACAATTTGCTAAAAGATAAAAAATAAATTTAAAAAGTTGAAATCTGTTCAGTGCAGAAGACACAAATATAGTGGCCCCTTGTTGCCTCAGTTCAACGCCATTTTTGAAAACGTTTTCTCCAATGTTACCACTGTCATCATCATTGCCCAAACTGCAAACTTTCTGTCGGTCTCCTCCTGCCCTTGTGAGGCATCTAACATGGCTGACTGCCCTCCCTTGCCTCTTGTTCTCTCGGGGTTGCCTTTCTCAGTCTCCTTTGCTGAATAATCCTCCCTCTAGCAGCCGCTATCTGCTGGGTCTCTCTCCGAGGCTCTCTTCCCCCCCTTACAAACATCACTTGCCATGGGTTTAGTTAGCATCTCTAGTCAGATCTCTCTAGTCAGTGCCATTCCCTGCCCACACAGAGCCCCTGGATGGTGTCAAGTCAGATCGGGCCTCAGACACTCCCCAATGATGTGACCCTGGGCCAGTCGCTTCACCCTGTTTGGTTCAGTTTCCTCATCCGTAAAATGAAGAAGGAAATAGCAAACCACTTAGTGTCTCTGCCAAGAGCACCCAAATGAGCCCCCAAAGAGCCAGACCCAGCTGAACAACAGTCATGAATCACCGACAATCTCTTGTAAAATCCAAACTGGGTGACAGGTGCCCCAAACAGAACTCATCATCTTTCCCCCAAACCCCTCATCTTCCACAGTTCCCTGTTTCTGTCAAAGATACCACATCCTTCTACTCTTGGGCCCACCCTGCACTCCTCCCTCTCCCTACCTCCATCCTCCTCCTGTCTGCCACCATCTTAGATCAGGTCTCATCCCCTTTCACCTGAACTATTACAAAGACTCTGGGTCTCCATCCTCTCCCACCTGCCAGAGGCTTTATGTGCCGATCTGGCCCAAGGCCCCTCCTACCTCTAGAATAAAATCTAAACTCCGTTTGTTTGACTTTTTTTTAATTAAAGCATTTCCAAAATATATACATGGATAATTTTCAACATTCACTTACAAAACCTTGTGTTCCAATTTTTTTCCTCCCTTCTTCCTATCCCCTCCCCTACATGGCAAGTGACCCAAAATATGTCAAACACGTGCAGTTCTTCTATACATATTTCCACAAATATCATGCTGCACAAGAAAAATCAGATTAAAAAGGAAAACAAAATGCAAGCACATAACAGCAACAAGAGTGAAAAGGCTGTGTGATCCACATTCAGTCCTCTCTCTGGGTGTACATGGCTCTCTCCCCACAAGACCATTGGAGCTGGCCTGGCTCATCTCACTGTTGAAAAGAGTCCCGTCTATCAGAATTGATCATCGTATAATCTTGCTGTTGCCGTGTACAATGATCTCCTGGTTCTGCTCATTTCACTTAGCATCCCCATTCTCCCCTCCCTGGGTCTCCCTGACCTTGCTCTCCTCATTCTCCCCGTTCTCCCCTCATTGATTCTCCCTGACCCTGCTCTCCTCATTCTCCCCTCACTGGGTCTCCCTGACCTTGCTCTCCTCATTCTCCCCTCGCTTATTCTCTCCAATCCTGCTCTCCCCATTATCCCCTCACTATGTCTCCCTGACCCTGCTCTTCTCATTCTCCCCTCCCTGGGTTTCCCTGACCTGCTCTCTCCATTCTCTCCTCGCTGGATCTCCCCAACCCTGCTCTCCTCATTCTCCCCGATTCTGCTCTCTCCATTCTCTCCTCCCGCAGTCTCCCCGACCCTTCTCTCTTCCCTCGGTCTCCCCGACCCTGCTTTCTCCATTCTCCCCTCACTGGGTCTCCCCGACCCTGCTCTCTCCATTCTCTCCTCCCTTGTCTCCCTGACCCTGCTCTCCTCATTCTCTTACCTGTATGGCCCATTCAGTCTCCCAGGCTGGTTCCCACTAAGTGAGTCTCTCCAGGGTTTGCCTTTTAAAGCCCTTTAAGACCTGGTCCCAACTACCTTTACAACCTCAGCACACAGGGCTCCCTTTCCTTGTTTCTCAAGCTAGTATTCCAACCCCTTTCCTTTCTGTCTTGTGCTTATTTTGTTTTTTGGTTGCGTGTATATTTTCATATACAAACTGGTATAGAATGATAGCATTTTTAGCACTTTTAGGTTTGCAAAGTGCTTCATAAATATCTAGTTTGACCTTCCACCTCTTCTTTAAGGATGAGTAAACTGAGGTAGATATATTTTCTTTCCCCACATCTGAGGCTAGATTTGAACTCAGGCCTTCCTGACCCCAGATCTAGCCTTCTCGCCATCACACCACTCAGCTGCCTCTAGAACGCAGGGCCCATGAGTGTGTCCCGACCAAGCACAAGGCATCTGGCACTTAATAAGCAGCTAGCTGTTGAATGGTTGATTGACTGCCCCTTCACATTTAGCACATATTTAGTTTTAGTCTTTTCTCTTCATGACAACTCTACGAAGAAGGGAGTAACAGGGTTAGCCTTTTGATTGACAGAGGGGAGGAGGGAAGGAGAGAGAAAGGCAGGAGAGGTGAGAGAAGGAAGAGGAGGGGGAAAGAGAGAGGGGAAGGAGTGGGAGAGGGAGAGGGAAGGCCTTCAAACTGCTGGTTAGTGAGCTTGACTTCTGTTTCTGGGGAAATAATGGAAAAGATCATTAAAAAGTTGGTCGATAAACATTGAGAAAAGGAAGCAGAAATCACTCTAAATCCAGCCCGGCTGCATCCAGCACAGAGCGGGCTAAACTAAGATTATTTCCATTTTTTACCAGGTTACTAACCTGGAAGATCGGGAGGATATTCTATTGTTTGATTAGATCCAAGCATTTGATAAAGCATCTCTTGTTACTGCCATAAAGAACATGGAGAGTTGTGGAGGAAACAATAGATTCCACCATGATTAAAGGCCAGAATGGCGGTCAGGGGTTCAACGCAAACTTGGTAGGAGCTCTCCAGGGCAGTGATCAGGAGAAATCTGGGCTCACAATTAAGATTCCTTATTAATCACTGTTGCTGACCTGATTTGGAATTTTCTAGGCAGAGATACTAGACTAGTTTGCCATTTCCTTCTCCAACTCATTTTACAGATGAGTAAACCGAGGCAAACAGGGTGAAAGGAACTGCTCAGGTCATACAGGTAGAAAGTGTCTGAGGCAGAATCTGAACTCGGGGTCTTCCTGCCTCCAGGTCTAATGCTCTGTCTGCTCTACCACCGAGCTGTTCCCAGCTGCAAACAGTCTGTTCCTCCCTAAGCAGTTCACTTGTAATATCTTGTGATCTACTTCTGGTCTCTCCTCAAGCCCACTCCCCTCTTGGCACAAAAAACAAAACCCGAGGTTCTCTGCCAAGCACTCCCCCTTCTCCAGACATCTCCCACCACCCCCTACTTCACTCCAGCCGGAGTCAACCCACCTACACAAACTACGGACCCCATCCCCTTCCCCCTTATCCAACAGCTCCCCCCATTTCCATCTTCGATGCCTCCCAATTGGTTCCTTCCCTGAAGCCTACAAACGTCCATGTCTCCCTCACCTTTAAAAGGTGATTCCTTGATCCTACCCTCCTTGTTCCCTCTCCTCCCTTTTCTTAGTCTCTCCACGCCCTTCTGCCTTTCTCCTACACCTGCTGCAGTCTGGCTCCTAACCCATCATTCAGGGAAAACCGTTCCTACCAAAGTCGGACCTGTCAGGTCCAATGGCTCGGTCTCAACACTCGGCCTTGTTCTCTGTGGCTTGTTCTCCCTGACACTGACTCTTCCTGATGCTCTCCCCTGACTCTGCTCTTTCCAGATTTCCCCCATTCTCCCCTTGCTGGGTCTCCCTACCCTGCTCTCCCCATTCTCCCCACTCTGGGTCTCCCTGAGCCTGCTCTCCAGATTCTCCCACCTGTATGGCCCATTTAGTCTCTAAGGCCTGGTGGCCAGGCCTTCTCTTGTCCAGTTACGGTTTGTCCTTCTTTTAGAAAAGGACCAATGATGTTAGAGTCATATCTGGTCTTGCACAAGTTGGATTTAAATGAGGCAGTTTCTCTCTCTCTTCCCGAGACATCGAAGTCCAGCGGTGAGACAGAAGTCAAGATGATTGGCCATGGCCCAGAACCCAGTGGGGGTCCTTGTCTCTTGGACACCTGACCGAGTCCCGAGCGCTCCCCAGGGCCTGCCTAGCCACTGCAATGCTCACCCGCCCCTCCCACCCTGCCGCGATGCTTTTACAGGGGTTTGGCTGCTGGGCCAGCGACAGGGGAGCCACAGGGGAGCTGGAGGACAGGCGGCCATCGGCAAGATGGCTGAGCGGCCAGAGGTGCTAGTTCTTGAATACCCTGAGCCCCCCACTCTCCACCCATCTCGTGCCGCTGCTTGCTGCTCTCATCAGCTTTCAGAGGTTCACTTATCTCTACTGAGATGACCTTCAGGCCTATTTATTCAACATTGACCCCCACAGAGCTCCATCCTCACATCACCTGCTCCCTTTTGGATCTCCCCAGGGATTTCCCACACTCCACATTCTCAAAACAGAACTCAGGATCTTCCCTCCCCAAACTGCCCCACCAAGAGCACTCCGATCTCTCAGCACCCCCGGGAGCACAAGCTTCCCTCCCGGCCTTGACTTTGCCTCCCACTCACCCCGTGGTCCCTTCTGCCTCGGCTCCTCGCCTCCAGGGTCCCCTTTTCCGTGAGGTCCGGGCCCCCGCACCACCCACCTGCCCTACTTCCCCTCAGTTTCCTGCCCTGTAGGATGAAGGGATCAGACGGCTTCGGAGGCTCTTCCAGCTTCAGCTCTGGGATCCTGGGTCCTCCCCACCAATCTTGCTCGCCTGCTGCCCACGGCTCAGGCTCCACGTTGGCAGAGCGCCCCTCCCCTTCACCACAGGGGTGAGCTGTCGGCACCGCCCCCACCTCCTGGAAGGGGTGCACATGGTCACTGACCCCTGGCGGGGCGTCCTCGACCATCTAAATTCCTTCTTGCTTTGGAGGCTACAGATAAATCCCTTCCAAAATGCACAATGCCCAAAGCACTGCGCTAGCCCTGGAGGGCCCACCTCGGCGGCCCATTCTAGGCCTGGAGAAGCCACCAAGATACAGAGACAGGATACCCTCAGGAGGTCTCCACTCTAGGAGGAAGGATAAAATATGTACGGAAACTGAAGAGGAAAAATAAACCGTGCCTGAGGCGTCCTGGGAGGCTGGCGGGCCTTGCTGCCCAATTCCTGTTCCTACCAGTATAGACTGTCAGGCACTTTCTCCAGCCGTCTCCCCCTGGGGTTCGCTGGTTCAACTGAGATCCCATCCCTGGCACAAGGGCTCCCAGTCCTGCTTCTGAATTTATCTGTGGGGACAGAGCTCAACTTGCATGTGCCCAGCCCCATCCCACCATGAACACCTGAGGGTCAGGGCCCCGCTTTATGCTTTAGCAGAGGGCCCAGCGGGTACTTAATCAGGGCTGGCTGGCCTGTAATGACCCCACAAACAGTCTTCAGGGTGCACTCCAAGGGAAGGGATCCAAATGGGAATGGTGACTAAGTCCTGGGATGGAGCAGTGATCCAGGGATAAAGGATCTCCCTTCTAGGATTCCTCAATGTGGCTGTCAGCAGAGCCCAGCCCTGAGCCCCCCATCAGAGGCAGAGCCCAGCCCCGAGCCCCCCGTCAGAGGCAGATCCCACTTCTCACAGGGCCGGCCTGGTGAATGCTTAACAACTGGAGGGAAATGTTCCCAGGAACTGTTTTTCTTTAATCTGCAATGTCAAGGCTGGACAATAGAACCATTACCCACGGCCTGATTTGTAGCCTTTGCCCATTTCTAAGGTGTGAATGCTGTAAAAACGTCTGATCCCCTGCCCTTTGCAAACCTCTCTGAGAGCAATGAAGACCCGCTCCCTCTTGAAGCACTGGACAAGGCCTGGCCAACAGCTGTCCCTCCCATGTCAGGGCCTTCTCGCCTTGCCCAGCCTTCTCTCCCTCTTGCTTTAGTGCCATGAAAAGTTTAAACTGGCCCTTTGGGCCCAACCACCGTTTGGTGATGAGGCTTCTCCCCCGAGCTTTAGTTCCATGTAAAATGTCCCACATGCACTAGTGCTCTTTGCTTCTCCTCCCCTTCCATCCATCTCTCCCTTCCCACCCATCTTGGCTCACACAGCTCCCCTCTTGGCTAGGCCTTCTCACCCCCCACCTCCCCATTGCACGCTCTCACCCAAGGCAGCCAGCACGATTCCCCTGCCCCACTATCGCTCCCGGCCCAGTGGCCACTCTTGCCACTTCGTACTAGCAGGTCCCCCCACAGGCTTTCTCTGTTCCTCCATCTCTCATCTCCGTGCCTTGTCCATGAACCTCCCAAAGGCCTCCTAGGTTCACGAATCTTAGTCCTTCCCCAGTTTTTCTCCAGATCTCAAAGCACTGGCTCTTGGAGGTCGTCCACTTTCTCCCCTTGCCCCATTTACCTGCCCTCCTGACCCATGCCTCAGAGTACCTTCGCTCCTCTCCTTGTATTTCATCTGTTTTTATTTACTTCAGTTATATCTTCTTAGAACATAAGCTGATTTCATTCTCTACTCCCATTTCCCCAGCAGCAGCACGCTGCCTGACCCATAGTAGGGGCTTAATAAAGACTATACTGACAATGTTAACTTGCCCAGCCCCAGCTTCTATGGCCACTCTCAGTACAAACACCTTGGAAATGGGCAAACATCACAAATCAGGGCTCGACTGAGTGTTCTGCCGCCTCTCTGGATTTATGAAAGTGATGGAGAAAATTGTTATAATGCTGATTAAAGTTGAAAGTGCATCTTGCAAGCTCCCTTCTCCCCGCAACATTCACCATCTCAGCCTAAGGAGCAGGTGTCTGTCTATCTCTCCCCTCCACAGATGCCTCACATTTCTAGGAGCTAAAAAAGCAGATTTGAGGTCACCGTGTAACCAAAGGCCTGCTCTAGATCTCAGAAGTAAGAGGCCCACTGGCTTCTACCCTACTCAGGCCACAAATTCACACAGGAGACCTCATTTTGGGAAGATCAGCCAGGGCACACAAAGAAAGCTTCTGGGGGGCAAAGGGTCTCAAGATCAGACTGTAAGAAGATGGCCCAGAGGAACCAGGAATGTGTAACCTGGAGCTGAAAAAGCTTGGGGGAACATGATACTGTCCTGGGAGAAAAATAAGACTGCTTCCTTTTCCTTGACTCAGAAGGCAAAACTCTTAGCAATTCCCAGAAGTTACAAAGAAGCAATTCAGTGGGGTTGGGGTTTTGATTTTGGGAAAGGAAGGGGACCTTTCAAAAAGCAGTTTGCCACAAGTTTAATTTCACTGTTTTAATATTATGAAATAAAAGCATAGTTTTACAAATTCATCATTTACTACTTGAAAGCAGAAGAATACATTTCTATTTCTAGCAACTCTGCATCACTCAGCAACAGAGGCACAAACTATTTTTTTACTACAGCTGTTTAATTCAGGACATCTTCTACACATCCTTCCTTTTAAAGAAATTAACATCAAAATGAGTTTCCCCTCTTAAAGATGTTCTTGTGAACTGTTAGGTTACTCACTCTAGCTTAAGCCAAGAGATTTTTCAATGTATTCCTTAATTACTAGACGGGAGCAATAGCCACTCAATTTTCTTTTTAATTAACGAGAAACTCTGGGAACAAGTTGGGCAAAGAATGTGCAGTCTCGACAAGCCTTGTTGCTGTTCAATTATATTCCACTTCTTAGCTATAAAAACAGATAAGTCATTTAACAAAAAAGTGCAAAACATTCAGAAGATTGACTAGTAATTAACTAAATTTACATGAAAGAAAAAAATTAACTTGTGAATCACCAAACTTACAATAGACTTGTTTAACAAAGAACAACAAAACAATATTTGTAAAATGGGAATTGTACATTTTCCCTTTCTCTAAATGGCAAAGGTAAACAATAAAGAAGAAAAAGGTCTCCTTGAGTATCCAGGAGCTAGTTTTTCACCCATGCAGCTTGGCTGAAGGCAAATTTCAGCTTTAATTTGGTCAAAGATCTGGAATGTCACTACTGGAAGCATGGAGATAATCAAGTCCAAATCCTGCATGTCCTTGATGAGACTAAATTTTATCTTCATAAATGATATGTGTGCCTTCAATGTTAATGTCCTTTTTGTTTAAAAAGCAATTACTCCCAAGTTAAAATTCAGAACTCCAAAGGTCAAGCCCGTTGGGAAGGTTGAACTCCAGGCGAAGGGCGGGTTCACTAAGCCACTACAGCTTTGGGGGGCTCCTCCCTGTTTCTTCTCTTCACATCCCAGTTGTATACTCGCGCCATATTGACTTCTGTGGTGGTGAACTGATCTCGCAGAAAGTCCAGGTCTTCCTCCAGGGACTCGAGGTTGCTGGTGGCCACCGAGTGGTTCTTCTCCAGGAGCAGGCGCGCTTCATCGATATCGTACTCGAGCATCACGTTGGCGCCCAACCACAGACAGACTTTATCCGTGGGAGGAACGGAGGCTTTGCAGTACAGGTTGTCAGCCAACAAGAATCTGGTCTCCAGCGGCTTAGGAGAGTCTTTCTTTCTCTGCATGTATTTTAAAATGTGCAATGTCTGTCGGATTTCGGGGATCTGACTTTTTAGCCTCCTTTTCTTCTGGGCAAGGTTAAGTTCCATAAACTTATATTTCTGATACTGCTCATCCAATTTCTTGAGCACAATATCCACAGACTCGTTTCCGGGCTGTTTCATAAATGCATCGACATCTTCCACAAACACCGCTTCAGGGATGCCCAGGTGACTCCGGTGCCCGTTTCCCACTGCTGAATCGCCAGGGGTCCCAAGTTCCCTTGAAGCCGCCATCTTAGAGGGAAGTCAATCCAAATTCAGTGTTGATGTCAGATAAAACATGTTAACAATCAGCACTGTCTAATGTGGACTGCCTTAGGAAACAGAGAATTCCCTTCTTACTATGGTATTCTGTCCTTCCTCCAATTTCCCTAGAACATTGTTAGAGATCTTTGCTCTATCTCTATGGCAGGATATTGTAATGCAGAGACAAAGACCTGAAGCCAGGAAGACTGGGATTTAAATCCTGCCTCAGGAGCAAACTGACTTGTATGGCCTACTCTCTGCCTCTGTTTCCTCTTCGGTAAAATGGGGATGATAAAATCTACACTAACAGCCCTTTTAGGAGAATTTTTTATGAGGATCAAAAGAAGTTATGCATGAAAAGTGCCATGCAAATCTTAAGATGGGATATAAAGAGCCATAATCTATATCCAAACATCATTCACCCTCTTCTTCCTCTCCCCCCAATAAAAGGTAAGCTTCTAGAGGACAGAGGTTCAGATATTTTTACTCTCACCCAAACAAAGGATGCAATTTAGGTCAGGGGTTAAAGCTGTAAGAGACATTAGAGGCCATTAAGTCAACCATCCTCCATTTTACAGATGAGGCAGCTGAGGTAGAAAGAAGTCAAGTGATGTGAGGAACTGTCTTGAGCTAGGATTTAAACCTAAAACACTGTGTTGCCCCTTAGTTAATATTTGTTTGTTGAAGGTAAGGAGGAAGTCTCAATTAAATGTTCCAATTTCTATTGCTGGAGACAAAAAGGTACCTAGTATGATATCTAATTAGTTTACTGAGGAAAATGGAGCTCTTTTCTAGAAACTATTTGCAATTATGCATGTTGCTGGGCATTTTTAATTTTTAAGAAAAAATAGCATTTTATATAGCCGTGGGACATTAGGATCACTTCACTCTGCATACTAATTACGCTCACAGACCTTTCCACCTGCTACAGAAAGTCGTATTTCCTTTCATGTAACCTAACACCACCTCCTTCCAACTCAAAGAGTGGACATGGGGCCCATCTGGCCTTCTGTGAATACAAAGTTTCCCTTATCCAAATTCTGCAAGATGGTACATGACTTCCTTCGCCTCCCATTCTGGACTTCTTTTCAGTCTGGGGAGACTACTGCTCTATAGAACAGAAGGAGGTGTCACACTTTTAAGTTTCTAGCACACACAAAAGAGACGGCTGGAGGCAGGGCTCTGCCTGCTGGACTGGGTCTCTAACAACTGAGCGCTATTCCTTTGGCCCTGTCACTCCGGACTACAATTCTAACGCCACTGGGTCTTTCCTTCTGGACCAGCTCCTTCCCCGTATCACTGCCACTGTGATAGACACCCCCCCCCATCCCCCTTACCCCCCCCCCCCCCCCCGAGCTCTGTCCTGGGTCCCACTGTCTGTTCTCTCTCAGCTCCTATGGGTTTCATGACCATTTCTTTTTTTTTTTTTAATTTTATTTTATTTAATAATAACTTTTCATGACCATTTCTATTTGCAGATGATTCCCAGTAGATACAAATAGTCCTAGACTCTCCAGTACTCCATCATGAACCAGTTACCGGACATTTTGACCTGGATGTCCCGCTGGGGTCTCAACTCAACAAGTCTAAACTGGCTCTTTCCCCCAAATCAGAACTGACACCCTCTGTCTTCATGGAGTCTAAAGTCCCCTCCCCACCTTAATGACAGCGATGACCTTCCGATAGTCTCCCTGCCTCAAGCCTCTTCCAACCACCCGCTCTGCTCAGCTGCCAAGACACTGACCAAGGCGCTGACCATGGCACTGCCCTGCTCTAGGCGGCCTCAGGGCTCCTTACTACTTTCAAACAGAAACTCCTCTATTCAGTACTTAAAGTTCTCCTCCTTGCACTGCAGGATTGGAACACATTGCTCCATCTCTCCTTTCCAGGCCTAGAGGTAACCGAGGGGGCCATAGCAGCAATTCTAACTGTGGGACTCTGGGAAAGTCACAGAACCTATCTGCCTCAGTTTCCTCATCTGTAAAATGAGCTGTCCCTCACTCCTTTCCAGACCAGCCCTGGATATTTTGCCCCTCGCACTTGTTACTTGGCTGGACTCACACACTGCCTTCTCTGGGCCTTTCAGGGATTCCCCAGCTATGAAGCTCTGCCCTCTGATGCCCTTCGCGGGCTCTGCCCTATTAGAAGGGGACCCCCTCGGGGCAGGGGCTGCTTTTCCCTTTACTTGGCTCCCCAGGGAGCAGCCAGAATACAACCAAGCACACAATGCCTGCTGACTAATCGACCTCATAGGATGCTGAACCCAAAGACAGGAAGACCTGAGATCAAATTTCGACTCGGACACTGGCAGCTACGTGACCAGGCGAGTCACTTCAGCCCAGTCGGCCTTTCTCTGCTTTATAGAGTAAACCATAGTTCATTGCTGGACTGGGTCTCTTAACAACTGACCACTATTCCTTTGGCCCTGTCACTCTGGACTACAATTCTAATGCCACTGGGTCTTTCCTTACAGAGTGAACAACAGGTATTGCCAGGACAACTTAGGACAGTGTCTGGCACACAGTATAAATGCTTACTGTCTCCCTCCCTCCTTCCCTGCTTCACCTGGGGGGGTGGCTGTGGGCAGGTTGACCCCTGGGTCCCAGTTCCCGGCCTGCGGCGTCCTTTCCAACTCACGGCCCAAGCCCGGACTCAGAGAAGCAGAACTACGGCTGCCCAGGATGATGGAGCCAAGAATCCACAACAGGGACAAACCAACCATTTTTCCCAGGGGAGCCATCTGAGCACTGACTAAAAATTGGGAGCCCCCCAGAAGGCTATGGGGCTCTTGTAAAAGTGTCTTTAATTTCTCTGGGCCTCAGTATTTCCATCTCTAAAATGACAAAATTAGACTAAGAACCCTGAACCTGCCTCTCCCTGCTAGATTTGAGGTGAGAGGACCCGAGCTAACCTTTACACTCCTGGATGAACGAGGGGATAGATCTGATAAGCTCTGAGGTCCCTTCCAGCTTAAATCAAGATGACTGGCATTTACACTGCTGTTTATAGCTTGCATAATGTTACAGGTGTGTATATGTCCCTTTGTGGGCTACCTTTCCCCTCTGGACTGTAAGCTCCTTGAGGGGAGGCATTCTCTTTTTCTAGTATTTCCAACATTTAGTACAGTGCTTAATAAGTGTTCACTGAATTCAACAGAGCTGAATGTGTATATATAAACATATTTAATACATATTTATATATATGCACATACAATTTATAGTTTACAATGTAACATATTACATATAATATATTGTATATTATATTACATATATTATAAGTTATATATTACTGATACACACACGTTACCTCTTTTACCCTCACAATAATCCTTCAAGGTAGCTAAGACAAGTATCATTAACCCCATAAATATGGAGAAACAGATTCTAAGAGATAAAGATGCTCGTGGTTGCCCATCACGAGAGGGAGACCAAATCGGCCCAGATTCCACGGGTCAAACTCTATTAGTGGGACATACCATCAAAATGGGAGTGTGGCTGAAGGAATTCTAGCTACAGTGAATCCCTCCTCTGGCTGCTCCTAAGGCGACCAGACTATAGTAAAGCGATGGTTTCCTGAGTAACCAAAAGCTCAGTAACCAAAGAAGCCCAACGGGGCAAAGACCGCAGAAGGCCCGAGCCCTGTGGAACCTGTTCTGGAAAAAGCAGCGCACCAGCCAGGAATCCTCAGGAAAGGCAACTTCCCTGGCATGGTTGGTCAGCAAACCTGGCCAGTGCCGGGTCAGGCTTCCAGATGAAGCTTCCCAACTTTACCGTCCCCTCCACAAGGATCTCCAAAGCCTTAGGCCAGATAACAGCTTTCCCAATTTCTGGAACCCCTCAGGCCCTCTTCCCCTGACCAGCACACACTCCCCATCTCTGCCCGCCACCACATCCCCGAACCTTCCGGCACCCACGTGCTCTCCCCCATCTGACAGCCTTCCTCCACCGGACCACAAGCCCCTGAGGCAGAGATTCCCAGTGCTATTATCCCTCTTGGGAAGGGGGTCGTTTCTGGTCAAAGTTGCGCGTGGATGTGGTACATTCCACGCCGGGATGCAGCAGCCTTAGCTAGACGAGGGCACTCCCAAGCTACCCACGAGAGGGTCCTGGCTCGGTCCGCCAGCAAGGCGCTTATAGGCGCAATTAGGGTCCGAGTTCCAAAACAAAACCGTGCCTGACCCTCCAGGAGCTTAGGAAGGAAGGGAGAATCGACATGGGCGCCGAGGAGTGATTACAAAGTCCAGGCAGTGGAATAAACCTGCTCTCCAGGGACGGCAAGTTCCCTTTCCCCCCGACCGGTAGCCACGGGACCACAGACTTAGCTCTCCGAGGGCTCCCACCCCAGCAGCCCGGACTGAGCAGGTGTTTGGTCCCCCAGCCACCAACGGGCAGCGCCGCCATGCAGCCAGGTTTCCCTCCCTCCAGGTGCAGCGCTATCTCTAATCCCGTCCTGAGCTCTCCTCCCCCTCACTGAGCTCACACACCTGGGGTCTCCAGGCAGGGGCAGGGGTTCGAAGTAAGCCTCCTGAGACTCTAAAATGCAATGCAGAAAGCCAGTCCGCCCTGGAAGCTGACTCCTGGATTACTAATTTTTAATGTGCTGGGCTTAGAGACTAGAGCTGGAAGAGCCCTGGGAGCTTATGCAGCCCAGGGGTCCCACGGAGGCCCAGGGAGAGCGGCCAAGGCCGCCCGCTCCCGGGCGGCGCTCAGTCCCGAGGCCAGATGGTTACAAAACGCTCCAGGCATCCCCCCCGGGCCCCACCCCGCCCCACCCTACCTCATGCCATTCCATTTCATCCCGTGCCACCCCAATCCACCTGAGCCTCTTCTCTACCCCCACCCCCGGCCTAGCTCCTGAGCACCCACCTACCCCAGGCTCTAGCAGCCTCACAGCAAAGGGGAGGGGTCTGGATGCTTTGCCTTATCTGCGCAGGCTCGGAAAGAAGGGGCCGCGTGAGGAGCGGGGAGCGACGGGAAAGGGAGGCGGGAGCGAGGGGCGGGACTGTAGGCTCCGCCTCTCTGCGCAGGCTCGGAAGGGAGGGGCCGCGTGAGAGGCAGGCGGGGCAGGAGGGCCAAGTAGCCGAGGGGGCGGGGCTGCCTGTGTAGCCGGGCAGCTCCCGGGGCGGCGCCGGTCGGATCTCCACTAATGGGGTCTCTGGGCTAAGAAGCCGGTGGGAGTACGGACTGCTCTGAACCTTTCTTCTTCCCCCCCTCCCCCCGGGCTCTCTCGCTCACCTGCCGCCTCTTCGCTCCACGTCCGCGGGGCCTGGTCAGAGAAGAAGATCGCGGCAGCAGCGGTCAGAACCAGGAGGGGCCGGGAAGGGCCAGCGGGACGGGACGGGGCGGGGCAGGGAGAGAGCGAGCCGGGCGGGGCATGGTCCCGCCCACTGCGGCGACGTAGACGCAGCTACGTGTTGGCGTCATCGTTCCTCCAAGCTCCCCACTTCCCCCCTTTTCCAGTTGCTCCTGGCAAACCCAATAGTGGAAATGTTACAGTTCCTTCTCCACGTTCTTCTACCTCCGCCCCGGCCTGGAAGTCCTCCCGGCTTGCGCACGCGCGCTTTGTCTCGGTCTCTCTCTCTTATATTTTTCATTGTTTCTGTCTCTTTTTTCTGTCTCTGTCTCTGTCTGTTTCTCTCTTTTCTCTCTGTCCCTGTCTCTGTTGTTTCACTGTCTCCGTCTCTCTCCTTTCTGTCCTTGTCTCTGTTCTGTTTTTCTGTCTCTTCTCTGACCCTATCTGTTTCTGTCTCTGTCTCTTTCTCTTCTCCCTGTCTCTGTTCCTGTCTCTGTTCCTGTCTCTATTTCTCTCTTGCCTCCATCTCTCTTCTCTGACTTTGTTTCTTTGTCTGTTTCTGTCTGTCTTTGTCTCTCTTGTGTCTCTGTTTCTCTTCTCTCTTTATTCGTCTCTGTTTCTCTCTTTTCTTTCTATTTCTCTGTGTCTGTTCTCTGTCTCTGTAGGTCTCTCTGTCTTTTCTCTATTCCTTTCTGTCTCTGTTCTCTCTATTCGTCTCTCTATGTCTCTCTTTTTTTCTCTGTTTCTCTGTGTCTCTCTGTTCTCTGTCTCTGTAGGTCTCTGTCTTTTCTCTATTCCTTTCTGTCTCTGTTCTCTCTATTCGTCTCTCTATGTCTCTCTTTTTTTCTCTGTTTCTCTGTGTCTCTGTTCTCTGTCTCTGTCTCTGTCTTTTCTCTATTCCTTTCTGTCTCTGTTTCTCTCTATTCGTCTCTCTATTTCTCTCTTTTTTTCTCTGTTTCTCTGTGTCTGTTCTCTGTCTCTGTAGGTCTCTCTGTCTTTTCTCTATTCCTTTCTGTCTCTGTTTCTCTCTATTCGTCTCTTTATTTCTCTCTTTTTTTCTCTGTTTCTCTGTGTCTGTCTGTTCTCTGTCTCTGTAGGTCTCTCTGTCTTTTCTCTATTCCTTTCTGTCTCTGTTTCTCTCTATTCGTCTCTCTATGTCTCTCTTTTTTTCTCTGTTTCTCTGTGTCTCTCTGTTCTCTGTCTCTGTAGGTCTCTGTCTTTTCTCTATTCCTTTCTGTCTCTGTTTCTCTCTATTCGTCTCTCTATTTCTCTCTTTTTTTCTCTGTTTCTCTGTGTCTGTCTGTTCTCTGTCTCTGTAGGTCTCTCTGTCTTTTCTCTATTCCTTTCTGTCTCTGTTTCTCTCTATTCGTCTCTCTATGTCTCTCTTTTTTTCTCTGTTTCTCTGTGTCTCTCTGTTCTCTGTCTCTGTAGGTCTCTGTCTTTTCTCTATTCCTTTCTGTCTCTGTTTCTCTCTATTCGTCTCTCTATGTCTCTCTTTTTTTCTCTGTTTCTCTGTGTCTCTCTGTTCTCTGTCTCTGTAGGTCTCTGTCTTTTCTCTATTCCTTTCTGTCTCTGTTTCTCTCTATTCGTCTCTCTATTTCTCTCTTTTTTTCTCTGTTTCTCTGTGTCTGTCTGTTCTCTGTCTCTGTAGGTCTCTCTGTCTTTTCTCTATTCCTTTCTGTCTCTGTTTCTCTATTCGTCTCTCTATTTCTCTCTTTTTTTCTCTGTTTCTCTGTGTCTCTCTGTTCTCTGTCTCTGTAGGTCTCTGTCTTTTCTCTATTCCTTTCTGTCTCTGTTTCTCTCTATTCGTCTCTCTATGTCTCTCTTTTTTTCTCTGTTTCTCTGTGTCTGTCTGTTCTCTGTCTCTGTAGGTCTCTGTCTTTTCTCTATTCCTTTCTGTCTCTGTTTCTCTCTATTCGTCTCTCTATGTCTCTTTTTTTCTGTTTCTCTGTGTCTCTCTGTTCTCTGTGTCTCTGTCTCTGTAGGTCTCTGTCTTTTCTCTATTCCTTTCTGTCTCTGTTTCTCTCTATTCGTCTCTCTATGTCTCTCTTTTTTTCTCTGTTTCTCTGTGTCTGTCTGTTCTCTGTCTCTGTAGGTCTCTCTGTCTTTTCTCTATTCCTTTCTGTCTCTGTTTCTCTCTATTCGTCTCTCTATGTCTCTCTTTTTTTCTCTGTTTCTCTGTGTCTCTCTGTTCTGTCTCTGTAGGTCTCTGTCTTTTCTCTATTCCTTTCTGTCTCTGTTTCTCTCTATTCGTCTCTCTATGTCTCTCTTTTTTCTCTGTTTCTCTGTGTCTGTTCTCTGTCTCTGTAGGTCTCTGTCTTTTCTCTATTCCTTTCTGTCTCTGTTTCTCTCTATTCGTCTCTCTATGTCTCTCTTTTTTTCTCTGTTTCTGTGTCTGTCTTTGTCTCTTTCTCTTTCATTCTGTCAGTTTCTCTCTCTTCTGTCTCTATTCCTCTCTGTCTGTCTGTCTCTCTCTTCTCTCTTCTCTCTCCCTGTGTGTCTCTGTCTCTCATCCCCCTCCCCCCCTTCCCCACCCAGATAGTACATTCCGTGGGCACCTACTGTGTGCCGGCCCAGTCCTCCGGGTGCGCTGTCTCTAAAGAACCGCGGTAGAGGGCTTAGGTGGGAAATGGAGGGGGGGGAGAGGGGGGAAGAAAGAGACACTAGACCTCAGGGGAATCGGGAAGGGCTTCCTTGTAGGAGGGGACGTTTTATCTGGGACTCGCCGGGAGCAGGGGGCAGAGATAAGGGGGAGGGGCGTTCCCGGCGTGGGGGCAGCCAGGGGAAATGCCTGGAGTCGGGAGACAGAGGTTCGAGGCCGGGATTCCCGGATGGTGGGGCACGAATGGGGTAGTGGTGAAGTGTAAGAAGGCTGGAAAGGGGGGCAGGTTTTGGAGGGATTGGGACACCAGCCCAGCACTCTCCATTTGAGCCTTTGGGTCCAACCTGCACTCCTCTGAAGGGAGGCTGCTGCGGGTGAGGGGTGATGAGGCTCGGGAGTGTCGGAGGCGGCACCTGCCAGAGATGCTGCCCGAGGAACTGATTGTGGAGAGGTGAGGGTCTGAGAGGACTCCTGGCGTGGGACTGGGAGGACCGCGCTGTTCTCCGCAGCCACAGGGACAGGAGGAGGGACAGGAAACAAGACCTGCTTTGGGACCTGCTTGGGGCCGTGGGAAGCATTTGGAGAAGGAAGCGTAGGGCTGGACCAGACGGTCTGAGAGTTGTTGAGTGGAGAAGAAGCCGTGGGAGCTGCTGAGAAATAGTGCAGAGGGAGAAGTGAAGATGATCACCGTCTATTCAACCCTCGCCCACAAGCCCCCTTTCCTCCCTCTGAATCCTTGCCTCGATCCAGCCAGAAACAATCACATGACATTGCTGTAAGAGAAAAGCACTTACTTCAAAGGAAAGACTAGCTCAACACTAGAGCCTGCCTGGCGCCCATTTCCAGAAAGCTGCCACAGCCTCCCAGTGAATCCCATTTCCTTACCCTGCAGGAGAGGCATAGGGCTCTTACACCGCCCTGCTTAAGAGGTTAGCATCTCTAAACAGCTGCCTTCGATTCCCTCCTTTGTACTGAAAGGGGGTTAGACTGGCGGCTGCACCCTGGGGTTCATGTCACTCCCTCTCAATCGTGCTTCCTTAGGATAGCAGCACAGAAGCTTGGAGTGCCTCGAAAACACTTCTGTTGAGGGATTATAGAGAATTTGCTGTTTCCTCTGGAAATAAAAGGGAAATTTTTCCTTCTCCAAGGAGTTTAATGTTCCCCAGGGCCAGATAGAGAAGGATATGGTGGGGGAAAGGAATATGCCTATGCTTCTACCTCTGAAATGAACCAGGAACAGCTCCCTGTGTTATCATTTTTCCCCTCCCCTGACATTTCTTCTCTCAGCTAGAAATTGCACAACTTTATATCTCACTTGAGACATCATATATTCTTCCCCAAGAACATTACAACCATTCTCCTCCAACTGGGACTCAATATCCCCCTTCCATTTACCCCTCTTCCCCCCTCAAAAAACTGTCCATGTCTAGTGTCAGGTATTCCAGAATATAGGGATACGCTAAAGGTATGCTAGAAGTATTGATCAATGGCCAGAGTAATTTGTGCCTTCTATTCCCCATTGCATGCCTTCTACAGTTTACCTATCGATCCCATAAAAGGAGCTGCTATTGAAGCTTCAGCAATTTAGGTTTTTCTTCAGTCTTTAAATGCCTTGCTAGTGTATTTTTTTTTTTTTTTTTACTTCTCTCATTATTTGAACTTCAACAATCTTCTCAAAATCTTCCTGCCCACATCTGCATAGTTTTGTTATTCATTATGTGGTTGACTAAACTCTACCTCCAAGACTTTCCAGCTGTCTTTGATCCTGTGTTCCTATGCTCATTTTCCCTCTGGTAGGGTATTCCTGATCGGCCCCTTAAGCATGGTGTAGCCATTTGATTTGCCTTCTGGGCTCCTTCTTAAATACTATTCTTAAACTGCTATTCTTAAATACTCAGTCCTTAGCTCCTAATATAGACATTACTGATATCCTACTGGGATGCTGATGAAAAAGTCCCACAAAGTTTAAGATATCTTCTGGTCAATGGGGTACAGAAGATCAATACAAATCTCTACTTCTCAGCCACAAGTGAATCTCTGAGGGACTCAGATCAGCCCTCTTTGGAGGCAGCTTGTTGCTGCAGTGGATAGAACACTGGGCCTAGACCAGAACAAATCCAGTCTGACATATTTGTAGCTGTGTCACTCTGGTAAAGTCACTTAAATTCCGTTTATCTCAGTTTCTTCAACTCGAAAATGGGGATAACCATACCTACCATTCAGGCTGGTTATAAGGAATAAATGAGATACTTAGCACAATCACAATATAAATGTTAGCTGTTAGCATTGTTGCTATTTTTCCTCCCTGTTGTCCAGACAGACACCCAAATGCTGAGGTTCCCTTTCGACTTTCAACTTATAAATCACCCATAGGGCCTCAAGTTTCCTCAGCCAGTACCAATACATTTCCTATGCATTCTTTCATCCAATAGATTTCAAGAATTTTTTACACTTCATCCAAATCCTATGTTTACTTGACTCAAGTACAGTTGTCTAGACGTGTTCACATATAGTTCACACCTTTGATGGACTGGTCTTACCTGAAAGACTTAACAATAATCAGACTCCCTATATCTTCTCATTTAATCTCTAATTTAAACTCTGATTTTTTTTTTTTTGGGGGGGGGGGTTGGAATCTTTATTTTTATTTTTTAAGCTTTTTATTTTCAAAACATATACATGGATAATTTGACAGCATTGACCCTTGCATAGCCTTGTGTTTCAGATCTTCTCCTCCTCCTCCTCACTCCTTCCCGAGATGACAAGCAATCCAATATAAGTTAAACATGTTAAAATATGGGTTAAATCCAATATGTATAAACATATTTATACAGTTATCTTGTTTTACAAGAGAAATCAGACCAAAAAAAGATAGTAAATGAGCAGGAAAAGAAAATGCAAACAACAAAAAGGGTGAAAATGTTATTAAATTCTAATTCTAATTGTTGTCCTCAACCCCAAACCCTACAGAAATGCTTACTCATGAGCCTCATTGGAGCAACAAACAGATCAGCATGTTCTGTGACCACACCATAATCAGGATTAAACATACCAAAGAAATCGGCCAATAAGAAAGTGCCAACAAGATGCTAAGCAGGATGCTGGGCCTCCAGGAACAAAAGGGAGTGACCTACACATCATTATTCTTTGTGGTCCTTTGGGTGAACTCTTGATGAAGGCAGCCTCATATCATTTATTGCCATAATATCATTAATACTCCACCCCTTCAGTGGGTTTTTCTGTATGCATTGTGGGTAACTACAAGCAAAATTTCACCCAGGATTTAGAATCTCCCTATGTGAGTAAACCTCATTTCAAATCTAAAATCAGATGTACATAATTGTCATTTAATAAGTATCTTTTCCTCTAAAAAATCCTTGTCCTGCTTTGCTATGCTGCTAACTCCTTCAAAGAGCTTGGTCTCCTGAGGACATAAATCTTAATAATGCCTTGGCTTGGGCTGGAGCCTGATCGAGCCTGACTTCTTTCAGAGACAATACTATGACACGTGTCTGCAACCCAAGCAGCACGATTACTATCCTTGTAGAGAGGAGGAAACTGAGGCTTGGAGAAATTAATTTGTCCAGGGTCACATATCTAGTAAATATGTGAGGCAGGAAGGAGATTTGATTCCAAGTCCAGCTCTCAAAACAACAAAAAACTAGGTGCATTTAAAAATGTACACACCATGATGCCAGAAGCTAAATTTTGCAATTCTTGACCTGATATCATAGAATCACAGATTCCTGGAACTGGAAGGGACCTCTTCATTCTACAGATGGGAAAACTGAGGATTATTTGAAGAAAATGTGCCTTTCCAAGTCTGAATTAGTATCCACAAATTGGCCAACTCCACTTTAAATTACCCATTTACCAGTTCAATCAACAAAATGATGTGCAAAATTTAGTTATTATACCTACAATTTAGAATGGATGAATAATTTTGGCAGGCAAAAGCTATAATACACAATCTGAAAATAAACCTTAACTGTTAAAAATGCTTGGGTATTGTTGCCCAAATAATTGAAAATTTTAAATTGTTGAAATTACATGGATGAAATTGGTTGTCTAGAGAGCCAGTATTACAATTAGGAAAGAATTTGCAAAATTTAGACATCTTTACAATGTACTACTAAAATTAATATAAACTTGTATTTTATAAATAAACATAAAATGCATGAAACTAGAAATAATAGTTAGATTAACCCCAAGTAGTTGAGGTAGTATTAATTTTAATGAAATCTTATTTTCACAACCCAAGCAATTTAACCTATATCATTCTGGTGTTCAGTCTGCCTGGTGGAATTTAGAAAAAGATTAACCATTCTATCTGACCCAGGATTCTGAAAAAGTTTTTTTTTTTTTTAATAGAAGTGTATATTTTAAAGGAGATAATGTCTATCTTCTGACACAGTTTGGCACTAAAGTAAGCAGACATCGATTAAGAAATATGAACTTTCAATCTGAAGTCTTCAGTCTAGCCAGAGACCTGTATTTTACAATAATTCATAACAAAAAGTTTTATAACTGTTGCCAGGCCAAATGTTTATAATCCCCAAGCTACATGAAGGAAAAACCTTTCAAAATCCAAAGTACCACCAGAGGAGATCAAGTGTGGGATTAGGTTAAGGTATCCATTAGTAGAGACGTACTGAGGGTGCTTTCAGGAGACATACAGATGAGCATAGAATTCACATCCTAAGAGATTTATTCAATTAAAACAAGCATTTTTATCCACCTTTGCAATGGTCCATAAAAGTTTAATATAAAAGAATACTTGGCATGGTGGTCTATGATTCTACTTAATCCCTATTGAACAAATAAAGAGGGGCAGCTAGGTGGCACAGTGGAGAGAGCACCAGCCCTGAAGTCAGGAGGACCTGAGTTCAAATTTGGCCTCAGACTCTTCTCACTTCCTAGCTGTGTGACCCTGGGCTAGTCACTTAACCCTAATTGCCTCAGCAAAAACCATATATAATAATAATAATGAGAATGAAACAGTAGAAATAAATTGAAAAATCACTTGATTTATATGGATGACCTCAAACTCTATGGCAGCCTCTTTGCCCCTAGAAAATCCCAATGAGTACCCTCTTCAGCCACCCTAAATCACCCAAGGAAGTCTCCTTGGGTCACGTCTGTCTTTTGAATTGCTCCTCTTTCCTTTTAGTTCTGCAGACCTGGCTGATACCTAGCACATTCTTCTCAGCACCCATCATGTGCCTGGACATTAAGCTTAGAGTCCTGAGGGTAACAGCAGGTAACTTGGCAAACATAGAAGAGGCAAGAAGAGCTGATGGCTTTGTCCTATATCCCTTAAATTACACATGAATGGCTACTGTCCCAATACTTTTTTCTAATGTCTATATTGTTCCCTGTCACTGGTGTTGCTATTGCTGCTGTCTCTGCCTGAAGACATTCTGAGTCACTATTGGTGCCTCTTTCTTAGGATGGAGACCATCAGAAGCTGAAAGGTAGTACACGATGTTTTAACCAAAAACAACAAAAGAGCTTTGGAAAGAGGTATGGACAGTTTCCCAAAGCAATTTGTACAGTAATTTCCTATTGAAGATCTCTATAAGACATCTAAGATTAGGAAGAGTATTTCTCATATCAATGTAAACCCAGAGCTAGTAGGTTAAAATGACTTGTCAAAAAGTATGTGACAAATAAGGTCCTATATCAACATCTCACTGACTCAAAAGTCAAAAGAGGGTTAATTAAAAAAAATCCAGGACACTAATGGTATATCACTATCTAGATTCAGGATTATTGGGCTCTGGGTAGGATAGCTGATTAGTAGATTGCCTCTTTAATATTCTTCCACCACTGTGAAAGGGACAGTTGGGTGATGAGGTGGGTAGAGTGCTAGGCCTGGTGTCAAGAAGACCCTTGTTGAGTTTAAATCTGGCTTCAGATATTTACTCTGTGACTCTGGGCAAGTCACTTAAGCCTGTTCACCTCAGTTTCCTCATCTGTAAAACTCAACTGGAGAAGGAAATGGCAAACCATTGCAGAATCTCTGCCAGGAAAACCCCAAATGAGGTCAAGAAGTGTTGTACATTGAAAGCCCAGTGCTAACATATTTCTTGGCCCTTTCTGAGTGTTTCTTGATTCACAAACTGCCATTGATTTTTCTGTTTTGGTTTATTTTCAGTAAAACTTTTAGAATTTGGATGTGCCCGGGGTTACATAGCTAGGGAGAGTCAGAAGTAGGATTTGAAGTCAGGTTCTCATGCTCCAAGTTCTGCACCAGGGACTCTATATGTGCTGAGTGCTATGGCCTGGCTACTCCCTAGGAGATTCCCAGGTTCATGCGAGACTCCTGTTTCTGAGGCCTCACTTGTGTATTCTGCTCCAGAACTGAGCAAGCAGGAAAAAACTGCTGCCCTCGTTCTATCCTCCCGTAGGCAGACACCAAATCTGCAGAGAAAAAGTGCTTAAATTCTGGGTGATGAATTCGCAAAGACCCCGAAAGGTAACATCATGGGACAAAAAAAATTGTCTTCAATATTCCGATGCACTGAGGGATTCTGGGAAGATGGGAGAAGGCAAGAAATTACCTAATTCTCCTAAATCCCCCCACAAATAGTTTTAAGTGGTGCTTCGAAGGGAACTCAGAGTGGCAGAAATCATGAAAAGTCAAAGTCCATCATTTGTCTTGTCTAAGGGAATTGGGAGGATGCCAGGGAAGCCTGACCTCACAGGGAGATGGCAGGGGCTGTCACAATTGAAGTACAGATTGTTCTGGGTACATGTGAAGGGATTAATTAAGCTATGAGGACAACTGTATCCAGGACAGCCTCAGTTTCAGGAAATCTTACCCCACAGACATTGTGGGTGTCAGGCAGCTAATCAGGGCAAGATTGCAGAGCCTTTCTCTGACTGGCTAGTCCTGGACATGAGGCCCATGTGTGCTGACCAGATGCAGTTCCAGACTGTACTGAAGGAGAGGAAAAGGGAGCACAGGGCGGTGAGTACAGAAACAGAAGGGCAGGAGCCTGGGAGTTCTAAGAAGCAAAAATTCTGGGAGGAGGGCAGAGTCTAGGCCAGTGATCCTCAAAGTGTAGTCCAAAGAATTGTTGGGGTCTCTGAAACTCAGAAGGTCTGCAAATTCAAAATTATTTTTAATTCTAATATAGTAAATAGCTATAAATATAACCTATGTGAACAAAAACTCTTTGAACAGATCCTCGATAGTTTTTTTTAACAACATGAAGATACTGAGAACAAAGGTTTGAGAACCACTGCTCTAGGCAGAAGGGTAAACTAAAGCTTGGTGCCCAGAAGTACCATAGGAGTAAGAATATTTGAGGTGACTATTGCTGGGGACCCTGTTAGCTGCTCAGAGATGGAGTACCTGAAGTGAATGGCCAAGAAATAGATTGCTTAAAATATAAGTGAAATATAAAGAACCCACCCATACATCTAAGGTGATAGACAAGGTCAGGGTTCAAACTCTGAGGAAAACAGTGAAGTTAAAACAGCTACTTCTAAAATTTTAAATAGTCATAAACCCCAAAAGAATTCTTTTTATTTATCCTTATATTTATTATAAGAATGTTACAATCAAAAGAGGATGAGGAATAAAAAGAGTAATGCAAGAAAATCAAGGAAATTATGGCTTTAAATTTATGATTCTCCACTGGCACTTTCTGTTTTGGTAAAGATCCAATTTATCCAGGTTTTCTCTGCTATAAAACTCTCCAAAAGTTTACTTTTGGAGTAACACACGTTTGCTGTCTTTTGCTAGGTCTTTTAACAATGGTGGACCTGAAGTCCTTCAACACGGGCTTAAATTCCAACTCTCTGCCTAACTCAGCCCAACTCTGTCCTAACCAGCAGGACAAAATGACTCCAAGTATAAGTCTTTTTTTGAGTAGTGTATGGGAGATGTCCATAAAACCTACCCCAAAATTCTTTTTGAAGAGGAATTTATCAGATGTGGTATAAGAACTGAGAAGACAGTGGTTTGAAACCAGGTGAAATGGTTTTGACCCTGAGTCTTAGATCTGGGACAGAAACAAAACCCTTGAACTAAATTAAGAACCCCAAACAACAGTTAAGGAATTGAGGAAATCTATGTCCTGCATTTGAAAGGGACAGTCTGAGCTGCTCAGCTGACCAATAATGAGCCATGCACATGAGAGCTGACTCAACTTACGCCTATGTCCCCCTGTGAGGAGGAATACCTAAACATCCACTGGCACTCCTGCAGCAGAGATGTGGCTTGACAACTGTTCTTGTATAAGAGACCTAGATATTAATTTGATGACAAGATATACCAGAGGTGACAGGGTGCAATGTAGCTATCCAAAAGGTTCACAAAATCTAGTCAGAGGCTGGTGAACATCATGGCTTTGCCAGGTCAGGGCCCTTTCAAGTCCTGAGAGGCCGAAGAATTCCTGAAGAAATCCCCAGAGCAGTCAGCATTCTGCTGCTCCATAAGAGTCCATCAAGGTAACCCAATCCTGACCTGCATCCTTGCTCCTTTTGCTTCATTTAGCCACGCACTCAGTTTTCCTTGATGATCCAGATATATCCCCTCGATGCCTCACCTTTGTTGTTTTGGAATCCTTCTCCCTTTCCACCTTCTGCCTTTAAACAGTTCCCAAGAGTATCTGTAACTTGGGAAATCCCATGCAGTTCCTCCATTGCCCTCCCCCACTGCACCATCCTATAGCCTCTACTCCCAGGAGCATCTGGTCTACTATTCCTAATCCCGAGGAGAGAGGGTAGGATGTTCCCATCAAGTGAAGGTCTAACTTTGCCAGATCCTCCTGTCCTTTCTCAGATCCCTCCCTCCCCCCAGTTGCCAGCACCCTGAGATCACGGAACCCCAGCTGTAGAGGAGATCTCAAGAGATCATCTAGCCCACCCCCTTCCTTTTAGAGACAGAAGTGATGCCCAGAGAAGGGAAGGGATCAGCGCAAAGTCAGGAAGGAGGGACGATATGAATCCATGGCTCCTGATTCTACAGTCAGTGCTCTTCCCAAACCCTGCTGGCTCCTTCCTTTCATCATTCATTATTGACTCAGATTCCCTCAAAAGGCAGAAAGTTTGTCCCTTCCCACAGTCCCCTTTGTAGAAGGCAGCAAGGTTTCCTAGAACTTGGATTGGGAGTCCTTGGACTTGGGCTGAAATCCCAACTCTCTGCCGAGAGAGAAGGGAGAAAAAAGGACGGGGTGGGGGAGAAGGGAGTAGTGGTGGTTCATCCTTTGTTACTGGAAATATATGAGAGCAGGTGAAGAGGAAAGGTAACAGGGGGAAAGGGAGAGAGGAAAAGGAGTAGGAGTGGGGGAGGAGTGGGGCAAAGGACAGTGGGGGAAAAACTGAATTCTTCAAAAGAGCCGGGAGCAGAGGTGGAGGCCGGAGCTTTCCAGGACTTGCCAGTGGCGGTACTTGTGTGGGAGCGCCCTACTCCGCCCCCAAAGTTGTCTTGGGAGCAACAACTCTGGCAGGATCAGTCTCGCCCTCCCAGAACCGTCTCCCTCCCTGCACCTCTCTGCAGGTGGAAGCAGCCCCTGCATACAAGGCCGCGGGGCCTGAGCGGACAGCTCCGGCAATCTCAAAGGCCTTCGGCAGGGCTGAGGATCCTGCAGCAGCTGCCTCCCGGGCCCGCACTCTGGAGGCTTCCGGCCGGGAGCTGTCCCTGCTGACGTGGGCCAGGGCCGCGCCGTGCAAGGAGCCAAGCCCCGGGCTGCAGCATGGGCGCGCTCAGCCTCCCCGGGATCTCTGCCGTCGTCCTCTCGGTCTTCGGCTTGGTCTTCATCTGCAGCGGCCTGGTCGTCAACTGCCTCCAGCTGGCCTCCCTCGTTTTCTGGCCTCTCAGTAGGAAGTTCTACCGCAAGGTCAACAGTCTCCTCGGCTACTCCCTCCATTGCCATCTAGTCACGCTGCTGGCGTGGTGGTCGGGCTCCGAATGCACCTTATTCACGAAGCGGGATTCACTGGGCAAGATAGGGAAGGAGACCGCCATCGTCATCTTTAATCACACCTTCGAGATCGACCTTTTCTGTCTCTGGATCTTATATGATCGCTATGGGATCCTGGGGACTTTCAAGGTAATGGCCAAAAAAGAGCTCCTCTGGGTGCCTGTGATTGGCTGGACCACGTACTTTATGGAAAGCGTGTTCTGCGAGAGGAAATGGGAGCAGGACCAGGTGGGACTCGTTAAAAGCCTGAGCCGTTTGGCCGACTTCCCGGAGCCCTTTGGCTTTGCGGTGTTCTGCGAAGGGACTCGCTTCACGCAGGAAAAGCATCGCGTCAGTATGGAGGTGGCCCGAGCCAAGGGGCTGCCCCGGCTCAAGTACCACCTGCTGCCCAGGACCAAGGGCTTTGCCGTCGCCGTCCGCTGCCTGCGCGGGCGAGCTTCCGCGGTCTATGACGTCACGCTCAATTTCCGAGGCCGTCGCTACCCAACTTTGCTGGGGCTTATTAGAAGGGAGAAGTACGAAGCGGACATGTGCTTTAGGAGAATTCCTTTGGAGGAGATCCCGCTGGAGGAGCAGGAAATCGCCCCGTGGCTCCATCGGCTGTACCAGGAGAAGGATGCTCTGCAGGAATTCTACAACCAGAGGGGGACGTTTCCAGGGGATCAGGTTAAGCTCGGCAGAAGACCGTGGGCTCCCTTGCATTTCTCCTTGTGGGCAGTTGTCATCCTATTTTCTCTCTTCAAGTTGGCAGTTGGCATTTTTCTAAGTGGATCCCCCCTGCTGATTCTAATCTTTTGTGGATTCATTGGTGGAAGTTTTTGGGGCGTTCACAGACTGGTAGGAGTTTCTAAAATAGAAAATGCTTCTGCTTATGGAAACCAAGAATTCCAGAAAAGGGAATAATTGTTGCAGATAGAAAAAGGTCCCACCTATGGAAACCAAGAATTCCAGAAAAGGGATTAATTGTTGCAGATAAAAAAAGGTCCCACCTATGGAAACCAAGAATTCCAGAAAAGGGATTAATTGTTGCAGATAGAAAAAGGTCCCACCTATGGAAACCAAGAATTCCAGAAAAGGGATTAATTGTTGCAGATAAAAAAAGGTCCCACCTATGGAAACCAAGAATTCCAGAAAAGGGATTAATTGTTGCAGATAGAAAAAGGTCCCACCTATGGAAACCAAGAATTCCAGAAAAAGCAATGATTAGTTGCTGCAGATTGAACACATGTAACCAGGTGAGAGTATCACATTCATTTCATAGATTTAGAACTGGAAGGGACCCCAGAAGAAATATGCTCCAACTCCTCCCCTCACATTTTCCAGATGGGAAGTTGAGCCCCAGAAAAGAAAAGTTACTTGCTCAAAGGGACATGAACAAGTATTAGAAGTGGAATTTACTTTTGTCCCTAATGCTCAGAGTTTTGGTTTTTTGTTTGTTTGTTTTGTTTTGTTTTTGTTTTTTGCTAAAACAATTGGGATTAAGTGAGTTGCCCAGGAGTCACACAGCTAGGAAGTATTAAGTGTCTGAGACCAGCTTTGAACTCAGGTCGTCCTGACTACAGGGCTGGTGCTCTATCCACCGCGCCACCTAGCTGTCCCTGATGCTCACTTTTTAAGGAAATTAATGTGATACTCTCCCCTGAGGGAGTTATTCGGTCATTAAGACTGGCAAGTTTTCTTGTCCTAGAGTCCCCCTTATTGACATTACACCTGCAAAAAGAAACAAAACCGAGGTCTATAAACACCACTTGTAGATCTGACCAAGGCCTTTGATACTGTCAGTTGTGAGGGTTTATGGAAAAAATATTGCAGATAAATTCCATAGGAAAAGCTTTAGGATTAAGGAGGATTATGAAAGTCTTTTTTTTTTTTCTAGAAGCTTAGATCTTTTTCTGGGACTTTAAGGAAGCCAGAAAATTCTAGCCCAGGGGGACAACCAGTGAAAATACCCAAAGTCCCCAGGGAAGAACCTGTTCAAGGAGGTCAGTGCCTATAGTTTGAAGAGCAGTGTGATGTGTCACAAGTGAGTGTGTCAAGGTGTAAGAAGACTAGGAGGGGACTAGATTTTTGTTTGACTTTGAACATCGGAGAATTTAGAATTGTATATTTGATCCTGGAGATGATAGGGATTCAATGAAGTTTTTCTGACTATGCTTATCCTCAACTAAGGTATTTGTAGGTACCATGTAAGGTAAATAGAACAGGTTTTATCCTGGAGGCTACTCCAAAAAATATTAATCTCATTTTCTTTATTATATACCAATAGTGAGGTTGATGCGGTAAAGATTCCTTTCTAGATTCCCCCCTTCTCCTAGTTAATAATGTAAATTGCCCTTTAACTCACAAATCCTGGTCCCTTTGAATTCCAATAGAAGATCTGACCTGTTCCCAGCCCCACCCGGATATGAGCCAACTTTGGGGCTACACCCGAAAGCCCCTTGAGCTAAGTCTCCTATTATAAAAAGGCCACGCTGGGAACCCCTCTTTGCAGAGATTCCAAACATGGCTACCATGTGAGAATCCTCTGTCCACTGGACACTCTGAACAGTGCCCTCCTTATTTCTACCTTCGCCTATACTTTAACTTTGCTTATCTAATAATAAACTTCTTTTATCAATCTAGCTCTCTGGGCCAATAAATGCTTTTATTGGGAACTCGCGCCGCTACTAGACCCCCTTGTGCCGAATCTGTACCCCAAACCTGCCACTAGACCTTAGCCCTAATTTAATTTAGGTACCCCAAAGCTAGACCTCAGCATTTGATTCCCTGACGAAACGAACACCGGAAGCTAGATAATTTGGCGATCAAACTGGACCCCAGCCTTTTCGGGGCACTCAGAACCAATCTGGGTTTTGAACTGTTCAGGCAGTATTCTTCCGGGAAGAATCTGCATTCTTTCTTTGGTTTCACTCTATCTCTGAAGGTAGTGGGGAGAATATCTGTGTTCCGTCTCCCCCTACTTCCATTTCAGGTGAAAAGGCTTCTACACTCCCCTGCCTCTAAAGTCTTTCCTGGAGCAGATGCTTTGCTTGAAGAAACTCCCACTGACCAAATCCTTTGGAGAGAGAAAAGCCCTTCCTTTGCATCTCAATGCATTTCTAATCTTTTTTTTTTCCTGTCACCAGATAGTCCTGCTCTCCAGCAGGAATTGTTGAGACACGAGAGGAAGTGTCTCTTTAACACCACCCCAGACCAAAGAGTGGTCATGTGGCCGTTCTGGGGACCCCACTCCTCTCGGGGGTCCCAGGCCAGCGCTCTCTTTGCTCTGTTCTGGGGAGATAGCCGGAGAAACGTAAGAGGAGCTGTGTTTGAGCCCTTCTCCCACTCCACTGTTAAATGCAATGGAGTCTCTAATGGTCAGGCTGTAGCCACAAGGAGAAAGGAGGTGAATTGGGGTGAGTTTAGAGAATATCTCTGCCCATGGCTGCTACTCCCTGGACAGGGGTAAGCGGTCTTCCCTTCAGGTTTTGCTCTCCCAGCAAGATTTGGGGGCTTAGATGAGCTGCCCCGCCTTCAAGTTCCAGCGTGGAATCGCCAGAGGAGCCCTCACCATTCGGGACACACTGTGCTGGGTAAGATGGCATCTCTTCCTCCCCCACCCTCGTTCTGGCCTTTCCTCCCCCTTCTTCCATGGAGTGGGGAGTGTAGAACTCGAGGCCTGGTTCGGACCTCTCCCACGTGGCTTGGTAACCTGCCATTTAAATGCTCCTATCCTGTCCCCTCCTTGGGGTTACTGTACAGTGGGGAGATTGGGGACTCAATCTTAATCTTCTCAAATCTCCGGTTAAAAGTTGGTGACAACTTTTAAAATAGAAATTTGCTAGCAATTTGGACAAGTGGGCCGCGCCCCTTCCAGACCTTTACCTGGCTCTTAAAGCCGCAGCTTCCAGTCCTCAGGAAGTGTGCTCGACCCATACATTTTAAACGGGACTCCGTGTCCCTGATTTGGTCATCCTGCGGCTGTAGAAGCCTCAGAATTACGCTTTCACATCCTCACAAGGCTGTCTACAAAGACTGGGGGTTTTAAACTGCTCTCGGTTTTTTTCTTAGCCTCAGGGCACTACTTAAAACTATTTCTTAGCTGCTTGTGGAGAGATAACCTAGGTAAACCAGGCTAGTTCTGTCTGTCTCACACTTTCCTACCTAACCCTACAGGTGGAAACTCTTTTGCTCCTAATTTTCTTAGTCCTAAGACCTTTTGCTCTTAGCACACTCGGTTTTATTCTTTTCTGGATTGGCCTTCTATGTCCCTGCCAACAAAGGGTTTTTTCCTGGGCTCCAACCCTGGCCTGGTTGCAGCTTCAAGAAAGACCTTTGGAATGATGGCTGGGGAATAAAATTTCAGGTCAAGGCAAATTAAATTCTTTAAAAGATGGCTTTTTATTTCTTTTCTCCCCTCATTCCTTGACTGCAGCAAGACATGAGTTAATGGGAGAAACTGAAGCCATTTAAGAATTCGGTGAATACCTTTAGGAAAGAAGTCTGTCTTTCCCGTGTGCTTTTCTCATGTTCTCTAAACTTGTTCCCTGTTTTCCCTCCCCATTCTTTGAGATGCTGAGGGACTAAGATGGGATAGTTTACCTTCCTACTTAGATGGTGTGTTTTCTAGAGGTATTGGGCAATTTGTAACTAAGTTATGCCTTAAAATTTGTCATCTCTGTTGGGCAATTATAAGTTATATGAAGTTTGGTTCAGTTACTTGTGAACTTCAAGATCTGTGTAATGTTAAATTTAAAATTATCTACTTAGATAAGAAAGATAGCAACCCTTTACTGTGATTCTTGAGAACTAGAGTCATCTTGAGAACATGATAACTGATATAGAAGATAAAATCCTTTGGGACTGCAGCTAATATTTGCTGGGAGTTTTGAGTTCAGGTGTGACTGCATAGACCAGAAGTAAAACTGCTTTAAGTAGATATTTTAATTTGTGGCCACACTACTGTTGCTGCTAAGCTTTTTACTTCCTGGGGCTAGAGTTTCTTTATCTAAAGGTTTACTTCGCCCAGGTACTTGGGGCCACTCCCACCTTGCCTTTTGTGAAAGCTGGCCGACCTTTGACACTGTGTGTTGATGGAAAGCAGGGCTAGGCCCCTGACTTGCTACTCAAGGAGCCCAGGGCTATAGAATATGCATACTGTCTAGTATTAAGAGAGGAGCTATTGAAAGGAGAACACACCCACTCCTACCATATCTCTCCTTTGCTGCCTTGCCCTCCATGTTGGTGGCCCTCAGGAGGTTTCCACTGAGGCAAACCCACCATGTCATGCTTCTATAACAGGGGCGGCTCAAATGCCCGGGCTAATTTGAGCTCTCTGGGAGACTCCTGCAGTCTTGGGGGGATTTGTCGCTCATAGGACGCTGTGAGGACGAAATACTGTTCTTTTTTGGCAAACGGTCCTCTGGGAGGGCCCTTTGTGACACCTTCTAGAGACGTCTAGGAAGGTTACGTTATAGAATGCGAAAGTTTTCGGGTTTTGCCATGAATTAGCTTTCTTAACTCTGGACAAGGTAAAAGACCTTTTTTCTTTCCTTATCTTGCAGTAGACACCCAAAGCCCTCGGGTCGGGCTTGGGTTGTCTTTGGGAGCTCTAAGCTCTGGCACAAAGGCCTTCTTTTGTCAGCTCTATCTCTTAAGAGATAGGAGGGAGGCTGCAAGGATTTGGAAGAATAAAAATTTCTACCTGTCCACACCCCATCCCTATGGAGATTTTAAGCTGTCTCTTAATAGAGACAAACACTAGGCTTGAGAAAAATGCCTCAATCTCAACACCTGAATTCTGAATAGATTAGCTGAATTCCAATCTCTCTGGACAAGTCCATCCTTTAAAGTGCTTTTTTTCTTTCTAATCCTGGGACTGATTAACACTTATGCCCTCAGGCAAAAGCGGCCAGCCAAAACATAACCCAGCCCTCTTGTCTCTTTTAAAGCTGAAAGACTCAGCCTAGTGAAACCTAGGACCCTCCCACCACCTCAACTTTTTGGGGGGTCCAAATCTCAATGTTTCTTCCACTCTGCTGCTAACACCTGTTGGTTTCCCTTTAACTCTAACCTGAGACACTGAGCTCTTTTCTCAGGGCAACTTCTGCCTCCTGAAAAAAACATTTGGAGCGGAAGCACCATTTAATACAAGTCTCTCCCAGACTTAGGCCCGAAGGTGCTCTGGAAACTGTCCGAGGAGACCCTAGTCTCTGTCCTGAGTTCGAGTAGGAGGAACAATGGAGAAACTGCATCACACCACAGGGGCCGAATTGGCCCCCGGTGTCCTGCTCCCCGGTAGGGAATTGGGGTCTGGCCCTGTTTCCCTTTTTATCCCAGGACAGTCCCAACACCTCGGACCTGTAAGCTGGGTTGTCAGTGCTGAGATACTTTGCACTCCCTCTGACCCCTTCCACCCTTCCCCCATAAGAGTGGGGAAAGTCGGGGGAAGGCTTAGGATCTTTGCTTATTGAGGAACCAACTCCTTTTAAAGAAAGGCAGCACAGTTAAAAGATTTCTAAGAGCTTAAATTGCATTCTTATTTTGATTAGATTTATAGTCCTCCAGTTTTCCCCTGACTTCTTAGTCTACACCCCGGACCAACACCAGGAGAAATTAGCTTTCCTGGAAATTAAGAGTGAAAAGGCTAAATTCAAGGCTACTTAACACTTTTTACTATAGAAAAATAATCTTTTGCTCCCAGCATTTTCTCCTACTTCTCCTTGTTAGATGGGCCATCAGTATTTTACAGGCAGCCCACAGAAGGGACCTGATGCATCTCCTGCTGTCGTCATCTCCACCCTGGATGACACTCTGGTTTCCACCTGGTTTTAACCTGCTCCCGAGATCTGGGCTTCAACCTTTGGACTCTCAACCGCCCTTCAGCCTGGAGAACATGGGACAACTGACTGGGAACGACTGACCGGGACACACACCCCTTAGATGCACACCTGTCATCCCCAAACCCCACACCTCATGCCTCACCTCCTGGCATGAACCCCCAAATCTCTACGACCCTTGCCAGCTCGAAGCAGTTAAGAGGAGATCGGCGCCCCTTTTCCCACATGCCTTTGGAGGTGACTGCTTGAGGGGGGATGAAGAGGGGACCTCTGAACTTGGAAAATCCTGGAATCTTCAGTTCTGTTTCAATAAGAGACTTTGCCCTATTTCTTTTTCCTTAAATGAATTTAAGTTCCAACTGCTTGAGGGGGGAATGATGCGGGAAAGATTCCTTTCTAGATTCCCACCCTCTCCTAGTTAATAATGTAAATTGCCCTTCAACTCACAAATCCTGGTCCCTTTGAATTCCAATAAAAGATCTGACCTGTTCCTAGCCCCACCCCGATATGAGCCAACTTTGGGGCTACACCCGAAAGCCCCTCGAGCTAAGTCTCCTATTATAAAAAGGCCACGCTGGGAACCCCTCTTTGCAGAGATTCCAAACATGGCTACCATGTGAGGACCCTCTGTCCAGTGCCCTCTTTATCTCTACCTTCCCCTATACTTTAACTTTGCTTATCTAATAATAAACCTCTTTTATCAATCTAGCTCTCCAGGCCAATAAATGCTTTTATTGGGAACACGCACTGCTACTAGACCCCCTTGTGCCGAATCTGTACCCCAAACCTGCCACTAGACCTTAATCCTAATTTCATTTAGGTACCCCAAAGCTAGACCTCAACAAGGTGACCCTGGGAAATTTCTGAACAAAACTACGTATATACAGCTTGTATCTAGGTTTTTAGAGATGTGGGTAACAGGGTACCCAAGTCCTATATAAACATTTAAGATAACAGATACATGTCAAGTACAGACCTTTATTTTACTCCACAGAAAATGTTGATCTCATAGGAGCCCCAAAATGATTATAGAACATATTCGAAGTACTCACAGAATCCCCAAATTAATCAGCACAATTCTCCCCCCCTTCCCCTCCCCCTCCTACTCCTCTCTGGTGAATACAATTAGAATCCCAAAGTCCTTCTGGCTCTCATTATTCCATGGTTTAGAATCCCATTGGAAGGGAAGGCAATGGAATTTGGGGTCACCTACAAATAAACACCCTGGCATCTTTTTCTCACAGAATCTTAAAAGTTCTCCCCAAGACTTATAGGGAGATGACACTCTGGTTTGTGTTCCCCTAAAGGAAACTGAATTTGGAATAATAGCAGAACTGTGACATTCTGGTGAAATTCCACCTCTCTTATAAAGTCCTCCCGGACTCCTAGCACCACACTGTGGTTCACATTCCTCCTGAAAAGAAAAACATTGGCCTGGTAACTGACCAAATAAGGTACTGTTAGAACCTTAGGCAATGGGAGAGTTCTTTTAATCTCCCATATCATATTTTAGTGCTTTATTGATTCTCTATTTGGGGCAGGAGGAGGGCAATCTTAATTTTTTTTTTTTTTGAAGAGAAACACTATTCTTAATCTTAAAGCCAAAAAGACTTGTTTGTTGTTTCCCTAATTCATTCCTCTCTTGCTTCTATATCTTTTCTAGTCTCACATCATCTTATCACTTATCTGATTATCACTTATCACTCTATCCACTGGGCCACCATAGAAATCTATTTTCTTCCTGTTTACATTGGTGTAATGATGATGTATATTGTTTTTCCTGGTTCTGCTCACTTCATTCATTCTATCATTTCTTATACCTTATTATATCCAATAAAATATCATTTTTTGACATTAAAGATTGAGTTGCCTTATTTTATTTTATTTTTTATTATAGCTTTTTGGATACAAAACATATGCTTGGGTAATTTTTCAACACTGACACTTGCAAAACCTTTTGTTCCACCCCACCCCATCCTCTAGGTGGCAGGTAGGCTCATATATGTTAAATATGTTAAACTATATGTTACATAGAATATATGTATACATATTTATACAGTTATCTTGTTGCACAGGAAAGATCGGATTTAGAAAGAAGGTAAAAATAACCGGAGAAGAAAGAAACAAAAATGCAAGCAAACATTAACAGAAAGAGGGGAAATGTTATGTTGTGGTCCATTTGAGTCACCTTTTAATGGAAAATAGTTTTTACATCATCATAATTCCTGACTACGACTTCTTTCTCTAGCCAGGAAGCCATCTCTTCTCATAAAGAAAAAAAGAAAACAGGGGGAAAAACAGTTCAACCAAACTTATACAGCAACCTAGTCTGACAGTGCACACAGTGATCCTCATTCACAGTCCCCCAGCTCTTCAGAAAGCATCAAGTACATTTTCTCACTTCTGTTGGCCACCATCATTAGGAGGTATTTAATTAATTTATTTTTTTTGTTCTTTTCATTTACATTGCTATACTCATTCTATATCTTATTTCCCTAGCTCTGCTAATTTCATTCTACAACCATTCTTATGTCTTCCCATGCTTGTCTGAATTTTGAATATACTTCAGGTTTTGTACTATTCCTTTAGGTGTGACAATTTTCTTAAGCAAATTAAGTTATTTTCTATATGAAAACTTGCTTATGAAAAATAGTATTAAGCAAAGTAACAAAAGAGAAGTTCCTCTTCTCTATCATAGGATCTCATCCTGAGAAACCTGGAAGATGAAGTTCTAATTTTCATTTTCCCTGGGTGGCAACAGACCCTGAAGAATCATTCAGGTTTTGCCACTTCAAAGGTCCAGACAATAAGAAATAACAACCACTGAATTATCCTTTTTCTGATGGATTTTTATTATTGTTTAGTCATTTCAGTTATAACCAACTCTTCATGATCCCATTTAGCATTTTCTTAGCAAAGATACAAATGAGGTTCATCATTTCCTTCTCTGGCTCATTTTACAGATGAGAAAATTAAGGCAGATAGAATTAAGTTACTTGTTCACAGATAATAAGTGTCTGAAGCAAAACTTGAACCCGGGAAGATGACTACAGGCCTGGCATTCTATCCACTAGGCCACCATAGACATCTCTTTTCTTCCTGTTTGCACATCATTGTTTTTCCTGGTTCTGCTCCCTTCATTCATTCTATCAGTTCTTATACCTTTCCGTACTTGTCTAAATTCTTTCCATTTCGGCATTTCAAACAGAACCAGAATGCTCATATATATAACAAGCCAAAACGTCTTTAGCCATTTCCACTTGAGGGGCATCTACTTACTTTTCAATGCTTTTCTACACCCAATGATGCCCTTCTTTTAGGGCCTGTGCCTGGTACTGCCATTTCTGGGCATCGTAATCACTTTTTGGATGTTGTTTCAAGTTGCATTCCAGAATGGTTAGATCCATTCACAGCCAATCATTTAGCATACATTTATTAAGTACTTGCTATGTGTCAGGTCATATACTAAGTGCTTAGAATAAAAAAAATTCAAAACATCTTAAGAAACTTGCATTCTAATGAGACAGACACATAAAAACAACTGTGTGCTTTTTGGCTAAGGAAAAGATAATGACAAATGGTGGAAGGGATGTGGGAAAACTGAGACACTAATACATTGTTGGTGGAACTGTGAATATATCCAACCATTCTGGAGAGCAATTTGGAACTATGCTCAAAAAGTTATCAAACTGTGCATACCTTTTGATCCAGCAGTTTTCCTACTGGGCTTATATCCCAAGTCCAGAACTTAAGAGAGATCTTAAAGGAGGGAAAGGGACTTACATGTGCAAAAATGTTTGAGGCAGCCCTCTTTGTAGTGGCAAGGAACTGGAAGCTGAGGGGATGCCCATCAATTGGAGAATGACTGAATAAATTACTGTATATGAAGTTATGGAATATTATTGTTCTGTAAGAAACAACCAGCAAAATGATTTCAAAGAGATCTGGAGAGACTTACATGAACTGATGCTGAGTGAAATAAGCAGAATCAGAAGATCATTATACACAATAACAGCAAGATTATACAATGATCAGTTCTGATGATTATGTCTCCCATCAACAGTGAAATGATTCAGGCCAATTCCAATGATCTTGTGATGAAGAGAGCCATCTACATCCAGAGAAAGGATTGTGGGAACTAAGTGTGGATCACAACACAACATTCTCACTCTTTTTGTTGTCTTTTATTTACATTTTGTTTTCTATCTCATTTTTTTCCTTTTTGATTTGTTTTTTTCTTGTGCAGTATGATCATTGTGGAAATATGTATAGAAGAATGGCACATGCTTAACATCTATTGGATCACTTGCTATCTAGAGGAGGAAGTGAAAGAAAGGGAGGGGAGAAATAAGAATACAAGGTTTTGTAAGGGGAATGTTGAAAATTATCCATGTATATATTTTGAAAATAAAAAGCTTTAATTGAAAAATTTTAAAAAGAAAAAAAAAAACCTCTGTGTAGACAAGATGCATACAGGGTAGATATAATACCAGAAAGAAGCCACTAGTATTTGAGGGAAATTGGGCAAGTATTCTTGATGAAAGTAAAATTTTATCTGAGACTTGAAGGAAGTCAGGAAGTAAAGATTAGGCAGAAGAACATTCTAGGTTTATGAAACAGCCAGTGAAAATTCTGGTAATAAGGAGATGGAATGATTTGTTTAAAAATCAAAATGTCAAATAAATGATGTAGCACTAAGTGGAAGCCATGGGTGGTAAAGGGTATGAAGGCTGAAAAAGTGGGAGAGATACAGATTATGAAGGGCTTTGAATAATTAAAAAGAGGATTTTATAGTTAATCCTGGAGATGATAGGAAGCCCCTATAATTTACTGAGTGAGAGGCATGATATCATTAGACCTGCACTTAAGAAGATCTGAGTGGAAGGTGAATGGAGGCAGGGAGAGATTTGTAGCAGGGAGAACAGCCATCAGGTTACTGCAGTAGTCCAAGCACTAGGTGATGAGAAGCTGAACAAAGATGGTTGTTGATATCAGAGGAAAGAAAGAAACATATACAAGAGATGATATAAAGGAAAAAATCAATAGGATTTGGAAACATTTTGGATATGAGGAGTGTCAGACATTGAAGAGTTGAGAATGACCCCATGACTTTGGAGAATGGTGGTACCCTCCATAATAATAAGCACATTAGGACGTGGGAAGGGTTGGAGGGAAAGATACTGAGCTCAACTTGAGGCATGTTGAGTTTAAGAAACCACAAAGAGAATGGTTATACACATTTTAAAACATGTAGTTTCTTTTCCTTTTTCCCTAATCATCTTCGGAAATAGACAAAGCAGTGGTATTTCTGGGCCAAATGGTATAAGTAGTTTAATAACTCTTTGGGCATAATTCCAGATTAGTCTCCAAAATGATTCGTCATTTTACAATTTCACCAACTATAAATTAGTGTCTCTTTTTTTTTCACATCCTCTCCAACATCTGTCACTTTCCTTTACTATCATTTTAGCCAATCTAGTAAATGCAAAATGATATCTCAAGGTTGTTTTCATCTGAATTTCTCTAATCAGTAATGATTTAGAGCATTTTTTTAAAAATGACTATAAATTGTTTCGATTTCTTCATTGGAAAATTGTTCAAATCCCTTGATCATTTATCAATTTACTCAAATTCTCATAGATTTGACAAAATTCTTTATATAGATGAGACTGATATATAGCTAATAGACTATAAAATTTGTCACCCATTTTTCTGCTTTCCTCCTAATCTTGGCTATATTTGTTTTATTTGTACAAAACTTTAAAAATTCATGTAATTGAAAGTATCCTTTTTATATCTAATTTTGCTATCACTTGTTTATTCATAAATTATTCATATATTCATATGTGTAATAAGTAATATGTTCCATGTTCTTCTAATTTTTCCTTTGTAAAACCTCCCTTTGTAAATGCTGTGAAATACTGCTCCATGCCCAGTTTCTGCCTTACTGCTTTCCAGTTTCCCCAACATTTTAAAAAATCAAATAATAACTCTCAAAATCTTAAGCCTTTGCACTTCTCAAATATGAGGTTATGATGTTTATTTGCTGTTGTAAATTATGTCTTCTCTATTTCATTAATCTACCTTTCTATTTCTTAGCCAGTACTAGATAGTTCTGATAATTACTGTCATAAAATCTGTTCCTTCCTTTATGTTTGTTTCCATTATGTCCTTGGATGTTCTTGATTTTTTTTTGTTTTTCCAAATGAATTTTGTTGTTTTTTCTAATTCAGTAAAATACTATTTAGTAATTTAAGTGGATTGGTGTTGAATATATAAATTAGTTTGAGTAAAATTGTCATGTTCATTGTATCAGTCCTGCCTATCCATGAACACTATAGCTCTTTCAATAGTTACCCCTATTTTTATTTGTATAAAAAGATTTTTTAAAAATAATTTTGTTTATATAGTTCCTAAAATTGTTTCAATTAACTTTTGAGTTGAGAGTTTTTGGAATTTCCTAAGAATATCATCATATCATCTGTAAAAAGAAATAGTTTTATAACCTCATTCCTTATTTTGATTTTTCCAATTTCTTTTTCTTTTCTTATTGCTATGGTTAGGATTTCCACTACAATATTTAATAATATTGGTAACAATAGGCATCCTTGTACAACATCTATTCTATTAATCCCGATTCACACACACACACACACTTTTGTGTCTTTTTTTTTCAGTTGGTTACTTTTCTTTTCATAACTTTCTTAAATTGCATTTATTTTTTCTAACTTTTTCTCATTGTACATTTTTTGATTTTTAAAATTTCTTTTTAGGATCTTTTAAGATTTCTTTCTGGGCTTGTGACCATTTGACACTACTCTTTTGGGAGAGGCTTTTTTCCCTTCACTATCTTCCTCAGAATATGAATCTAGATCTTGTTTTACACCACAATAGCTACCAGTGACCCAGTTCTTTTTCCTTTGCTTACTCATTTTTACTTTTTTATTTGTCTTATTCTATTTTCAATAGCTCTAAACCAGAGAGAATCAGCCTCGAATTTGTGGGTGACTAGAGCCAAACACAACAGATTACAGGGAGGAGAGACAGGAATCAAAGAGAAATTTAATTTCAAAGTGAAGATAATGACAGGTAACCAAGCATACTCAAGGAAGTGTGGGGAGATCCCAACACTTATACCAATGGCTGCACAATTATCGATAGTCTTGACAATGAAAGATAACAACAATGTGACAAAATTGATTCACAGCAGGATTTCATGACACACGACAAAAGAGAAGAGGGAAAAAAAGTTAGGACAGTTTACTCAACCCTCATCCAGAATCTTAGGAAAGCTGTTTCATCTGGATGTTGACTGATTCTTGGAACATACTGAATAAACCTTGAGATCTCTGGAGAGTTCTGCTGTTCACCCAAGAGCAGAGGTTTTCTTCAGATAATTTAGGTGTCTGAACCTTCAAATTTTGCAACTGTGAAAGTAGTGAGAAGTACCTGGTAAGGACTCTTAGAAACAAGAATTAATTGATCATTCTGGGCCAGTTTCAAATAAGAAAACTCCTTGCATCAATCTTTAAATATGAATTTCTGGTCAGCATTATACAGATTTTTGTTTAAAGGTCTCTAAATAGCATGTGGAGATCCCATTTTCCAGCGATACATGGCTAGATTCAAACAATGCAATAAGATTTTTTCATAAATTCATAATCATAATTACATTGTCAGATCACATTACTGTCACATTATAGAACAAACGACTTAAAGTACTCACAAAGGACTTGTTTTAGAAAGGAAATTTACATGTCATTAACTTAAACTTAAAATATACTTAAACACAAACATCTTAAAACAAAAAGGACCAAAGTAATACAATAGTTATCTCCAACATTGCTAAACATCAAGATTCCTTACATATTAGTAAACAATTCTCAATATCCATTTAACCAGAACATTTTGAGAACCAGATGTCTCATGGTCCTTAAATAACTTTTCTTGGACAATAGATTGTCTTCTCAAAAAGGACAACTCTATGATTTTCTGGTTCTAAGTCTAGGAGTTCTTAGATAATTCTGAATTGATATAGTTGAGTACAATCACTTAATTTTGATTCCCCAATTTTGAAACATCAGAGGATGTCAGTTTATATACCACTTGCTGTTTCTAAATCCTTATCTAAATGCCATACCTGATTTAAGAATCTTTTTTAAAATGATGAGGATTCAACTTATAAAATGAGCTCTTTGACTTATGAATATCAGCAGACAGATACTCTAAAAATGTGTAAACAGCTTCACTGTCTTTATCATTATCAAAACAATTGATGTGTAAGATCCAATTTTGAGAATTTATTATCAAAACATGCTCAAAACCTGATTTTTCATGACAGAAAAATTTGGAAATTATATATATCTGTATATAATTCTAAGAGAAAACAGTTTAATCTTGTTGCTTTTCTCAAATGTTACTATTACATTAATTTAGAAAATATTCAGATTACATCTTTGTCGTTGTATTATTTTGTCTAATCATTTCCCCCTTAGGAGGATACCATCCCTATATTTAGATCTGACCACAAATAGAAGTTAAAATTATGAATGTTCATACTTGCATCTTATTATAGTAATTCATAGATGTTGCCATATCAATGTATTTAATAGCTTGAGTGTTGTACTTAGAAAACTTCTTGATTATTAAAATTTGTTGCAAAAGGAAAAAGGACAAAATTATAACACTGTCATATATCATAAAAATGAGGAAAACTCCCTTAGCTCTGTTTGATTCCAGGCATGAGTCATATCTGACAGCCAATCATATAATCACATTGTATCACAAGCAAGGCTCAGGATTAACCAGGTGGGAAATTTTCTTTTCAGAAGGGAACTAACACAATGGGAAATAGAGTCAGGAGGATCCTATCTAGGTCATGTTTCAGTCATTCCCAGGCACAGATATCCACCTTGAATACTTCACACAGTGCAATAATGCCATTTTCTACTCTTTATGACAACTATCAAGACTTCATGACAATTCAGACAACTATCCCTGTGATCAAAGCTCAAAATAATAGTAAATTGCACTCCCAAGACTTTTTATCTTAAATAGCAAAATTTCACTGATCACAATTTTGGGCTTGAATATCTTTCTTGCTGTTTCTCTACCAGTTAACATATCCTTTATTTATAAATTAAAACAACCCACATTCTGGGGCTTCAGACATACAGCAAATAGCTAATAGTTGACTCATCGTTAATATATTGTGGCTAGATCTCTATACTGTCATGATAGCCAAGAATTTCACATGAAAATTCACTGTTATAGCAATTATTATTGTTATTAGTTTTATGACAACATATATATCATTAAATATTTAGCAGTATTCAAATAAGTGGGTTTTCTTTTGTCACATCTTTTTAAAATCCCAATTCAGATGAAAAAGATTAAAAATTGTTTTGTGTAATAGCATTTCTGTTATAATGGTCTGTCAAATTTCACATTATAAGAAAAACTTAGAAATATAAAAATGGCACAGACAATAAGCTTCAGGTGACATTGATTGCATTTACAAGTTGTGATTACATATAAAAATCATTACTTTTATTACCTTTGACATTTTGTGACCACTTTAAAATTATCTGATATGGAATAATTACATTCAATTGAAGAAATAAGGTAATGGTTAGTACATGCAGTCACTGTGTTTACCATTTTAGAATCATTATAACATTCTGATTTTACAGCAACCCTGGGAGGTAGGTACCATGGTTATTTCTCTTTTCAAAGATCAAGAAATTGGTGTAAAGAAAGATAAGTTAGCTTGCTTAAGATTACACAGCTAATCAGTTTCTGCAACCAGAACATAATTCAAGCTTCCCTACATTTTTCTAGTATTTTTTTCAATACCTCTATTTGGGTATCTGATTGGAGATGAGAGAGTTTAACAGAAAGATGAAGAAAGTCTCTGACCTGGAGGAATCACAGAAGTCTTTTTGGTTTAAATAATTCTTTTTTTTCATAGTCAGAAATGTCAAGGATTGATTAACAAAAAGTTATCATGAAATGCTATGAAGTGCAAACCATTTACCTTTTTCCTCTGGAATTACTTCCAAACTAGCTGCCTTCCTTCATTGCTATAAAACAATAAAGCTTTTAATCATGCCATTTATTTTTAAAACTTTTATAAAATCTAATCTTTATTTTTTCTTAAAATAAATTCTATAGAGTGGAACCTAAAACTTAATAAGACATTTCAGAAGGGAATGAGTTTCTGCAATTACTCCCAAAGGCTCAGGAGTAATCCCTTGCGATCTTAAAATGTTTAATCTTCAAATTTCTTAATCTGCTAAAATATTTTTATAGTTCCACATACTGTGATTATTGGTTTTTTTTCTTATGACCTAATCTTCTACTGGAAGTCTAAAGTGGGAGTTGATCATACTTTCTAGGATAATTGTGTTAAGTATGAAAGTTTATTGATCTTTCCCAGTGTTCCATATTGTCTAGCTACAACCCTTAGAAATTTTTCTGGCTGGCTGCGTTTTAAGTCTTTCAAGGTAACAGAATCTGCATTGACATTATAAATTTTAAAAAGACACAAAGGCAAAATATCAAGACAAATGCAAATAGCCACAAGCAATTCTAACAAAACACGCAATTACAATTGTAATATTAACTGGTTTGGCTGAGGCACACAGTTATTGAGGTGGGCATGGGCACAGTCACAATTTTATAGAGGTGTGCAAAGAGCCCAATTAACAGAAGTGTACAGTTTAAAAAGCATGTTCTTATCAGAGTGATCTAAAATGAAATGAGTCACCAGAGGAACTATTGAATTTACCTCATAAAGAATGGTAAGGTTGCTATCAATTGGAGTATGGCTGAATAAGTTATGGTATATGAATACCATGGAATATTATTGTTCTATGAGAAATGACCAGCAGGATGATTTCAGAGAGGCCTGGAGAGACTTACATGAACTGATGCTAAGTGAAAAGAGCAGAACCAGGAGATCATTCTACATGGCAACAGTAAGATTATATGATGATCAATTCTGATGGACACGGTTCTCTTCAACAATGAGATGATTCAGGCCGGTTCCATTGGTCTTGTGATGAAGAGAATCATCTGTACCCAGAGAAAGGACTGTGGGATCTAAGTGTGGATTTCAACATAATATTTTCACTCTTTTTGTTGTTTGTTTGCATTTTGTTTTCTTTCTCATTTTTTTCTTTTTGATCTGATTTTTCTTGTGCAACATGATATTTGTGGAAATATGTATAGAAGAATTATACATATTTAATATATGTTGGATTACTTGCCATCTAGGGGAGAGGGTTGGGGAAAAGGAGGGAAAAAAATTGCAACACAAGATTTTGCAAGTGTGGATGTTGAAAATTATCCAAGCATGTGTTTTGAAAATAAAAAGCTTTATATATCTCTATATGGGAAGATGATATGTTTAATTCTTGAGATCTGTATCTCTAATATAGGTTCACTTAGAGGTTGCAGGTATAACTTGATTTTATTGTAATGACATAAAAAATGAACTAAAGGAAAAAAGGAAGTTAGGAAAATGGAGTTAAAATGGTTTAAACTGCATCTCAACAAGAGGCAAAAAGACCTATTACAATTGAGGGAAAGAAGAGAGGAAGGTGAGCATTGTGTGAATCTTACTCTTATCAGATTTGGCTCAAAGAGAGAGTATAAAACACATTTAGCTTCACAGAGAAGCTTATCTCACCTTATGGGGAAGTAGGGACAAGGGGAAAGGAAAAGGGGAGGCTAATAGAAAGGAGAATAGAAGTAGAAGGGGAAAGGTATAAGAAAGGAGGAAGGGCTGTAAAAATGGAGGGCTTTTCTCTCCTTTGGTTTGAAATTTGAAAATTCTGAGCCATCAGAATTTATCATATAATCTTGGTGTACCCATGTATAATGATCTGATTCTGCTTGTTTCACTTAGCATCAGTTCATATAAGTCTCTCCAGGCTTTTTTTGAAATCATCCTGCTGATCATTTCTTACAGAACAATAATATTCCATAATATTCATATACCATAACTTATTAATAAGGGAGGGAGTGGCCAGAAGCAAAATACTGGGGAGGAGGGAAAGGGGAAAAGGAAAGAGAAAAGCATAAATGGAGGAAAACAAGATGGCAGAAAATACAGAGTTAATTATTTCAACTGTGAATGTGAATGAGATGAACTCTCCCATAAAACAAAAGCACATAGCAGACTAGATTAAAAGCCAGAAACCTACAATTTCTTGTTTATAAGAAACACATTTAAAACAGAGTGATACATTCAGAGCAAAGGTAAAAGGCTAGAGCAGAATTTATTATGCTGTAGAAGACGTAAAAAAAGCAGGAGTAGTGATCCTGATCTCAGATCAAACAAAAGCAAAAATGGATTTAATTGAAATAGATAAGGAAGGAAGCTACATCCTACTAAAAGGTACTATAGATAATGAAACAATATCTATATGAAACATACATGCACCAAGTGGTGTAGCATCCAAATTCCTAGAGAAGTTAAGAAAGCTGCAAGAAGAATTAGACAGCAAAACTATACTAGCAGAGGATCTTTGGAGAAAATTGAATGGAGACAAAAAGGAATATACTTTTTTCTTGGCAGTACGTGGAATCTATACAAAAACTGACCATGTATTAGAGCATAAAATCACATTCAACATCAAATGCAGAAAGGCAGAAATAGTAAGTGCAATTTTTTCAGATCATGATACAAAAAAATTACAATAAAAGGCCAGGGGAAAACAAACCAAAATTTAATTGGAAACTAAGTACTCAAATCCTAAAGAATGAGTGAGTGAAACAAAAAATCATGGACACAATAGACAATTTCATCCAAGAAAAGGACAATAATGAGACAACATACAAAAATTTGTGGGATGCAACCAAAGCAGTTATTAGGGGAAATTTTATATATCTAGATGCTTGCTTGCATAAAATAGAGTTGGGAGTCAGGAGTTCAAAGATTAAGGTTAGGTTTAGAGAAGATCAATGAATTGGGCTTGCAACTAAAAAAGCTAGAAAAAGAACAAATTAAAAACCTCCAATTAAATATCAAATTTGAAATTCTGAAAATAAAATTGGAGATTAATAAAATTGAAAATAAGAAAATATTGAATTAATAAACAAAACTGAGTTGGTTTTATGAAAAAACCAACAAACTAGACAAATCTTTAGTTAATTTGATTAGAAAAAGGAAAGAAGAAACTCAAATTGTTAGTATCAAAAATGAAAAGGGAGAACTTTCTAACAATGAAGAAGAAACTAGGGCAACAATTAGGAGTTATTTGCCCAACTATATGTCAATAAATCTAATAATCTAAGTGAAATAGAGAAATACTTACAAAAATATAGATTGCCCAGATTAAGAGAAGAGGAAATAAATTACTTAAATAGTTCCATTTTAGAAAAAGAAACTGAATAAGCTATTAACCAACTCCCTAAGAAAAAATCTCCAGAGCCAGATGGATTTACATGTGAATTCTACCAAACATTTAAAGAACAATTAATTCCAGTACTATGCAAAATATTGGAAAGAACAGGGAAAGGAGTCCTTCCAAATTCTTTTTATGACACAGGTATGGTAATGAAACCAAAACCAGGTAGGATCAAAACAGAAAAAAAAAAAGTTTCATATGTTTCATTTTCAAAGAAAATATAAACACAATTACAAAACACTTTCCACACAAATAAAGTCAGATCTAATCAATTGGAAAAATATCAAGTGCTCATGAATAGGCTGAGCTTATATAATAAATGACAATATTACTTAAATTAATCTACTTATTCAGTGCCATACCAATCAAACTCCTAAGAAATTATTCTTACAGATCTAGAAAAAATAGCAAAGTTCATTTGGAAGAACATAAGGTCAAGAATTTCAAGGGAATTAATGAAAAATAATGCAAATGAAGGTGGGCTAGCTATGCCAGTCCTAACAGTATATTATAAAGCAGCAGTCATCAAAACAATTTGGTACTGCCTAAGAAATAGAGTAGTTGATCAGTAGAATAGGTTAGGTTCACAGGACAAAATAGTCAATGACTGTAGTAATCTAGTGTTTGACAGACCCAAAGATACCAGCTTTTGGGATAAGAACTCACCATTTGAAAAAACTGCTAAGAAAATTAGAAATTAGTATGGCAGAAACTAGGCATTGACCCACACTTACCACTCTATACCAAAATAATGTTGAAATGGGTTCATGATTTAGGCATAAAGAGTGATATTATAAACAAATTAGAAGAACAAAGGATAGTTTACCTTTCAGATCTGTGGAGAAAGAAGGAATTTGTAGCCAAAGAAGAACTGGAATTCATTATTGAACACAAAATAGATAATTTATGTTATATTGTTTAAAAGTTTTTGTATAAACAAAACCAATGCAGACAAGATTAGAAGGGAAGCAATAAATTAGGAAATGTTTTTACATTCAAAAGTTCTGATAAAAACCTCATTTCTAAAATAGAGAATTGACTCCAATTTATAAGAATTCAAGCCATTCTCCAGTTGATAATGGGCAAAGGATATGAACAGACAATTTTCAGATGAAGAAATTGAAACTATTTCTAGCCACATGAAAAGGTGCTCCAAGTCATTATCGATCAGAGAAATGCAAAGTAAGACAACTCTGAGATATTACTACACACCTCTCAGATTGGCTAAGATGACAGGAAAAGATAATGACGAATATTGGAGGGGATACGAGAAAACTGGGACACTGATACATTATTGGTAGAGTTGTGATGTGATTCAACTATTCTGGAGAGCAATTTGGAACCATGACCAAAGGGCTATCCAATTGTACACACCTTTTGAGCCAGCAGTGTTTCTACTGGGCTTATATCCCAAAGAGATCTTAAAGGAGGAAAAGGGATCCAAATGTGCAAAAATGTTTGTGGTAGCCCTTTGTATAGTGGCTAGAAACTAGAAACTGAGTCCAACAGTTGGAGAATGGTTGAATAAGTTATGGTATACAAATGTTATGGAATATTATTGTTCTATAAGAAACAATCAGGAGGATGATTTCAGAGAGGCCGGGAGTGACTTGTATGAACTGATGCTAAGTGAAGTGAGCAGAACCAGGAGATCATTATAAATGGCAACAATGAGATTATAGGATGATAATTCTGATGGACATGGTCCTCTTCCACAATGAGGTGATTCAGGCTGGGTCCACTGATCTTGTGATGAAGAGAGCCATCTATACCCAGAGAGAGGACTGTGGAAACTGAGTGTGGATTACAACATAGCATTTTCACTCTTTTTTGTTATTGTTTGCTTGCATTTTATTTTCTTTCTCATTTTTTCCTTTTTGATGTGATTTTTCTTATGCAGCATGATAATTGTGGAAAATGTATAGAAGAAATGTATATGTTTAACATATAGTGGATTACTTGCCGTCTAAGGAAGAGCGTGGAAGTCAGAGGGAAAGAATTTCAAACACAAGGTTTTGCAAGGGGCAATGTTGAAAAATTATCCAAGCATATATTTAAAAATAAAAAGCTTTAATTTAAAAAAGGAAAGAAAAAGCTTTAATAATAAAAAAGAGTGATAAGCTTGACCAAGGGAGCAACTCAGAGATTGGAGCAGAGACAAAAGTAGAAGACTCACCAGACCAAGAGGGAGGGAGAGGGACTAAGTGAGTCAAAATCTGGAGAAAGAAGTCTCCAGTGATGCCTAATTCATTCCCATTGATACTAGAGAGCTCAATAAACCATCTCTACTTCCAAACCCACTTCTGATCTGACTTAATTTCAACCAGACAGAACTGGCCTCTCACCTGAGGGTGGTCAGAGCTGGAAAGAACAGGTAAGACACAGATAAGTTAGGGATCAAACAGAAGTTTATGGAACCCATCTCTAACCTGCAAATGGCAAGAGCCAAACAGAGCAGGCTAGACAGGAGAGATCTCAATCCTCATACCAATGGCTGTGCAGTGAGCCGTAACCCTGACAAATAACAGGAACAGGAACAACATCACAAGTTGGACTCCTAGCAGGGCTTCATGACCAGAACATGGACACAGCAGGTGCTTGTCTGAGCTCATAGACTACCTTGTGCTGCTTAAAGCCATGCCATAATTACATGAAACAGTTCTGGGATTGTGCTGTGGCTGAGGTGAGCCAGAGGATGAGCTCAGAGGATTGTTGTTATAATGAGTGCAGGGCAGTCTGTTTATTGGGTCTGGAAAACAGGGTGTCTCCAAATGTCTTGAGACAGTTTAACATATTATCAAGTTTTAATGCTGTGTTGAAGGTAATCTTGTCTGAGGCCTCATGTCCTTACTATAGTTTTCTGAATTTTGTCTGGGAGCTTAACCTCAGGAATTCCTCTCTTCCTCCCCTAAGCCCCAGCCACATCTTGCTCCCTGTGGGTATCACACTCATTGGGATTGTCCATTGCCACAGCCAAAGTCACATCTGGTCATCAATGCTGGCTCTGACATCCAGAAATAGCTGGGCTCCTTTAATCTTTCTTCATTCACTGTCTGATGTTTCTTAGATCAAAGCTGGTGAGGTAAAAGTTCCTGAGGAGAAATTTCTTGAGGGTTTGCCCACTTCCCTCAGGGACGACTGTTGCTTGACTCAGTAGAAGTAGCCTGAACATGTTTACACTTCACTCATCCCCAAAGGTTCTGTTTTCTCTGGGGTCCTCTCAAGATATCTTAGGAGGACAACTGCTTTGTTTTTATTCCTCTGCATTTAAATTATAGCAGTTTTCTGTCTGTTTGTGGAGGAAAGCTGGAGAGCTGGAAAATTCTTGACCTATTTCACCATCTTCTCAGAATGAAAAACCATACTCAAAAGGGAGCTGAAAAACAAGATGAAGGACTGGAGTAAAGGGTAGGGAAGTCCTTCAGAGAAAAAGTCAGCAAGAGAATGAAAAAAAGTTCTTAGAGGAACTCACCAAAGGGAGAAAAGGATTGTGGCTTGGAGGGATGAGGTGAGAAGAAGGCAGCTGAAGTGTGGTAGTAAAATCCTGAGAATCAGAACCAGAGCCATTAGTGGAGAAAAGGAAGGCTATTAGGTTTCTCTACACCCAACACCAAAGAGATAGAGGAAGTAGTGAGGAAAGATGTCTGAATAAAGTGGGATGGCAATTAGGGAGAAGGACCAATGCCTCAGCAAATGTTCCCAGTTTTTGATAAAGTACAAATTGAAGTCTTGTGCTGAGGAGTGGGGGGTGGAAAACAGTAGATGGGAGAGACTTGGACAGAGACAAAAAGTTTGGCAAAGCTGCCTCAAGGAGTGAATCAGTTTAGAAGAGTTTGCCACTCGTTTGAGGATTATTTGTTCCTATGCTTTGACCACTCAACCACTGGGAAGTGATGCTTATTTCATATATTTGTTTGTTGTTGTTCATTTGGTTCATTCCTACCTGATTCATCATGACCTAATTTTGGGTTTTCTTGGTAAGAATACTGGAGTGGTTTGCCATTTCCTTCAGCATCTTTGATAGATGAGGGAATGAGAACACTAGGGTTAAGTGCCTTGACCAGGATCACTCAGCTAGTAAAACAGCTTAAAACTTTAAACTCAGGTCTCCCTGATTCCAGCCCTGTCACTTCACCATGCCAACCATCTGCTGCCCCTGCCAACTCCTTGCTCTTTGTGATTGTTCCCTATATACCCTGGATAGCAGACCATTAGCAAGAATATCTGATGACAACATTTCCCCTGATCAATAATTTCCCTTTTTATTCTAAACATGAAGCTCAGCTATGAACAGGACTTTTTGTCACTAGATAACCTTGTCTTACTTTTGCTATTATGGCTCACTACCATTGTTAACATACACAGTTTGACTCTTTGTTTAGCCACAAGTATATAAATTAAGGTTCAACCATACTAATGTAGGTTCTTCTTGGGGGGGACAGGGCCCCAGCACATATGTCTAATTTGCCTCCTTGCTTGCAAGCCTCTTCTCTCACTTTGTTTTTGTTTGCTTTTGTTTGAGTCCTGAGCCTCCTGTCTTTAGCCTGCTCTGTTTGGCTCCAGATGCTTACAAATATTAGATGCCAGCTTGGTCCTGTTAACAATCACTAGCAATTGCAATGGGATTGATACAGAATGGGGCCATTAGAGTCTCCAGTACCAGTGGAAATGTCACCAGACAGTAACCTTATCTGGTGAGTCCTCTGTTCTCCCAGATCCAATGTTTTGGTCTCCCTGCCTTGGGGGAGCTTGACATCCTCTATGAGGAAAACTCTAGGACCCTTCCAGTGATATTTTTCACCTCGGATCACTCTTGTAAGGACATCCTTTCTCAAAATGCACCCCTTTGTCAACTGGCTCCTTTGCTTGATTTTACTGTGTGTTTGGTTTTGTTTTGTTTTGTTTTTTCTGCTCGCTTCTATAAAATTATAACTGCATGCCCCTTGATCCTCTGCTTGCCTGTTTTTTGTAACCTGCCCACCTCTGTAAATTAGAAACCGTCTGTCTCAGTAAATGGACTCTGTGAGGGATGTAGAAGACCCTTACCCAAAATGACTACTCAGAGATCATTCAGTAAAAAAAGGCAGAAAAGTTGTTTTTTGAAAACCTCCAGAGGATGAACTGCCCCATCATGAAATAAGAAAGAAAAAGCTCATGGTAGGAGGGCTAAAGAAGTATTAAAGATACATAGCTTTTATATAAGATTACATCACAAGGAAGAGAGCATTGTGAAGAGGAGTGGGAGGCAACTAATTGGTTGTTGTGGTTCAGAGAGATAGGAATGGAAGGTTTCTGTTTCCCTGAAATCTCCTGATTTCTAGGAAACAGAAAATCAAGCCTTCAGGCATAATCAAGCAGATAGTGGTCCAGCTAATACACTAAATATCGATAAATGTCAAATACTGCTAAGTGTCATCTGCTCAGCTTAAGTAAATATGTTTATAGCTGGCCAAGACTCAAGTAGATATGAGCCTGCACATATTATACAGGTCGTAGGGGAAACACAGAAATAATGAAAATAAAATATAGAAAAAGAATTCTTACATTCCTTTAAGTTCTTCACCTTATCTCTCTCTATTCCATACAACTCTAATTGCTCCCTTTGTTAAAACTATCTGTGCCTATTGGTTTCTGTCCTGTCATTTTGTCCATGTTTGTGTCTTTGTAAAGTGCAAAATATTGGTGTTGTGATTGCATTGTGAGATAAATTCTGTTATTTTGAATGATTTAAAAGGCAACCAGCTAGAAAAATGTCTAACAGTTGTAGACAAAGAATTTAAAACACTGGACAATTATCCTACTAAAGTAACTTCTCCCTTAGGCTTTCTGTGAGAGATTAAGTAATAAAAAATAAGTCAGATAACCAAAGTTTGTAGAACAATTAAAAAAAAATTTTTAGCACATTTTGGAAGTTTGAAGAGTAATCCCAGGAGAAAAGTGGGCTTGGGGGGTCATTTTAGAAACTCATTAATTTCTGAAATAACTTAGTAATGGGGAGCACCACTCAGTAGAGTAAAAATAAGGATTAGATTTTATAGATGTTTTAAAAATAAATGGCAGGATTAATAGCTTCATTGGTTTAGGGCAAGGAAGGAAGGTAACTAGTTTGAAAGTAATTCCAGAGTGAAGGAAAAAATATATAGGTAAAGGGTTTTATACTTTATAACTATCTCATTAACCTTTCCTTGACATTTCTGATCATGAAAAAGGACTGTTTAAAACAAAGATCTCTTGTAACTCCCCCAGGTCAAAGAACCTCTTTGACTCCCTGTTAAGCCTTCTCATCTCATATCAGATAGCCAAATAGAGGTGTTGAAAAATACTGGCAAAAATATAGGGAAATTTGAATTAAGTTCTGGTTGCAGAAATTGATTAGTTGTATAATCTCAGACAAATTATTTTAGCTCTCTTTGCCCCGTTTTCTAATCTGTAAAGTGAAAAATAGCAATATATGTATCCACATTCTAGGCTGGTGGTGAAATCAGAATGATGTGACAGTGGCTGCCATAAACTAACCATTACCTTATATCTTTAATTGAATGTAATTGTACTAAATCTGATATCTCTAATGTCTTTTTAAAATACCAAAGATAATAAGATCAATGATTTTACATGTTATAACTTGGAAATGAAATTGATGTCACCTGAAGTTTATGGTTTGTGTTATTGTTCTATTTCTAAATTTTTATTGTGAAATGAGAGAGACCATTGTAACAGAAATGCTGTTAAGACAAAATTACTTTTCAGTCTGGATGCTTGTTACACGTGATATCTTTTATTTAATAAGATACAGTTTATAAAGCAGTTAATAGTATATAATAGCAAATTTTTCTTTGAAATTCTTGGCTATTATGAAGGTGAGTATAGGATGGTTTAAAGATGTAGTTTCAACACATTAATGATGAGTCAAATATTAGGTATTTGTTGTATATATCTGAAGCCTGAGAATATGGCTAGTTTTCATTTTTAAGGAAAGAATAAATTAAGTATTAACTGGTAGGGAAGCATCAGGAAAGAAGTTCAAGACCTAAGTTGTGGTTAGGGAAGTTTTGCTATTTAAGATAAAAATTCCTGGGACTGTAATTTGCTATTGTTTTGAGCTTTGATTGTCATGAATTGTCTGAATTTTCATGAAGCCAATAGTAGAAAATGGCATATGCTGCAATGTGTGAACTGCTAAAGGTGGATGTCTGTGCCAGAGAAAAGTTTGGGGGATGACTGAGGCTTGACCTACACAGGATCTTCCTGACTCTATTTCCCCATTGTGCTAGTTCCTTTCTGAAAAGGAAATTTCTCAACCTGGTTAATTCTGAGCCTTGCTTGTGATACAATGTGACTATGTGATTGGCTGTCAGATATGACTCATGCCAGGAATCAAACAGAGGTAAGGGATTTTTTCTCCCCTGTTACATTTGTCATAACGTTGTCCCTCTTTTTCCTTCTATAGAAACTTTCTATAGTTAAGAAACTTTGTAAGTACAACACTGATCATTCAATAATTGATTGATGCTGCAGCATCTCTGAATTACTATAATAGGAAGCAAGTATGGACATCTTACAATTTTAACTTGTATTTCTGTTCAAATTTTAATATAGGGATGATATCCTCATAAGGGGGAAATAATAAGACAAGGTAATAAGATGAAGATATAAAAAGTTTTCTAAATAAAAAGAATAGTAAATTTTGAGGAAGCAACAGGATTAGGCTCTTTTCTCTAAGAACTCTATACACATGTATATGATTGGCTTTCAAATTTATCTATTGTGGAAATTCAGACTTTAAGTATGTTTCAATAATAAATAATCAAAATTGGATTAGAATTTATATATAGATTGTATGGATAATGGTAAAGAAAATGAAATTATTTTCCCATTATTAAAGTATCTGTCTGATCACTTAAAAAAGCCAAAGAGGTCATTTTATGATTGAACTCTCATAAATTTTTAAAAAATTCTTATATCAAGTACAGGATTTAGATAAGGATAGAAATAACAAGTGGTATATAAAGTGAAATTCTCCAAAGTTTCAAGGTTGGAGAACCAAATTTAAGCGATTGTACTAAACTCTATTAAATCAGAATTATCTAGGAACCTTTTGATTTGAAACCAGACAAGCAGACCTCCTTCAGAGCTGTCCTGAGAATAAAGTTTATTGTCCAAGAAAAGATACCTAGGAATCAGATGACTTGACTACATGAGTCATCTGGGATTCAAAATGTGCTGATTAAATGAGAATGAGAATGGGTGAGTTGGATACAAGGAAACTTGACCTTATGTTTAAGTTTTCTTGGTTATCTTGAATATATGTAAATCTTCACTCTCAGAACTAGTTCATTGTGATCTTTCTAAAGAGTTTGACCTATAACTGACCTACTATAATTATACAGTTATGGGATTTGGAAGCAAAGTTTATTGCATTGTTTGAACCTAGCCCTGCATGTCTGGGAAACTAGACCATGTTTATGTGCTATTTAGAGATCTTTAACCAAAGGCCTGTGTTTTGCTGATGAGAAATTCAAATTCAAAGACTGACACAAGTCATTTTCTTTAAGAACCCCTACCAGGTCTTTCTGACTACTCAGAAAGCTATTAAAACTTGTGAATGTGAATTCCCGGATCATCTGAAGAAAGCCCCTGCTCTTCAATAGACGTGGGGATCCTCGAGAGATCCCGAGGTTCATCTAGTACAAACCCAGAAACAGCTGACATTCAGATGAGAGATCTGTCCCAAGATTCGGGAGGGCCGAGAATACTGTTAAAATGTCCGGACTAGCTCTCTGGGGGTTTCAGGATCAGTCAGAGTCAGGATCAGTCAAAGTCCTTGGTCTTTAGGAGGAGAAGTGAAGGAGGCAGATGATGAATCCTGAACTCTGGATTCTGTTGCTTGAAGTCCTCTCTCCTCAGCCTGTGAAGAGACTCTGACCCTTTCCCTCTGCCCTCCAATCCTTACCTCTGATGACTTCATCATAACACATTCAGTAAGCGCCAATTGGGAGGAGAGGCATATCACATCACCATATGTTTATAGAGCCATTATCACACCTTGAGTAGTAACTAGCCTGGAGTGACTCTGCTGTCTTAGATTCAAATACACCTTTTCAGAGTTCCAGCCTTCTACATACTGTTTTAGGTATACTTCCCTTCTCTTATGTGCCTGATCACCAAGGCCCTGATTCTTTTTTATTTTATTTTATTTTTTTATTATAGCTTTTTATTTACAAGTTATATGCATGGGTAATTTTTCAGCACTGACAATTGCAAAACCTTTTGTTCCAACTTTTCCCCTCCTTCCCCCAGATGGCAGGTTGACTAATACATGTTAAAATATAAGTTAATTACAATATATGTATACATGTCCATACAGTTATTTTGCTGTACAAAAAGAATCAGACTTTGAAATAGTGTACAACTAACCTGTAAAGGAAATAAAAAATACAGGTGGACAAAAATAGAGGGATTGGGAATTCTATGTAGTGGTTCATAGTCATCTCCCAAAGTTCTTTCTCTGGGTGTAGCTGGTTCAGTTCATTACTGCTCCATTGGAACTGATTTGGTTCATCTCATAGCTGAAGGTGGCCAGGTCCATCAGAATTGATCATCATATAGTATTGTTGTTGAAGTATGTAATGATCTCCTGGTCTTGCTCATTTCACTCAGCATCAGTTCATGTAACTCTCTCCATCTTTCTGAAATCATCCTGCTGGTCGTTTCTTACCGAACAATAATATTCCATAATATTCATATGCCACAATTTATTCAGCCATTCTCCAATTGATGGGCATCTACTCAGTTTCCACTTTCTGGCCACTACAAAGAGGGCTGCCACAAAGATTCTTTCTGCTTCCCTTCTTTAATATCTCTCTGGGGTATAAGCCAGTAGAAACACTGCTGGATCAAAGGGTATGCACAGTTTGATACCTTTTTGAGCAGAGTTCCAAATTACTCTCCAGAATGGCTGGATGTGTTCACAACTCCACCAACAATGTATCAATGTCCCAGTTTTCCCACATCCCCTCCAACATTCCGCATTATCTTTCCCTGTTATTTTAGCCAATCTGACAGGTGTGTAGTGGTATCTCAGAGTTGTCTTAATTTGCATTACTAATGACTCGGAGCATCTTTGCATATGGCTAGAAATAGTTTCAATTTCTTCATCTGAGAATTTTCTGTTCATATCCTTTGACCATTTATCAATTGGAGAATGGCTTGATTTCTTATAAATTAGAGTCAATTCTCTCTATATTTTGGAAATGAGGCCTTTATCAGAACCTTTGACTGTAAAAATGTTTTCCCAGTTTATTGCTTCCCTTCTAATCTTGTCTGCATTCGTTTAGTTTGTACAAAAACTTTTCAATTTGATATAATCAAAATTTTCTATTTTGTGATCAGTAATGATTTCCAGTTCTTCTTTGGTCATAAATTCCTTCCTCTTCCACAGGTCTGAGAGGTTAATTGTTCTTTAAATGTTTGGTAGAATTCACATGTAAATCCATCTGGTTCTGGGGATTTTTTCTCAGGGAGTTGATTAAAAGCTTGTTCTGTTTCTTTTTCTGAAATGGGACTATTTAAGCAATTTACTTCCTCCTCTCAAGGCCCAGATTCAAGCACATGCTGGCTTTTCTCCCCATAAGTTCTTGGCTCCCCTCTCTTTCCTGCTTGCAAGCAAACAATGGCTAGCAATGATATTTGGCACAACATTTCCCTGCAGGAATTAACCCCCTGGGCATTATCTTTTCCCACCCAACTAGCTTCCAGGAGGACCTGCCTCTCCTGTGTTGGCCAGAAGGGTTAGGTTCTTTCACACCCCCTCTCTTTGGGCAAAACAGGGAAATGTCAAAGTATTAGGAGCCATCCTGGTTTTCAGAACCAAGACCCAGCAAGCGAGCTCTGAGCTTACATACGACAATCTTTCTGGAGCTGATAGGCCTGCCTTGATCAAGCCCAATAGGCCAGATCTGAAGAGCCTCTAAAGGGACTTTGGGCCACTACAACTTTCTCCCACTGTTCCTGGTATGCTCGCGGCTGTCGTTATTCTGCCTTGCTGGACTCTGTCTGGCCACAAGCATATTTATTCATCAACTAAAACCAGGACTTTTCTTCCTGGTTTGCTAACTTTGAAATTCAATTTCTATTTGATTCCTGACTCCGGGTTCTAGTCAGCTTTTTTTTTTTTTTTTTTGGCTCCCGCCAAATATGCTGGTTTGGTCCACTAACAAAAGATAAAGGGAAATGAGGGAGGGGAAGGGGAGGAATAGGAGGCGGGTGTACCTGAGCAAAGAAATTGCCCAGTGTGGAGCACTCTTCAAAAGAGCAGAGAGCTGGGGTGGGGGCAGTGATCCCCGAGGAACTTAGCGGCTGCACTTGCTTGTGGGAGCCCCGCTCTGCCCCCAAAGTTGTCTTGGGAGCAACAACTCTGGCAGGATCAGTCTCGCCCTCCCAGAACCGTCTCCCTCCCTGCACCTCTCTGCAGGTGGAAGCAGCCCCTGCATACAAGGCCGCGGGGCCTGAGCGGACAGCTCCGGCAATCTCAGAGGCCTTCGGCAGGGCTGAGGATCCTGCAGCAGCTGCCTCCCGGGCCCGCACTCTGGAGGCTTCCGGCCGGGAGCTGTCCCTGCTGACGTGGGCCCGGGCCGAGCCGTGCAAGGAGCCAAGCCCCGGGCTGCAGCATGGGCGCGCTCCGCCTCCCCGGGATCTCTGCCGTCGTCCTCTCGGTCTTCGGCTTGGTCTTCATCTGCAGCGGCCTGGTCGTCAACTGCCTCCAGCTGGCCTCCCTCGTTTTCTGGCCTCTCAGTAGGAAGTTCTACCGCAAGGTCAACAGTCTCCTCGGCCACTCCCTCCATTGCCATCTAGTCACGCTGCTGGCGTGGTGGTCGGGCTCCGAATGCACCTTATTCACGGAGCGGGATTCACTGGGCAAGATAGGCAAGGAGACCGCCATCGTCATCATTTTTCTCTAAAAACCCAATAGAAGTGCAGAGAGGAGTTAAGACACAAAGTTTGGTTCAATTGCATTGTAAGCCTTTATTATCAGCCTTTGATTGTCTATACTTCTCTCAAGTTTAGATGTCTATCTTGCTCTTTGACACTTTTGTTAAATTCAAAAACAATGTCAATGCTCTTAGAAGATTGAGTTGGTTTGGAGTCACCAGTGAGTATGTCCTTCCGTGTTGTTTCAGTCAGTCAGTAAGCATTTGCTAACCACAAAGAGTAAGCGTTCTTAAGTATGGAAGCTACAAAGAAAGGCAAAAGCCATTCCTGCTTCTCAAAAAATGCATAGTCCATGGAGGGTGGGAGGAGAGACAACAGAGGAATAGCAATGTACAAGCAAGATAAAAAGGGGATTCATTCATCAACAAAGGGGAGCAATAGCTTTAAATGGGATTAGAAGGGTCTTTTTTTTTTTTTTTAAGAAATGATAGAGTGGAAGGAGGGAGGGAAAAAAAATCGGAACAAGAAATGATAGAAAGAAACTGAAAATAGTATGCTTCAATCTCCCATTGACTCCATCGGTTCTTTCTCTGCAGGCAGATAGCATTTTTCATCATAAAACCTTTGAATTTGTCTCAGATCACTATACTGCTGAGAACACCTGAGTCACTCACAGTTGCTCATCTTACATTATTGCTGTTATTGTGTACAATGTTCTCTTCATGCTGCTCATTTCAATTTGCATCAGTTTGTGATAGTTTTTCCTAAAAATCATCCTACCGATGATTTTTTTTATAGTATAACAGTATTCCATCACAATCATGTCCTACAACTTCTTTAGTCATTCCCTAGTTAATGAGCATCTCCACAATTTCTAATTATTTGCCACCACAAAAAGCTGCTATAATTTTTTTTGTACAAATAGTTTCTTTTCCCTTTTCTTTGTTTTCTTTAGGATAAATACCGAATAGTGATATTGCTGGATCAAAAGGATATGCCCAGATAGATCAGCCCTTTAGGTATATTTCCTAACAGAATTCCTTCATAACTCCACCAATAGAGCATTTGAGTCCCAATTTTCCCACCTTCCCTCCAACATTTATCCTTTTCCTTTTCTTAGGCTATCTGATAAGTGTGAGATAGTTTCTCAGAACTGTTTTAATTTGCATTTCTTAGTTAACAATAATATAAAACATTTTTCAGTTGATTATTGATAACTTTGATTATTTCATCTGAAAAAAGCCCGTTCAAATCCTTTCACTATTTATCATTTGGGGAATGACTTCTATTCTTATAAATTTGATTCGTTTCGCTATATATTTGAAAAATGAAGCCTTTATCAGAAACACTGGCTAACTCTAAAAGGTTCATTTCCTTCCTAATGGGTTGCCAGACCAGAGGGAAAGACTATGAATCTTGAGGATATTAGGACCCTGTGAAAATGGGACTCACCTTTGAGGAAGAATTGTGGTTACTGGGAGTATTTATTATGAGACAGATGATGCAATGAAGCACTGAACCTAAAATTGGGAAGATGAGCTCAAATCCAGATGATAATCATAGCACTTACCCCCCAAGGTTGTTGTGAGGCTGAAATGAGATAATATTTGTAAAAGTATTTTGCCAAAATTTTAGCAAAGCAACCAGTCTTCATTGCCTGTGCAGGATCTTTTTTCCTTATGACTGAACTTATAACTTTTATTACTTAGAATTGCAAAATGGAAAATTCATATTTTCTGCTCTCTCCCAGCATAGCTTCAGTTCCCTGCTGCTCTTCCAATTCCAGGGGCCACAAGCTTGAGGTTCTTCTTTCTCCAAGAGGCTTGCTTTGCTAAATAATTCTCTTAGCTATAGCCAAGATTCTGGAACTCTCAGACTTGGAACGGCTAGACAGACAATGCCTAAGGAAAAACTTCCTTCTTTCAGAAGCTAGGATTCAAGAGCTCTCATCATCTGGCCTCTCTGTTTCCCTTCTTCATAGGTATCATGTGACGGACATGTGATCTCTGTGATGTGATGTGATCTCCACAAGTGGGTCCAGGTGAGCTTCATCCTTCACCTTGCCTTGGAGGCAGTCATCCCTGATAGTTGAGCTCTGCTTGGCTCCAATAAATAGGTGAGCTTTAGCTTTTCTTGATCAGAATCAGATCCACATCATTCCACAGTCATCTTCTCCCCAAGCCACCTAAACTCTAGCCACCATCCTCATCCTCCATACCCATTCCCACTAGAATTTTGTAGCTAGAGAGAATGTCATTTCTGGGATCCTTCATGGTGGACTCTCTATTGCCTTTCCTTATATCTTCAGTACTTTGGCCTGTTGTAGGGACTTCATAAATGCTCACTGACAGATTGCCTCTTTACGTTGTAGGTCCTTATTAATGTCTGTTGATTGATTGATATGCAAAGTTTATTGAACACAAGGTTGGAGAACATCATTCAAAATATGTCTTTTCTCTAGCTGAGGTTACTCTAGTCAAAGACATCTGTGGTCTTTAGAGGGCAGATACAGCGTAGTGCTAAATCTTATTTATTGTCTTTAATGAGGTAATTCGGCTTCATTTAAAGTATGATATCACAGAGAAGTTCACTTTATTGGCATTTCTTATTTGCTTTAATGATAAGAGAGAAGGCGTTGGATATCCTAGCTTTCACATCACTCAGAAGTGCAGGGGATGGAGGGGGGGAAGGGAAGTGCAGGGGATGGAGGGGGGGAAGGGAAGTGGAGGGGGTGGAGGAAGAGGGAGGGAAGAAGAGACAAAAAAAGGACAGAAAGGAAGAGGGAGAGAGACAGAGAGGGAGAGAAGGAGGGAGGGAGAGAAGGAGGGAGGGAGAGAAGGGGGAGGGAGAGAAGGAAGAGGGAGAGAGAGAGAGAGACAGAGAGATACACAGAGAGAGAGAGACAGAGAGAGATACAGAGAGCGAGAGAAGGGGGAGGGAGAGAGAGAGAGACAGAGAGATACAGAGAGAGAGAGAGAGAGACAGAGAGAGACAGAGATACAGAGAGAGAGAGAAGGGGGAGGGAGAGAAGGGGGAGGGAGGAAAGAAGGAAGAAGAGGGAAAGACAAAGAGAAGAAGAGAGAGGGAAGGAAGAAGAGAGAGAAAGAGAAAACAATCTCCCCAGACCTTTTCCTTTTCTGAAAATGTGGAGGTTGGACTAAATGATATTTAAAGTTCCTTCCATCTCAAACTTGTTTTGAATCTATGAGGAAGCAAGGCTCAGTGATTAGGTCAATACTGTCCCTCCATGGAGCTGCCAATTCCCATCTTGTTTGTTCTATTGTGTAGCAGCAGGTGGCGCTGTGCTCCTGATGTTCTCTTAGGGCCAGGCGATTCTCTGTCCATTGACCTCCATCCTCATTACAGCTGGAAGGGAGGTTAGAAACACCAGGGGCCAACTCAGGTGGCTTTCGGTGGGGCAAACTGTGCTCCCGGAGGAATTCATGCAGCCAGGAAGTACAAAAGCTGGGTTCTAATGCTCCCCCGCCCCTTTAATGGACATGTTCGCCAATGGTAAACATTTATCCTTCCAGGTGGAGCTGGGAGAAGGCTCCAAGTCCTGTTCTCGGTTCTTTCTCTCTTCTCTTTAGGAAGCGAAGAACTTCCTCTTGGGCAGAGCAGCTGTTACCGTTAAAAGAATTGAAGGAACCGCGTCTCCCAAGGACCCCTATTTTCTCATTGGCTGGAAGCTCATAAATTGACACTTTATTTCTCTGGAATAAAGGCTTGTCCATCAAAAAAAAGAAAAAGGCAGACAAAATGTTGAAGGCTTCCAGTCTTTTCTCTGTGCTCCCCAAGTACCTCTTCCCCAGCAGACCGTTCTTTTCATTGCTTCCCAAACTCATTTTGCTCATTTTTTTAATGCTTTTTCTCACATTTTCCCTCCCTGCTCTGTCTTCTGATTGTCCAAATCCTGTCCTTCAAGGCCCAATTTAAGTCCCAGTTTAAGTCTATGCTGCTTTCTCAGACCCTTTCAACTCACAACAACCTCTCCTTCTGAACACTCACTTAAGATGGATCATTCTTTGGGGCTCCTAAGTTTAGGGCTCTTGAAGGCTTAAAAAGTACTTCATACACACAGTCTCATTTGATCCTCACCATAGCACATATTATTTCCCTTTTACTGGTGAAGAAGCTGGATTACCTAAAAGTTAAATGAGTTGTCCAGGACAACAAAGCTAGCTGGTATCAGAGGCCGAATTCCAACCCATGGCTCTCCTGTTTTAGAATCCACTACACTGCTTTGCAGCTTCATGTAGATATCAAAGTTTATAAACAAATGTTGTGTCTTTCCAACCTAATTGTAAACTCCTTTCATGCAGGGCTTGCAACTTATTTCTTGTAGGAGTTTTTGTAAACCTGGTAGACCTCACTCATCACTGAGTGACTACGATTAGAAGAGAAGCATGTTCTCTGGATCTGGGGTCAGAAGACACAGAAATAAGGGAGTTAGGCTAAATTCCTTAGTTCTATTTGAATCTTAGAGATATGGAGAAATCTATGACTTCAACGGTCTAGAGAACTCTTCAATGAGGAGAGAAAGTTCTCCTAGCGTCTAGGTCAGCACCTATTCAGCCTGAGAATTTTCAAGGACTGCCTGGGGAAGGAGGGGGAAGTTCCCGATTTTCCCTGCTCCATCTAAATCTCTGAACTAAATGTTATCAGTCATTTATCTCTTAGTGTGCTTGCAAGGATCTGTGACGTCATCTCTCGATACTCCCTTTACTCTGACAAGTCACTTCTTGGCCAGAATATATATATATATATATATATATATATATATATATATATATATATATGTATGTATGTATGTATACACACACACACACACACACAGAGTGTATACACATACATTCATATAAATGTGTGTGTGTATATATATATATATGTTCTGGCCAGCACATTTATTGTCTCCTTGAACTACTGAGCCTGAAACCTTTCCTCAGTCAGTGAGTGACTCAGGTTCTGAAGAGTTCTTCTGAATTCAGATAGCCAGCCTAGTCCTCAGGGGACAGATACAGCCTTTGCTGAAGTAGATTCAAAGCCTTTTCTTTTTTCTCCTTTTCTTCCTTTTTCCCTTTCTCTTTTCCTTCCTTTCAACTTTTCTTCCTCTCTCTCTCCCTTTTTTCCTTCCCTCTCTCCCTCCCTCCTTCCTTCCTTCCTTCTTCCTTCCTTCCTTCCTTCCTTCCTTCCTTCCTTCCTTCCTTCCTTCCTTCCTTCCTTCCTTCCTTCCTTCCTTCCTTTATTGTCCATCTGAAACTGGCCAGTTTGGTCCCCAGTGAGGCAACTCCTGCTGCTCCAGGTTGTTGTTTGTCCTTACTTCTCCGAGAAGACCTGATGTCACACCAGGAAGGTGAAGCCATTGATGTGGATTTTGAGCTTCCTCTCTTCCCTTGTCAGGAAGAAGCCCAGACTCCTATTATCAGGCATAACCAAGTCCCAGACTATGCACTTAGTGTAGAGTGATTGTAAGGATGGAACTCTTCATCGCCTCCCAGGTCTATCCCTCAAAGTCCGGGTCTTTTTAAACAACCTTTGAGACATCGGTGGGCATCTCTTGGACAGGTCTGGGCTCTGGGCTGTCAGGTGTATCCCTTCTGGCTCCTCCTTGGTCTCACCCTCTGAGCTCCCAAATCCTTCCCTGGTCCCCTGAGAAACTCCCAAGGTTGCATTTCCTCTATAAAAGACCTGCTCATGAGGAAAATCTCCGCTGTCCTTTTCAAGACTAAGCCAGCTCAGAGACTCTCTCTCTCCCTCACAGTGCCTTCTTTAATGGCGTCCTTCTAACTCTGGCCAAGGCTGGTCAGTCTGCTAAACCCCTAGGGGACCTGACCTGCCAGACAAGGCGTCCCTAGTCATACTGTGTCAATGGGTTCTTCCCAACTCCTTTCCCTGGTAACCTATGGCTCCCCCAACTCTATTTCCTATTTGCTGCTCCTGGTGCTTATTCTCCCTCTTCATTTTGTCTGTAGCCTCTTCCCCTGAATAAGCCTATCTTTTGGTAAAGGAGAATGGCCATTGTGAACTTCTACGATGGAGGACCTTGACATGAGAGTGAGTTTGATCTTTATTCAGGACAATCGGGAGTTTTTTGAAGAGAATGATGAGATCAGACCTGAGTTTTAGGATATTTACCTTGGTGATGGCATGTAATACAAACTGGAAGGGGAAGAAACAGAGAAATCTGTTAGGAAACAATTGTAATAGTCCAGAAGGAAGGCAACAAAGACATGAATTAGGTGTTAGGAGGTAGACGTGGGTTTTTTTGGGTCTTTTTTTTTTTTTTAAGAGATAGTCAATTAAGTCTAGAAGATATTTTAATATGCGGCCTTGAGCAGAAGGAAGAGCCAATATTGAGTCAAAAGTTCAGAGCCATAGATAGAAATAAAGTCAGAAAGAGGAACAGGCTGGGGGTGGGGAAAGTGGGCAGAACATGAGGTCAGATCTGTGATTTCTTGGATATGCCAGTGGAACACTGAATGGAGGTGTCCATTGCATCACTCTGGCTCTCATTGATTAGCCAAAAATAGGTCATTGTTTGGTCCTGGTTGTCTTAGAGCAAATATAAATGGTGATTGTTTCTGTTTTGGCCAGAAACTCAGATCGACTTTTTTTTTGGCTAGGTAAAAAAGGCCATTGTCCACTTCAGTTCTTATCTAGCCTTAATCATTGAGCTTTGCTTCAGTCACACAGGGCCATCACACAGGGCCATCCCCAGGCATCCTGATCTACATGTGGACCCAGATGGCTTTGGAGAAGAAAGGAAGGCTGATGACCTTGCACAACCCTCCTCACTGAAACCCAATTCACTTGCAGGTCACGGTACCATGGCATGCCTGATGTCATGGTAGTCTTCAGAAACGAAGAGCAAACAACAACAGAAATGCGAGTGTGAAGCTGAAGATGGAGATTATAAATTTTCAACAATCACTAGGACTTATATGGTGCTTTAAGGTTTGCCAAGTACTTGGCAAATTGGATCTCATTTTAACCTCACCACAATCTTGGGTGACGGGTGCTTTGATTATCCCCATTTTATAAGTGAGGAAACTGAGGCAAACAGGGGCTCAAGGTCCCCCAGCTAGTAAATGTCTGAGGCCACATTGTAGTTCAGACCTTCCTGATTCCAGCTCCTATGTTCTAGCCACTGCGACACCTTAGTGATCATCATCTTCATAAAGATCATAATCATTAGAACCGAAAGGGACCTTAGGGGACATCTAGTCCAATCCCTGTATTTTACAGGCAAGGAAACTGAGACCTGAAAACTTCAGGGACTTGTCTAGGCAATGAGTAGCCTAGGTGAGCCGTGACCCCATATCCTCCAGCTCTAAATCTGTATCCTTTTCTTAACAAGAGACATTTTTAACTGGGAATACACAAATAGAGTTCAAGGAAAGGGGTTCCGTGAATTTGGATGGCAAAAAAGGACATTTAACTTTCACAAACCTTAAATTTAACATTTCCTTTGATCACAATGTAGACAAAAGACATTTCTGTGAGGAGTCGATAGCCTTCATCAGACAACATAGAGCATTTCTTTAGCCATGATACTTCATTACAGATCTAGGGGATCTGACCTTAGCACTGACCAAGAAGACAAATTTGAAGACCTTGCTTGTTTTATTCCCAAAGGGGAAGGTTACTGAGATCGAGATAGCCATTTCTATGGCACTTATAGGAGATATTAGTTTTATCTGTTACAACTGCACCCTAGAACCTCAGGTCAATGAAAAGTGCTAAGGCTAGAAATATGAGCAGGGTTTCCTCACCAACTTTGTGGTCCTGAGTCCCAAAGATAGAATCAAAAATGTGGTAGAAGCCAAGGGACAACATAATTCCTGCGGGTTTCCCATTATAGAAAATGGCAAGATGGGCAGCTATTTCGTGGACATCATCTTCTCTTAAGACATAGACTTTCTCAAGGAGGAGAAGACATAATTTTTTTCTTGGGACATTGACATCATAAAAAGAAGAAAGATAATCCTTTTTTTTTTTTTTTTTTTTTTTTTTTTGGTGAGGTCATGACAAATGAGGAATATCTGGCAGTGGCTCCTGCAGGGATCTCAGTAAAAGAAGTAAATGAAATCCCACAGGGAAGAAAAAAAAGTTAGCTGCCTACTGTTAATAAGCATGATGAACTAGTGGCCATCTTGGTTTGCCTGGACCTGAAGAAGAATCAGCTATCAACAGGGAAGGCCATTCACGAAGTAGCTGCTATGTGGGGCAGCCATTGGAACCCATGAGGATGACCTAGGTTGGTATCAATGTGGTTGTCCTAGACTCCCCCCAAGCATATCCTATCTTCCAAGTGAACATGATCATCAAGGACATCAAAGAGAAATTCCCCCCTGTCTAGGTTACTCATGGCAGCTGTACAAGAGAAAGACCTAATAATGGGGATAATCAATCCTATAGGTCATCATGGGCCAAACCTCCTCCTGATCGATCTGAATCACTCAGGAGTGTTGTCACATGGGAAGTGACAGTTTTATTAAGGTCAGAATACATGTGATATTTTGTTCAAGTCATCGCTGATGGTCACACTGAAAAAGCCTTGAAAAGACGGGTTTTCTGGGGGCCACTACGGAGGCCGTACGTAGGTGAGATTCAATGACAGAGAAAGCATTCAGGTAGTTTTTACTGGAACTGCACTGAAAAGGATAAGATCAGAGTGACTCAAAATACACCTGCGACTTTGAAAGACAAAAGATTCACCCACAAGCTGATTTCCAGTTTGACTGTGGGCATCCAAGGCTCCAGCTGAGATACAGATGTCAGACACAGATACACAAGTCAGACCCATGGTGCACCTGGGGGGCTGAAATGTGGGAAGGTGACGTGCTTTGCCCAATGGAAGGAAATATCCATGGACATCCCTCATATGATCAGTCCTTCTGAGAAGTGACCCTGGTTTTTCTCCCTCTAATAAAAAACGGTGTAATTTTTCTAGAATATAGAATTGACAAAATCCACGTTGCAAAGATCTGAGAAGAGCAGGAATGAAGACCTGTTCAAGAAATGTGGCAGCATAAGAAAGAAGACACATGAGCTGGAATTCGAGTAGTAGGGTCGAAGAAAGACTCAGTTGTTTATTTCTTAAGAAGTGAGACATTTGTAGGCAAAGAGGAAGCCCTCATTAGAGAGGGAAAGATTAAAGATGCAAAGGAGAAAAGGTTCACCAATGATGCACTTTCTATTAGGTTTTTAAGTTTACAAATCTTTTTTATACAGTATCTACTTTGAGGGTCACTGTGAGGTAGGACTATTAGTTGCTATTATTCCCTATATTTCTGATAAGGAGACTGGTTGCTCAAAAAAACATTTATTAAGCTTACCGTGGAAGGTGCTGGGATTCAGAATCCTAAAGGATGAAATAATCCCTACCCTCAAAGAGTTTACCTTCTATAGTGGCTAAATAATTTGCTCAGGGTTACACAGCCACTAAAGCCCAGATTTAGGATCAAACCCAAATCTTCCTGACCCCAAGCACAGAACCCTGTGCATGATGTCATGTTGATACAATAAGACCCCAGAAGAGGTGATGAGGAAGAGGAATAGTCAGACTAAGTGGGCTAGCTTTGGTCAGAAGGAAAGCTATCTCTTCCTATGAGATAGGAGAGAACAGAGGAGAACTCTGGGAAATTTTGAGGTAAGGATGGGGGAAATCCAGGGAATTCCTGTTGGATGCTCTCCACCTTGTTAAAATAAGAAGCAAGGTGATCATCCAAGAGAGCAGGAAGCAAGTTGAGATTATACGAAGAAATGAGGAGGCTAGTAATCAAAGGATTGTCAACCAACAGTGAGGGTGCAGAGAAATTAAGCAGTAAACTTCTGTCCTATGTGGGGAAAAGACATTTTTTCCAACCAAAGAGAATTGTTTTCCATATATTGCTTGTGAAAACCTGATTCCTAATCTGGAGGAGAGATGATTAAAATTAGTTTTAAAAGATTCATACTGTTAAGTTATAAATGATGAAATGAAAACTGGTCACCAGCACTGGGGATCTCCCAAGGAGAAAACACCTTCTCCTCAAACTTAAAATCTTAGAAAGGTGCCTGAAGTGCTAAGGTCATACAACCAGCATATGTGGAAGGCAAGACTTGAATTCAGCTCTTTCTGACTTTAAAGGCAGCTTTCTGCCTGCTTTCACCCTGCTTCTCTTATAGATCTATACATAGTAGAGATGGATTACAAATGTAAGATATATTTCATTGATTCATTGTTTAAATACAAAAAGATCAAAAATTGAGGAAAAGGACTGATATTCATGAAAATATATATTCATAGCAGCTCTTTTTGTAGTGTCAAAGGACAGGAAATTAAGGACTGGGGAATAGTTGAATAAATGAGGGTATATGAATGTAATGGATTATTATATTGTCCTGTCAGAAATAATGATAGGGATGGGTTCGGAGACACCTGGGAAGACTTGTATAAAATAATGCAGAGGGAAGTGAATAGAAACAGGAGAGCAATTTATTCAATAACAACATTTGAAAGACTTAAGAATTCTAATTGATGAAGTGACCATCTACAATTCCAAAGAGAACTTGGCAGAAAGGTAAGAGACGCAAGACACAGAATGAGATGTACAATTTTTAGACATAGTCAATAAGGGAATTGTTTTGATTGATTATTCATTTATCTATAATGATTTTCTTTTTCTTTTTTCAATTTGTGAGGATGAAAGAGAAGGATAAGAAAGATGAATAAAAGTTATTAAATGAAATAAAATGAAAGTTCTAAAAACCCTGTAGCTGAGAGATGTGAAATCATTTGCCCAGAGACACATAACTAGTGTCTAAGAAATAATTTAAATCCAGGTCATCCTGCCTCTAAAATAGCACTCTGTTCATTATTAGTATCTGTTTAATGTTGGAAAGGATCTTAGAGATCATTTAATCTTCACTTTTCTAATTAACAGATAAGGAAACAGGTTTGGAGAAGGAAAGGATGGTGCCCAAAGGATGTAGGAAGCATTTTACATGAGCTGAGATTTAAGCCGAGGTTTTCTGATTCCCAGACCAGGATTTCCCAAGCTATAGCATGGCTAGGACTAAGTAGGTAAATGGAAAAGGCCTCTTAGCCACAGTGTGGGAGCTTTCTTATTCACTTATCCTCAAGGTGAATAAGCCCCTCTATCCTGGAGGAGGTGACCCTTACCCCCACGCTGATAAAATTCCAGGTGCTTGAAATATTGAAATACATATTGTATTTATTGATGATGAAAGCCAGCGCTTACTCAATATAACTGACACATGGTCAAAATGTTCTGCTTCCACAAGATCTAATCATGTACCTCTGGGAAAACGCACAATATAAATACACTCTTTCACACATAATGCCTTCTTCTGTAAAGATGCATCACTCAGTGACCTGTACACACCCATATACTTTATCCCGGCTCTCGAAATATAGACAGGTTAATAGGCGAGAGGGCAATGGCTTTGGAGAGTGGGTGGAAGGCTGAGATAATCATGAGGGTTCAGAAGCCAGCTAACTTTCTCATTGAGCCAGTTAAATTTTTATTATCGTGTCCACCCTAGAAATCACCAAACACCACAAAACAAAACTAGACGTGGATTGCCTAGACTTAAGGAAGCAAAGGAGAAAACGATAATGTAGGTTATAATGTAAATAATTATAATAATGATGTAGAGTACATCATGATACAATCACAGGTGCCACAAGTGCATGCTTTAGAAAATGGAATCCTGGAAAATTTTATCCTTGAGGATTTGCTTTTGGAGATCTTGATGTCATGAGAGATGAGGTCAGATGTTATATAGATAGAGATGAATGCAATTAAATTCAGCGGATGTTGCCAGGCATTTGAGATCAAAAGACACAATGAAAACAATCCTCTGTGATCATACTAGGTGTAGTCCAAGGTTTGGGCTTTGAATCCTAGCTCTGCTACCCAGCTGTATGAGTGTGAACTTGGACAAGACGGTCTCTGGGTCTCTCGTTCCTCATCTGTAAAACAAGACGGTAGCACTGGATGACCTTGATGGTCCCTTCCACACCTAACTTTGCGATCCAAAGCTTTTTCCTTGTTGCTGTTGTTCAGTTATTTTAGCAACGCTCAACTCCTTATGATCCCATTTGGGGTTTTTTTGGGCAGAGATACTAGAATGGTTTTCTAGTTCCTTCTTCAGCCCATTTGGCAAATAAGGAAATTGAAGCAAACAGAGGAAAGAGATTTGCCCAGGATCACATAGCTAGTGAGTGTTGGAAGCCAGGTTTGAATTAGTGAAAATGAGTCTTCCTGGTTCCAAGCCTGGCGATTTATCCACTGCACCACCTAGTTTATTCAATAAAGATGTATTATAAATATCTAATACCATTGCCATCCAAAGCCTGATGAAGCAGCTCAAGTAGATGACAAGTAATTTTTATTGGTTGATTTTTTTTCTACAATAAAAATACTATAGTAGAAGATATCAGATGTGGGGAGAAAATGTTGATTGGGGCTTTTTAACGCTATTGACAATCATTTTATTTCTTACAAACACATTGATGACATGTATTGCACTAGAATTAAGTGGCTAAAACCTTCTTTAGAATTTTGTAATTATAGCTCATCAATAAAACAGACCTCTGTAACAGAAATTCTGATAATAAACTAATCTTCATTAAGAAGTGATCATGCATTACATAGAATTCCCAATCCCTCTTTTTTTGTCCGCCTGCATTTTTGATTTTTTTCACAGATTAATTGTACACTATTTCAAACTCCGATTCTTTTTGTACAACAAAATAACTGTTAGGACATGTATACTTATATTGTATTTAATTTATATTTTAACATACTTAACATGTAGTGGTCAACCTGCCATCGGGGAGAGGGGATGGGGAGAAGGAGGGGAAAAATTGGAACAAAAGGTCTGGCAATTATCAATGCTGTAAAATCACCCATGAATATAACTTGTAAATAAAAAGCTATAATAAAAAAAAAAAACTGTAAAAAAAATAAATAAATAAAATAAAAAAAAAAAGAAGAACAAGAAGAAGAAGTGATCATGGTTGCTGAGTGAAATGACCTGCACCAAGAGATCATTATACATGGCAACAATAAGATTATACAGTGATCAATTCTGATGGATGTGGATCTCTTCAACAATGAGATGATTTAAACCAGTTCCAATTGTTTAGTGATAAAAAGAGCCATTTTACCCAGAGAGAGGACTGTGGGAACTGAGTGATTCACAACATAATATTTTCACTCTTTTTGTTACTGTTTGCTTTCATTTTATTTTGCTTCTCACTTTTTTTCTGGTTTGATTTGATGTTTCTTGTGCAGCAAGATAATTGTATAAATATGTATGCATGTATTGGATTTAACATATATTTCTACCATGTTTAACATTTATTGAATTGCTTGCCATCTAGGGGAGGAGGTGGTAGAAGTGGGGGAAAACTGTAACATAAGGTTTTGCAAGGGCTAATGTTGAATAACTGTCCACTTATGTGTTTTGAAAAATAAAAAGCTTAATAAAGGAAAAAAAGAAAAAAAAGAAAAAAGAAGTGATCATGTTTTTGTTGCACAATATGGCAAAAATGGAAATATGTTTAAAAGAATTGCACATATTTAACCTATATCAGATTACATGTTATCTTGGGGAGGTGGGAAGGCAAGAAGGGAGAAAAATTTGGAACTCAAAGTCATAAAAAGTGAATGTTGAAAACTATCTTAACATGTATTTGGAAAAATAAAATACTATTGAAAAAAATTTTTAAAAGTGATTTGTGAAACTTGCAAATTGATTCTCAATGGTATGGACAGTTTTCCAGTTCTTCATTTGGTGTCTCGATTCAGGATTTGATATTGTGCCGGGCTAATTATTATGGAATTCAAAAGGACCTCAAAAAGGACCTTGCTTCTAGACTTTTCCTGATAAGCTCTCACTAAATAACTGGATTGATTTTTATAAGAAAAGCAAGAGTATTAAATAGATTCATGTTCTTTGAAATGATTTTTGACAGCTTAAGGAACCCTTAAAGTAATACTCCACAAGTTGATCATAGCCAATTTGAAAGTAATAAACTTTTTCAGGAAAAAAATGTAACATTTGGTTAATATTTTCATTCAAGTTCATAGTATTTATTATTTCTACCTCTACAGTATTTTGTTTATGCTGTTGACCATCAACTATTGTTATTTAACTTTAATCACATGTCCCAAATATTTGGAGGGATGACATAGAGTCTACCCTCCCTCTACATTTTTACAAAATGATGCTTTCAAGATTTCTCCAACGTGAGTCTCTCAAGCATAAGTCAAACACATTTCTTCTTGAGAGGCAGAACAACAGAGATAATTTTGTTTAATGGTTCTTTGATTACTCATAAAATTAAAGCGTAAGGCAGAGGACACAATTGTTAGAGGTATTCACTTTCTTAGAAAAAGATCCAACAAAGAGTACAAGATAAAGGGGATTTCCTAAAACAGAAGACTTTTGTTAATGGATAACACTGTGTTGGTCGATTATACCAAGTGTTTGAATATAGCAGAGATTCCTAAATGAGATAAGTGCCACACTAACAATGTTGACCTATCTCTGCAGGAAAATGGGGGAAAATGAATAACATCTATAGACTTGGGTAGATAATCCTGGGAACATGAAAAAAAAAAAGGAGGTGGACTGATCACAGAGTGAATACAATGGGTAGCCTGTGTGTCCAACTACTTCCTGAGCATTCATGCAATGTCAAAAAAGCAAGAAAGGGCCCAAGAATGCTCAATGGATTCCCTGAGGAAGACATGGGCAAGAATCACAGATGGGCTCCTCTCCAAATCACAGAAAGGGGTAGCCACGTTGAGAACACAGATCATTTCTACCGCAACAATAACACAGTGAAGACAAACAACTTTAAAAGACTTAAGAGGAGAGAATGAAGTGAAAAAGTTTGTCCTCTACGCCAAATCATGCTGCCCCACTCCTAGCAGAGTCACTCCCTTCACCTCCTCCTTCTGATCCCCATATCACTAACCAAAGTGGATCTAAGGGCAGAGTTATCTGTATCACATGCTCACTTAAAAAAGATTCCCCGAAAGAGCAAACTAGCATAGCAGGGAGTTAACAACCCAGAAAGATAAATATTCCACTTATTTTAGTCTTCTTGGTAGATTTCTATTAGGTTCACACTGATTTCTCTGGGGCCTCAGAACAGGGACAGGACACGAAATGTCGGCTCCTCCCTTTGGACTTCAGCATCGAGGTGCTTTCCCTTCCACCTACATATTGACCAACTTCTAGGTTGACAACAAAAGGCTGAGGGTATTCCAGTCTGTGATACCACCACCACCATAAAAGGCTGTAAGAAGGGAACATGGGCCATATGGCCCATGTTCCCTTCTTACAGCCTTTTATATGTTTTTCAAGAAGCAAAAAGTATGTTCCTAATATCCTAGTTAGCTCATGAGTCACAGGGTTTGGAAAAGTTGATTTAAACAAGAAAAGAATTTCTGTAATCATTGCTCTCTTGAGTAAGAGAACCCTATGACTACTGAGACCTAATGGGGAATGGGAAAAGTCTTGCTGTTCAGGCTTTTAATCCTAGCCCCATCTGGAATCCAAGTACCTCCCCATCTTTGAAAACAAGGACTGTTCACAGAGACTAGTCAAGTCAAGTCATTCAGATTTCCATAGAACTCTATTCTTTGTGGAGTGCTTTTCTCATGAGGGACTTGTATCACAAGTGATGGGCCAAATTTCCGAATGAGAAAAATGAGACCTATACAAAGTGGAGCAACATTCAGGGGTTCACAAGTAATAAAGAATCAGAGCCGAGGCTAAATAGCCTGTCAGATGACCCTCAGATCTAATATATCCAGATCTAACTTCTCTCCTGGGCAACTTTCCCTCAATACCAGCTGCCCCTGGGATGTCCTGGATATCTCAAAGTCAACCAAACCAAAAAGAACTCATTTCCCCCTAAAATTCATCCTCTTCGGAAGCTTCCTATTTTTTTTTAACTTCAGGCCTAATTTTTTCACATTATTTATTTTATTTTTAATTCATGGAATAAAATAAACATTCTCATAATATAATATAATATAATAAAAAAGATGATTGGACATAAAGCTACAAATCTATTATGTATAACTTGCTATTCATTTTAACTATATAAAAAAGATATCATGTAAATTTCCATTTTTAAATATACCACCATCCTTCAGATTACCCAGGTTAGCAACTTCAGAAGTGTCCTGATGTCTCAAATACCCTCATTTGATATATCTGGTTGCTTCCAAACCCTTCTCTTTCTCTCCTTATATAGCTGTTCCTCCTGCTTTAGGCTCTTATCATTTCTCATTTAGATTATTTCATTAAGCTCCTAAGTGGTCTCCCAACCTCCCTCCTTCTTTACTTTAATCCAAAGTCCACGTAGCTGTCAAAGTGATTTTTATAAAGTACTATACACTCATATGTATATATACTGCCTCTTCTGACAGAATGTAAGCTCCATGCGGGCAGAGACCGGTTCATTTTTGTAGTATTCCCAGTGTCAAGGACAGTTCCTGATATATAGTAATAAATTATTAATAAATAAATAAAAGGTTGGTGATTGATTAATTGATACTGCTCCTAACTCAATTAAAGGCAGATACTCTCTTCCTCTAAATCCGATGGCCACTTTGGATGGAGCTTTCCCCGTGAAAGGGACAGTCAGCGAGAGCCTCCCTCATCCTTCCTTTTCTGAGAGGTGCACTGACACATGTGATTTTTACAATCCTAATTCTGGTTTTAATCTTACCTGGAGGTTCAGGGGCAAAAATGATCCAGGCCCAGAGGATAGGGCTCAGAACATTTTAAAACCAAAAGAAGAGAAATCCAAAGAATGGAGGGGCCATAACATCAGAAGGTGTCACTGTCACTGGAAGGAGATTTCTCTGTTTATGTCCCAGACCCTTTATTTTCCAAACCACGGATGCTAGCCCATATCGGAATAATGGGAATAACACCATTCAGTCTGATAGACTAGGGTATACTAGGTCATGAACCCAATAGTTCTATGGAAAAAGCTGAAGCAAAGGTCTCGACTTATTGCACAAAACTTAGTTCTTTTTTTTCTAGGATCTTTGCTCAGTTAGGAAAGTTAGATGTTTGTTTCCAGGCTTGTAAATGATTCCTCTACATATCTGTGAGCTTGTGCAATATTCTTTCTTTCTCCTCCCTCCAGAAACCCACAGTCAAGGCCTGTCATGACAGCACCCCACTGTTGGAATGCTGAACAATTTTTTTCCTATGATTTGTCCCTTAATGTGTAAACAATTCTTGGAAAGAACATGAAATGCCTATTACAAACCCAAGCCACATTGGAATTGTTAAAGAAAGAGCTTTTTAATAGCCCTTAGAAAAACAAAATTACAAAATTTTTATAAAGAAATTTCTATCAGAATGAATACTTTTTTCCTTCTTTGAAACATTCGTGGGCAGGAATAGAAAGATACCACAAGTTATATAATATCTACGGTCCCTTAGCAAGTCATGGACTCCCAGAATACTAAGGATCAGAGGGATTTCCAGGATCCTCCATCCTTTCTAGCCCTCTCAATTTTTAATTAAGAAAACCGAGGCCCTAAAGTGGAAGTGACCTTTAGCTCTGTCACCCAGCTACTCATTGACCCAGCTGGGTCTTTACTTGTTAATTATCTCCACAGACAAACTGTTCAGGGCAAAGATTTTCACTGTGCTCTCTCACCTGACAGAATGAAATGCTCCTTATAAATATTATGCAAAGCAGGTGTTAGGAGAGAACAAGCCACTGCATGTCTGGAGATGAGATGAGATCTTCTCATTTTCTTTCTAATTTCTGCAACTTTCAACCTCAACCACTTTTCTAGGCAAATCTTTTGCTCCAACCAAACTGGTTTATTTCCACATCCCATCTCAGACACGTACAACTTACATCTGTGGGACGCTGAACAACTCACTTTGACTCAGTTTCCTCATCTGTAAACTGAGAGCGTTGGATCTGAGAATCTCTAGGGTGATGATTCTATAAATTGTGCTAACATAAAAACAATATTTCTTCTCTTCTATGAAATAACTTGATTTTCCAGTCCTGGTTATTCAACTTACATATTATAATCTTCAACAAGTATTTATTAAGTGCTAAGTATATGTCTATTATGGTGTGAAGCAGCAAGCAAAAAGAGAGCCAGCTGGATCAGTTACCCTTCATGGGCCATCCCACTGCCTCTTGAATTCCCTTCTTTTCCCCCAACTCCAGCCAAAAAAATTAGATTACTTCTCACCAGGATACGACCAAATAATAAACATTAATTAAACAAAATCTATGTGCCAGGCACTAGGCTAAGTATTGTCCTTCTTTGCAGAAGAGGATCGTGATGTCATAATGTTGATTGTATTTAAGATGCAAAGTTTGGTAAAAGTCATCAGCCTCTTCTAGAGCCATCCAAGGCAAGTGGCAAGACAAATCAATTTGACAACAATGACCAGGATGACAGGGGCCTTCCTAATTTAAGTTCTTTCCTAAGTCTCACTTTGTAATCTTAATTATGTAAATATATTATCATGGGGGCAGTTACGTGGCACAGTGGATAGAGCACCAGTTCTGAGTTCAAATCTGGCCTCAGACACTAAACCCGGTCTGGATGTGTGACCCTGGGTAAGTCACTTAACCCCAATTGCCTTAGGGGAAAAAAGTATTATCATTAGCATGTGTGTCTTGGTGGATTCCTATCTTAAATAGATTTCCTGGGCTTTTTCTTTCCACATCTCTCTAAGTCATCCTTAGGATATCAAAGAAAATTCCTCTTCATTATCTCATTTTATTGAGATAAAATAAAAGTCTGATCACATTATCTCATTTTATTGAGATAAAATAGAAGTCTGATCCAGCCTTATTTTCCAGTATTCCCTTTTATACACTCAATTCCTTGGGGACACAATTTCCTGGGGACACAAAAAAAGAGGCAAAAGACAGATCCTGCCCTCTCAAGGAATTTACAGTCTAATAGGGGAGAAACACTCAAACAAATATATAAAAATATCTATGCAAACTATATGCAAAACAAATAGGAAATAATTGAGAGGGAAGGCATTAGAATCAAGAAGGGCTGGGAGACGGCTTCCTGGAGAAGGTAGGTTTTTAGATGCTGGGAATCTAGAGAGGGTTAGGGTTAGGGCAGTCAGATGGTACAGTGGCTAGAGTACCAGTCAGGAAGACCTGAGTTCAAATTCAGCCTCAGATACTTGTATTAATTGAGGGACCTGGGCAAGCCATTTAACCACATTTGTCTTAGTTTTCTCATCTGTAAAGTGAGCTGGAGGAGGAAAATGGCAAACCTCTCCATTGTTTTTGCCAAGAAAACCCAAACAGGGACACAAAACGTCAGACATGACTGAAAACGACTGAACAATAGAGAAGTCAGTAGACCGTGAGTAGACCACAACTTCCTTGTAAAGAGCTGTTCTAATAGACCAAGTATGTTATAGCTTTTCGTGTTATTTAAACAACCGTATGTTAAAAAGAAACGAAACCATATCTGCACGTTCTTATCTGATTTTATATTTGCATGCAGATCAACTAATAAACTGTTGTTGAAGACCTACTATGTGCCAGGAAATGGGCTGAGCCGTGGGGATTCAGACAAATCTGAAACAGCCCATGCTCTTGAGGAGTGTCTATCTTGGTAAGGGGAGGTACCAGGTACCTAGAGATGTATATGCAAAGTAGATACTAGATAACATGAATGATGGGGGTGGGAATGGGGAGGGAGACAAGAAAGCTGGTAAAATCCAGGAAGGTTTTATGTAAGGTATCAGTGTGGAGTGGGTGGAGATTTGTCCTTGGAATTGGGAGAAGCTGGGTTCAAGTTTTGCCTCCGACTTAAACTAGTTGTGTCCCTAAACAAGTCCCTTAGTCTCTTAATACTCTCTGCTGACTCTCTAAGACCCTTAAAGCATTGTTAGGGAGCGTTTCTATACCATGCCGGAGTCCCCCATTGTAATAAAAATCACAAATCTGGGCAAAAATAAAAACAACCTCAGGATGCAATAAAGAGTATGGCTGAGACTCTGAAAATCTTTACTTTTGCATATTCCCCAACTTTGGAGCGTTTAATATTCAATTATAATGAAACACTCTCATAGCTTTTGGTTTTAATGTGCTTTTGTTGCTGTTTTTAAAATATTCTTCACATAATGCTTACAAAAGATTAGAACAGAGAGAAGAAACAGAAACCACATAGAATATTAATGCAATTTAAAATAATTTACATTATAGAAAACATTTTTATTTCAGAGAATATTAAATTTCTTACATAGATTCCGGGTTCTTAATTTGACTACCAATTTGTAAAGACATTTCAAAGTTCAAAGATTGTTTTGAAATTAAAGTCTTATTTCAAATGCTCGACTTAGTACCAGGGAAATATCTGATATTCCTTTGTGTTCTTTTTTTTTCATCTCCAAGAATAAAAAGTCTCTGAGCTAAACAACGGTCAGATACCAATAATAATCCAAAGCATTATGCAAATAATTCCAAAACTCAAAGCGGATGAGATTGAGAATTATAATTATTTGGAAAGAAAAACCTTATGGGACTTTCCTGGAAATTAGATTGGCACCAAATAATAATCACCGGCAATGACTTTCCCAAAATGATTACAGATCCAGAGAGCTTCTTAGTGTGCTACCTGGATCAGTGATCCAGGATCCTGTGTGCCTTCTCCACCATCTTGGCTCCGCCCTGATCCAGGATCCTGGATCTGGAATCTCAGAGATCAGTCCTGAAGGCTTTCATTAATGGGCACTGCTGACCAAATGACATTGTAAATTTTAATGTTAATGATTTTATATTCAACCAGATCAGAACAATTCCAACGTGATTACAAATCACTAAGGGATGGGAGGAACCATGGGGATTCTTTTTACTATCATTATCATAGCATTGATTTCTTCCTTTTATTTTAAACAAAAAAATCATAGGCTACAAATAGAGGTCAGTCTTGATTATTTCAGGTGACAGGATAACAAAGAAAGATTTGGATTTATGGGGGACCGTTCCAGGAAAGAGTTCTGGCTAGTTTGCAGGCAGAGTAGGTTTGTATTTTACCTGTACCACTTGATTTATTATCTGGTCCTTGTCGTCCCTCCCTAAAGAGATAGACATGGGGGTCCAATCTTGGTTTCTCTTCCTGTGTGACTACTGTCCTGTTTTCTGGCACATCAGTTTCAAGGGGAGGACTTTCTCTGGATCTCTGGACATGCAAGGAGACTATCCAAGGGGGCCTGTGGGCTGCTTTGTATTTTTGCTCTTGCTAGCTAATTGGCACATGTTTTTATACCCAGCATATGTTTCTTCCATGACATCCTAGCTGGTCTTTCTCCTGAGTTTTCTGTCCTTTGCAATATGCTGTCACCTATTCCTGCCCAAGCACAGCTGACCTCCCCATTGTTGCTGGAGACTGTGCAGATTCATGACTTATAGAAGCAGAATTGAGATTGTGTTTCAGGGAAAAGTTTGGGGTCATTTAAAGCACAGTATAATTAATTTCTCAAAGGCAATCCAAACTGCTCTCCTCCTCTTAGTCAACTTTGGAATCAAATCAATGTGTATATTCATTTTGGTTTGGCAATCCATACTAGGTTATTGTCAAATTGTTCATTCATTTCTTTTCAACAAAGACTATTGATTATTTCCTATGTGTAAATCACTATGGCAGGACTTTGGGCTATATCAAAAACAAGATCAAGACCCTGTTTTTGAAGAATCTATGATTCTGGGAGGGAAAGATAGAGTATGACAAATGTAAAAAAGCTACAAAGAAAGGTAATTCAGAGAAGAGAGAGATAATATCTAATTGGGGGAATGGCAGAAGACATCAATCAGTCAGGGAATAAGCATTTATTAAGTGCTTGCTATATTTTAGGCATTGGGGATATAAGAAAAGGCCAAAAAGAGGAAGAGACTTACATTGTCATGGGAGGACAGAATTTTTTAAAAGATACATGCAAAAAAGGGATGTTCTAGCATTTTTTGGATGTCTTTCTCTAAAAGGTGGAGTTGGATTTGAGTTGAATGAAGCCCGGCAAGACTAGGGAGAGATGAAGAAGGAGACAACTTCAGGCACGGGTAGAATTCTAATAATTATGGATGGTAGAACGAGAGGCATGAAAGTGTGACTGTGTGGAGATGAGAAAGCATGGAGCTAAAGGAACATTGGGTAATTTTACCCGGCCCGGAGATTTTACCTGTGTGGGAAGTGCGTGGAAGATTGACTTGCCAGATGAGTTAGTACCATCTTGTGGAGATCCTGCTCCATTCAGTAGACTTTGAAGGTGTGCAATGTGGGAAATGGTACTGTTCTTGAAGGTAGCAAGATCTGCATTCAGATCCTATTTCTCACAAATAGTGGGCATCTAGACAACTCTGTGTTACAAAGAACATGTAAACCTACATTGGTAGAGAAAATGTCCTCAAATGGGAATTTTCCCTGTCAATGAAATTGCAAGTCAGAGAAAGACAGCACATCCACATCCTTAGAGTCCAGGAATTAGGGTTCACCTGCTTGAAAAGAAGTAGCCTGAGCACCGGGTTTGGTTTTCTTCTTGTTTTGTAAAATGTGATGACGTAATTTAACCTCTCTGTTCTTGTTTTTCCATTTTTGATGAGAATAACAATATCTCTTCCTCACCTTTTTCCTAGAGTACTATTTATATCCTTTGACTTGATTACACGGTGCTTTGTATTATATTTATCTGTGTATAAACAATCCCTCCTCAATCAATCAATCAATATTTATTAAGCACATACTCTGTGCCAGGAACTGCATTAAGTATTGGGGATACAAAAAGAGGAAAGAGACAAAAACCCTTTCCCAAGGAACTTAAAGTCCAACAGGGAAAACACATATGGACAAAACCAACTATCTACAGGATAAATAAGAAATCATCACCAGAGGAATCATCAACTAGAATTAGGAGAGACTAGAAAGGCTTCCTGTAGAAGGTGGGATTTTAGTTGGGATTTGAAGCCAGGGAGGTCAGGACTCTTAGAAGACTTATTTGAAAGGAGGGACTACATTGTTTCTCACCTAGTTGTCTCTGAAGCATAGTATCCTGCCTCATATATATAAGAGAGACCAAAAGTTCATTGTTGGATGGAATTGTAAAGATGACTTGGCTATATTTATGAATTGTTTAAACTTTTTATGCAAACATATTTAAATGACCAGTGTTACAATGGATTACACATAGGTCAAAGATTCAAAGGATCCATTTGATATGTATGTGATTTTTAAAATTTATTTTTAATAAGTTTTTTTTATTTTCAAAATACATGCAAAGATAGTTTTCAACACTCACCCTTGCAAAACCTTGTGTTCCAAATTTTTCTCCCTTCTTTCCTTCCACCCTCCCATAGACAGCAAGCAATCCAATAGATGTTAAACTTGACATTGCTCTATACATGTTTCCATATTTATCATGTTACACAAGAAAAATCAGATCAAAAGGGGAAAAAATAAGAAAGGAAAAAAAGTAAGATGTGTATGTAATTGAAATACCTCTAATTATTTGAAAAGTGATCTTCAAGGTGCTGAAAAAGCAGATCAGAAAAATAAAAGCAGGAGGATCAAAGGGTCAGTAAGGAAGTTTCCTGGGTCATTGAAACTTCCTTCAATTTACCTGACTCAGAGCTCCCAACTGGGTCCTAGATCAATCCTCCCTTGAGGCAAAGTTAAATCCAACTCTCCAGCCTGATCTGAGCCATAATTTCTTGGCTGCCCTTCACCTCTTCAGGCCTGCATTATTACACAAGACTCTTCCTCTCCAGTTCATTCTCTTTTAAGCTTTAAAAAAATTGCCTATCTTTATGTTTATTCTCCTCACACTTTTGCTGTATACATCTATATATGTGCTTGTCTCTTTGAGTTGGGATTGTTTCTTTATTCTGATGTCCCCAGTGCTTAGCTCAGTGCTTGGTAGACAAGAGGCACTACATAAATACTTTATTGTTATATTAGACCGGATCTTTTGAGAGACTACAGTTTGTGGATGGGATTATCCTAAAGAAATTTACCAGGGCAGCTAGGAGGTGCAGTGGATAGAGCAGCAGCCCTGAAGTCAGAGGACCTGCGTTCCAATCTGACCTCAGACACTTAACACTTCCTTGTAGAGGGTCATAGTCAATGGGGGAAGTCTGGGTGAGGTAGAAGACCCTTCAGCCCAGAGGGAACCTGCTGACAACGTCTGGTCTGGCTCCCCATCTCCCTTAAGGGCTCTCCTGAGAAGTCGGGGGTAGTGACAACCTGGGTTGTGATTGAAGCAGAGTGATTGATGTCAGATGGCAAGGTACGCGCAACAGCGAGTTGTTCATGTGGTCCCATGAGCACAATCTATACTTGGCGCATGCCTGGTGTTTTTTTTTTTACATAAAGGTATGGGAGCATAATAAGGGGAAGTCCTTGGAATAAACGGACTCCATTTTCCCACCATTCTTGGGAGTCCTTCCTCATCACTTCGCCACTAAGACGGTATACTTTAATCCCCCTGGCATGGGGGCTCTAGAAAGCAGGACTCAATAATTTAATCACCCCGGTGTGGGGGCTCTAGAAAGCAGGACACAACACTTTCTAGCTGTGTGACCCTGGGCAAGTCACATAACCCCAATTGCCTCAAGGGAAAAAAAAGAAATTTACCTGGTGAATGGCAGGAATAAATGGTGTCTGAGGGGGAAAGGTCACTTCTCCAGACATTTCAAGAGGAATTTATCTTCATTTTCCTTCTCCCTTCTCCTTCCCATCTCCCCTTCGTCCCAAGATAGTTTTAGATTGGATGCTACATGGCTTGTCCATCTCTTCATCCTGGTTCCAAGATCTAAGATAGGGATACAGAGAGAGAGAACTGGGTTCTTTTGCCTTCCCAGAGAATCTCCAGCACACATGATTTGGTTGATGGAGAGAAGAGGCAAATGTCTCTAAGCAAGCATTATCGAGCTCGGGTCTAAAGAGTTAAACATCGCTAGCATCTCAGGGCTGATTGATATTGTCTGTTCTGATCTCTGTATGGGTAGTTTTGTATAGGACTCCTTTGTGTTACAAACCTTTCCAAAAAGAATGGGTAGAGGGATGGTGGAGGAATATTTTCCCATGTCCAGTAAGGGAGATGAGGCAGAAATAGTTGCCAAGAATTCCCCCAAGCTCCTTTTGCGCTGGAAGGTCTATGATCAGAGGTCCCTAGAAGCATCGCCTCCATGTCATTGAGAGACATAAGTCACATGTCAGAGGTGGGATAACCTGGATTTTTTCTTTGAGGCGAATTCAAATCACTGAGTTTGAAGCAAGCTATGGGCTTGAGAAAAGGCACACAAACATAGGTATAATGTCCTACTGTCCATTTTAGGAAACTGAGGACACAAGTTAATGCCCACTTTACCCACTGATTTTGTGTATTTGTGAGAGAGTAAACTCCAGATTTTAGGAGAATATTTTATACCAGCTGTTCTTAAACTAGTTTCTCACTAAATCCCTTTCCTAAAAGCGAATCAAATCAACTGCTTGGTTTTTGATGGTTGGGGCTCGAGAATAATAACACTAACACTTTAACCCCTCAGTTATGTCACTAAGATCCTCAGTAATAATAGTGGTCCTGTCCCTATAAGTCCTGCCCCAGTCTGTGAGTGGGATATGAAGTGGGATAACAAATCCAGAAGAAATTCTACATTTGTCTCTTCAATGTTTAGCATAGTGCCTACCACCTAATATAACATAATATAACAATAATAAATGTTTTTTTCTTTCATCTATTCACCCATGAAATTGCAAATAAAATACAGGAAGCCATTCTTACTGGGAAGAAGATTATCATCTAAATGGAGAAATAGAAACAATACAGATGAAAAAGACGTGCCCAAGTCCTAATTATAGCAATACACAAGCACTGTCTTTTTTCTGAAACAAATGGGAATGATCAGTCTCTGGCCTGGCTAATTGCTTGAAATGGGAGACTGAACTGGCCACATCAAATGGCTAAGCCACGGATAATTTTTATACAAAACATTGTTTTTTTGTTATACAGGTGGTGATCCTTAAATGAAGGAGAGATATGCTTGTTGACAAAGAGGTAATAAAACAATGATGATTGGTAAAAACCATTATTGGAATCTATACAAAAAAAGCTACCCAGTTATAAAATAATAAATATAATCCATTGGACCATTGGCTATTTACATAGCATCTTTGAATACGTAAAAAATTTTAAACACTTGATTGAGGTAGCCCATTTGCCTTTACAATATTCTTAATATTCAGTTCAATAATAAATATTTGATAAGTATCATATCTATTTTTATCTTATTATTCCATATTATGAAATACTATGTAGAAGCATTATAGTCATATTTTGAAATTCTGATGGATCTGGGATCTCTCTGAAGAGGTAGATTCCTCCTCAATGATTACCTCCCTTTGCAAGTAGTCACCATTTTGTTCACGGCTTGGCTTTGTCTTCCCACAGATACACCACAAAGTCTCTTCATCAAAATCCTTTACCTTCTTATGGACAGTAACACAACACACCAGCAGTCCATTCCTTGCCCCCACTATGTGACCAGCTCCCCCCTTTTTTCATTCACACATGGATCATTTAGTCCAATACCCTCATTTCATATATGAGAGTATTTATGTTGAGATAACGCAAGGGGCTTGTCCACAGTCCCAAGATGGGTTAATAGTAAAGCGTTTGTTACTTGAGGGGCATCCTGGGATAATGGAGTAAATGTTGGATTCAGAGTAAGGATTCCCTGGATTCAAATCCTTCCTGTGATCCAGGCAAGCTACTTAATCCCTCTCCCCTCAAAGATTCAGTCACAGAGAAGATGCTGGTCTCTTTCACCATCCAGTATGCCCCATGTTCATTACTTTTTGGGGCTCACCTGAACTTTTCCCTCAGCGCTGTGTTTATTCATGTAAAAATGGAATACTGGCCAAGAACGAGAAGCTAACATGCCAAAGGTGAGAGACCACAGCATACTGTCCAAGCACCTGAGGAAGTCAGATTTAATAACGGCCCGTCCGTGTCTCTCACCTGCGGCCGGAAAGGGATGCATGACTATAGCAAAGGCATCCTTTGAGATGAGCGAATGTAGCAAGCAACAGCTTCATGCCCCCAAGGAGGAATGTTATGAGAAAAGAAGGCCTAAACTTAGCTCTTAAACATCTATTCAGCAGCAAAGCTGAAGAAAACTTTGAGCATCTAAGAAAATAAAATAAAATAGGTTCAAAGTCACAAAAGGATATTGCACCCCCGAAGGAGGGAGCCTCCTCCACCTCTTCTCAGACACATCTCAGGTTGTCTCTCCTGGGCTGCCCGTCTCTGGGCTGCCCTTCTCCACCAAGCCTCCTCCAGTAGTTCAAGTGAGGGCAGACATACCGCCCACCCGGCTATTCCCAGGCCTAAACAGTTCTGCTTACAAATATGCCCTTCTCAGTGGGAATTAGTGTGAGAGGGGGTCATTTATTTGCCATCACTTCCAGTCATGCTGTCAGACCCACGGAACCTTGTTCTCCCAGCCCCTCATCTAGAGCTTCCCCGCCAAGTCTTTGTGATGGATCCCAGCCTGGCAGGGATCTCTCATACGCAGACTTAGAGCCTGATGCTGATGACCTGCTCTCTGCCTCCTGCTCCACTGCAGAATTCTCCAGGCTGTGGCCAAACCCAGAGGATATTTCAGTGCAGAGTCAATGATGGGGGAACGCCGTCCCCTCAGTGCACCCCTGCAGCACGAAAGCGAAACAGGACGATTTGCTGAAGCCTCAGAACGAAATATTTATTGCATCACAAATATATTTCTTGCTTGTCAGGAAATGTAATAGAGCCAAGGAACCGATTGCTGTTTTCTGCCGCAAGTGCAGACTAAACTGAATGATTATTCAATAAGTTGTATTGGGCAGAAGGGAATGTTTTCAAAATGGTGAGAAGGTGCATAATCAGGAGACATTAATGTCAGGGGGAATTATTTCCACTTAGCTATTGTAAAAAAAAATAAACACTGCTCCAAATGTATGATCTCAATAATAGCTCTGTAGATGATTCCCTTATTTTTTTTTTTTTAAAGATCAAACATAGAGAAGTTATTACTTCCAATGTCAACATTTTGGATTGATACTATCTTGCCCTGCTATTCCAGTCAAGAGTAAAAAGAAATACAAATAAAAATAAAAAGAATACAATGAAATAAAAACAAAGAAAAAAAGATTTAGAGGAAACATGATTGCTATTCTTAAAGTATCTGAAAAGTATTATAGGAAAAGGTTTAGACAGGTTCCAAGGGCAGGAATAGGTATAAAGATGGAAGTTTTATGGAGACAGAATTTAACTCAGGTAAAGAGAACAATTAGAGTTATCCAATGGAATGGTTTAGTTTGAAAGATAGGAGTTTTCTCTCACTAAAGTTCTTCATGTAGAGGTTGGATAAACACTTTTTAGGGCAATCATGAAGGGAATTTCTATTCAGGAAAAGGAGTAAATGTTTGGATTAAATGACCAAGTTTCCATGATCCCAAGAATTCCATCTGTGAGATTCAATAACTGATTCTCAAGCAGAAAGGAACCAACTAGATCTTGGAAATAACATACAATGGAGAGTAGAGGAGATATGCTGTGAATTTATCTAATAATTGATAATCCTTCATATTATTTCAAGTTAGATAACTTTGACCATTGAACTAAAAATTGCCACTTCCTAATTTTCCTTTCCCTCATTATCCCAAGCAATGCAATTTGAAGCTGATTCCACTTGATCTTTATAATCCAATTTACTGTTTCTCCCACTTCAATTCCCAAAGAGTTTTAAAGAGTTTAATTTGAAGAGAAATTTACTACTAGCAAGGGAATCAAGAAAGGCCTCATGATAAAAAAAAAGCCCTTGAGCTGAATCTCACAGAAAACCAGAGATTCTAAGAGGAAGGAAATCCTGTCAGGCCTGGAGATGGGAAATGGAAGGCCATGTATGAGTAACAAGTAGATCTCTATGACCAGATCATACAGTGCATGAAGGCAAGTGATGTGAAAGAAGGGCAGAAAGCTCGGGATAGGGCAAGGTGAGGAAGACACCATTTAATTGCAACCTATCTTGGCCTTCCCTGTACAGAGGATTGTAAGATACAGAAAAATAAAATAGGTAAAATATATATGGTGGTCATCAGGTCCAACTGCGATATGGAAAGTGCATTAGTGGGAACTGGTTTTCCTTGACAACACATGTTTGTAAAAGGATCCTATTTTTCTGTTTTCTCAAAGAGACTGGGTAATGGGAGGGAGAAAGGATTTTCATTTGGAAAAAAAATTTAATTAAAAAAAAACAAAGAGTTGAACATGACTGAAATGACTCAACAATAACAGCTTTCAGGTTTGAAAAGAGATTTGCGTATATTGCATCATTCAGATATTTCAACAACATTGTGGAGTAGATACTAAGGGTTTTATTATACCATATTTAAAGATGAAGAAACAGAGGTTCAAGGAGATAATGTGGAGATGTTATTCAAAACCCACGTCTTTTTTGTTATCGTTGAATCATTTCAGTCATGTCCAACCCTCTGTGACCTCATTTGGGCTTTTTGGGGGCAAGAAATGGTTTGCCATGTCCTCCACCTGAGGAAACCGAGGCAAACAGGGTAACGTTTTTTATCCAAGGTCAACTAGTAAGTGTCTGATGCCAGTTCTGAACTCAGGTTCTCCTGACTCCAGGTGTGGCACTTTATCCACTGCACCACCTAACTGCCCCTATTGCCCAGGTCTATCCTGACTGAAAATTCGTACTCAGTGGATTATCATGTTCCCTCTCCAATAACCAAGATAATTGTTCTCTTTGTTTTTCTCTTTCCTTCCCCCTTCCTTTCTTTTTTTCTCCCCTCTCTCCTCTACATTATTTAAATTTCTTTCTTTTCATCATTCTTTTTTCTTCTTTTTCTCTCCTTGTGTCTCTTCTTCACCTTCCCCCCTTATCTCTTTCCTTCTCCTGTTTTATTCTCCCTCCCCGACCGCCTCTTTCTCACCTTCCCCATCCTCTTCTCTTTCTCTCTTTTCCTCCTCTCTCCTTGTATTCACTGTATGCACTCATTATATTCTATTTTGTATTGTAGTTATTTGCACAAAGGTCTTATCACCTCTCTTAAATTAAAAAATTCCTTGAAGGCACCAACCATGTCCCTTTTCATTTTTATATTTCCCCTAGCGCCTAGCATATATTGTGTGTAATATTAGTTGTCTGATAAAATGCTTGTTGTTGAATGGATGGATGGCTAACTGGAATCTCCTTATTTCATTAAAAGTCTCCTGTGATGTTCCATTGACCTACAGATAAGAGAGAAGATTCTCTTCTGCTCATCGAGGAGTTTGACCAGCCTGTCCAGAAATCCAAGGCTTGCAGTGGCTGAGTAAAAAAGCTGGGTTTAGATGCCCACTTTGTAACTCCATAATACTATGCTGTTTGTCCAAATCCTTTGCTTTTTCACTTCCTTTCAGCTTCGCCAACTAGATGGCTCCTTTAAAGTTTCAACTTATTAAAAATTCTTTTTAATATATTATAAATTAACATGAACAATTCATAGTACAAACTCATATTGGAAAGCAGCATCAAACAGAATACCATAGGTATTCTGCCTATGTGCCATCCCCCTTTATTTTAAAGCTATTAAAATACCTTTCTCACTACACTCTCATGAAATATCCATTTTCCAGATGAAAAAACCAAAGCATGGAAGTTATAGACTTAACCTGAGTCATACAGCTAAGAAATGTTGGAGCCGAGGCTTATTTAGACACAGGACTCTCCTGTTTTCCAGACCTAATTTCTTTTCATTTTAACACTCTCTCTCATGTACTTTCTACCTCTCCTTTCCCTCACCAGATCTATTTCTATATGTAAAGGATTCTTTGATTTTACTCCCTGAACAAAGCCTTTTGGGACTTTTTGGGAATGAAGGGTTTTAATTTCTTTCTATTTCCTAGTCTTTACCTTTTTCTAAACACAAACTCCACATTCTGCTTCTCATTCTCCACCATAAAATATTCAGCAGTACCTGCACATGACAAAGATGGAACAGAGCTGCCTTTCAGGTATCTGTGTTATGCCTCAGTTTCCCTGAATTGTAATACCTCAGTTTTCCTGCATTAATTTCTCTGAATTATAATATCTCAGTTTCCCTGAGTTAGTATGTTATGTTCCACTCTCCCTTCCTGGCCATTAGGACTGAGATAATTAGGGCTGTGGAGCTCTGGCCACTCTGACATTTCATAAAACTCCAGATGGCTTATCTCAAATATCTAGATAGCACTCTCCATCTTTCCTGGCCCAGACTTCCTGTCTCCTACTTGACCACCCTCTACACTCCCAACTTATCAGAATTTATGATCCTTTCTGAAATTATGACTTACTAGATGTTTCTCCCCCACCCCCTTGTCTTTGTTTCTCTGACAGCTGGGGCCCTATAAAAGCCTCTGGAATTAATTTCTAGATGCTGGATGCTTTGAGACAAGAGTCCAATCCAGCCAGCTGATTATGGCTAGTATGGCTAGCCCAACTTTTCCACTATTAAAATATTAAAAACCCTAATCTCTATCTTGCCTCAGTTTCTCCAGCATTACATCTGCCCACTGCAAGTCATCTTACAGAAACATAAGCATGTATTCACATCCTCTGCCTGTTTACAGTTAGCCCCAAGAACCATAGCTAGAAAAGTTCCAAAGTAGCATGACTAACGTGAGGTTAAGCTGTTGGTTTGTGGAGTCTAGAAAGTCAAGGAGCTTGCTACATCAAGGGAGCAAAAGGATCCCTTGGAACAAGAATCCTTGAACTTTTTGTACTGTGAACCCTTTGGGCTGTCAGATAAATTTCTCAGAATGTTTTTTTAACACATAAAATGAAATACACAGGATAACATACACCAAAAACAAACCAAACCAAAATAAAACAAACCCATGATATTAAAATAAGTATCTATCTGTCTATTTTAAAAGTTCATAGACCTCAGATTAATAACCTTGGACTAGATGAATATTGAATCCACTGAGACTGACAGTGGGAAAAAAAGAGAAAAAAGTGGGTTAAGTGTTACCTGCTACCATCAGCACCAACCAGCTGTAACCAGCAAACCGGATAAGCCCGAGTTTCAGTTCGGGATGAAAGACATTTCTCTCCAAGCAAGGGTCCTGCTTCCAGTCTGTCCTCCTTCCTCCTCCCATCCCAGCCACCATGGTGTGTATGGGGAGCAAGCCTTGAGGAGAATTGATCTCACACCTTAGCATAACTACTGAAGACCAGAAATAACAACCAAAAACTAATGTCTTGCCAGCGAAGTCTTTGGCTCAATGTCAGAAACAGATCATATTTTATCAGTGGAAAAGTTAGTATAGAAGATGCTTTGTCACTCTGCCCTAAGCAAGCACCCCATTCCATCACCCCTCAAGTTGAACTATCCCATGTGTATCATCTTCCACAGAATTCTTTGTGAGCTGGGGCTTTCTTTTCTAGCTATATCCTCAGCACTTAGCATGATAATTGCCCGTTAATAGGTGCTTAATATTTTTTCCTTCCCTTCCTTACTTCCTTCCCTTTCTTTCCTTCTATAGCTTCCTTTTTTCCTTCCTTCTTTCCTTCTGTCCTTTTCCCTTTCTTTCCTTCTTTCCTTTTTCCTTTTCCTTTCTTTTCTGTCCAGTGCCTACATTTTCAAAATAACTTTTATAGTGCTAAGTTTTAGAATATTATGTAATATAGCAGCTTCACAAAGCCAAGAAAAACCCCGCCAGAGCATAGCTTGGCCATGTGTGCCAAACAGTTGGCCTTTCTAGTCACCCAGAAGAAATTCCCACTGCATCATACAAATAGCTTTGGGACAGTGTTCGACAAAACAGTGTATTTATGGGAGCACTAAAAGGGTACACGTTGTTTGTTCTATCACGTATGATGTAAGTTAACTCAGACACTAATTTCCAAGGTCAAGCAAGAACTGGAAAATCAGAAATTAGAAAGTTGTTTATTTTTCCATGAAATCAAGATTATTGACTTGAGATGGGCTTTCAACATAGCAATAAGTTGGTACTTTCTTATACTAGGGCCTCTTTTAAGAGCCAAATACCTATAAAGCTTTGCTATTATGAAACAGAAGAAATAATTATTTTTCCCAGAATATTAACAAATTACCTTGCAAGTAGGCTTGCATCCCAGAGAATGAGTACAGATTAACACTAGTCAATGTATTCTAGGATAATGTGACATCTGTCATTTTACTCAAAATTGATATGCTAGTTGTATTATTAGCTATCCAAATACCCAAAATGACCACAGTTGAACACACTAAGCAGTAGAAAATACCCATCTGTATGTCCTGTAAAATTACATTCCCAGTGGCAGTGCATAATTAGTCAATGAGCAGCTATTGAGTACTTCCTTTCTGATGAGTAGAGTAATAGCAAGAACTAATACCATTTCACATTTATTCATAAAGAATTAGTTAAATATATGACATGATATTTTTACTTATTTTACTTATTTACTTACTTTATTTTACTTATTAATTTATATTTATTTTAAAATTTTACAATTTTTTATAACTCTGAGTAGACAGAGCAATAAAAAAATTGCTGTGATATAGCTGAAACTCCACATCGACATCGAGTCCATTAAAAAAAGATGAGTTTTTAGCCTAGAATCTTGTGCTCTTCCAACTCATGGCTCATCATTCTAAGAAGTCAGATCCTTGCCTGATCTATACAAATCCTTCCCAAATCCCCTATAACAGGATTACTTTTCTAAATTCTCTCTAAATTGTATGCCTTAGTTCACAGGATCACAGATTAGAACTAGAAGGAAATTTAGAGATTATCTGATCCAAACTTTTGGTTCTATAGGTGAAGAAACTAAAAGCCAAGTAACTCGAGTCATTGGCACAGGCCCAAACAGTAAAATTGCTGTCTTGCTTCTATAGGTGGGAAAACCACTCAGAAGGACAGGTCCCATGTCCCCCAGTCAGTGGGATTTGAAACTGCCTAGCATTCCAACTGTTACATCACACTGCCTTAACTGACTTTGCAGAATTTCTTACATCACAGACTCCTAGAAGACCATCCACCGCTCTCTGTCCCCCTCCCCTCCTGCAGTCACATCCTTTCTCACCTGTGGGACAAATGTTTGCCTGGAGGAAGGTGGAGGAAATCCTGACCCTTCTAGAAGATCTATTCCAGTATTAGATAATCTAATTGCTAGGAAGCTTTTCCTTATATTGAACCTCTCTTAAGGAGTTTGAATGTAAAAGGAAGGAAAAATGTAAACAGATGATGATGTTAAGGAATGACAAGATCAAAAGGAAATGAACACACAAAGATAGTTTTGAACACAAAGATAAGGAGAGATTTAATGATAGGGAAGAAGGAGAGAGAAAGAGAAGAAAAAGAGAGATAGGAAAAAATGGGGGGAAAGAGAAAAAAAAGGAAATTGAAAGGGAGAGAACTTCAACATAAATTCACATATTTGTTTAGAGGATCCCTCTTTGTCTTCCCTTGGTATGACCCACTTATTTATAGCAAACACTCAAAAAAGGAGCAAAAATCATCTTTGTATCTGGAGACAAAGGCCATTATAAAAATCCAGACAGCAAATAAAATTTACTGAGAGTAGAGGGTATGAGATGCCAGTTTGCTGGGCATTTTGGAGTAGGGGAAGAGGAATTGAAGAGAAAATAAATTCACTAGGGCCCAGCAGCAAATCTTATTATCCATGAAGATCACTCTTTATATAAATCAGTATGCCAGGCAAGACTGCTCATGATTATATTCAGTTTGAAGTAGCATCACCTCCACCCAGTTGACTGCTAGTTCTTTGCACAGATACTGATATCTACTCATGAGATCCATGTACTTTAAAACCTCCAAAATTCCTGGGTTTTCTCTATGCTCATTTGACTTCTGCCTCCTATGATCTTTCCATCTCTTCTTCCCAATGGAAAAAAAGCATACTTCTCATCAGTCTTCTTGCCAATCAAAGGCTACACAAAAATAATTTTATTTTAATTAATTAATTAATATTGTTAATTAATAATGCTCAGACCACCCATCTCATTAGGGTTTTTGTAAGAAAAAAAATTTTTTTTGTAAACTTGAAAGAGGAAATAAATGTGTCACATCATCATTGTACAAAAATATTGTATTCTGGTTGAGCTAAAGTACTCAGCCTTTCAAAGAAAAAGAAAAAACATAAAGGAACCCTTAATATACAATGGACCTGGCTCTCTTCCACACAAGGCAACAGTCATATCCTATACTTGTGTTCATCATATCCTTGTAAACAGAGTGAAACTTTGTACAGGTTTCTGGGATAGAGGGCAAGGATGAAGGAATAGGATGTAATCCTTCCCAGTACAGATGCATATTGTGTTCTACTTATGGGCCCATATAAATGTGAAGTCTAGTTTGGGGGAAACGACCACAGGGAGGAGAATATTGGAGCAGCACAACCCAGAGGAGCCTGTGGCTTCCCTCCCCTAACCTCTTCCCCAGTCAACACTAAACAAAAGCTGCCTTTGGCTATCAGACAATTAGGAGAATAAGTCTCAATTAATTCTAGTACTTCCTCTCTGTTGATTATTTCCAATCAATCCTCTCTATAGCTTGTCTGTACTTAGTTGTTTGCATGTTGTGTCCACCATTAGACTGGGAAATGCTTGAGATCAGGGCCTGTCTTTTACCTTTCTTGGTATCCCCAGAGCTTAGCACGGTCCCTGGCACTCAGTAAGCACTGTGTAAAATTAAAAATCATCATCATTGTTGTTATTAGCAGTATAATCTTAGTCACATCTCTGGGTTTCAGCATATTCTTTGAGAATATGAGGGCGTTAGAAGGGTCCAGCTGTGGACACTATCATTTGCTTATGCCGGTTCCCCACCAGTAACTTTTGACTTATGGGAATTACCCATCTTATATTCAGTTTGAAGTAACATCAACTCCACCCAATTGACTGCTAGTTCTATGCACAGGCACTGATATCTACTCATAAGATCCATGCACTTTAAAACCTCCAAAATTTCTGGGTTTTCCCTCTGCTCATTTGACTTTTTCAAGTCAACTTCTGCAAGAACACTTCTGGACCTCAGACTATATTATCAAGAAAGTATCATCAAAACTCTTTGGCACTAGTTTAAAAAAAAATAGAAAAGCAAATCAATGGAACAGAATCGATAAGGAAGAATCCGAAGCAATAGAATTCAGTAACCCTGTGTTAGATAAATCCCAAACATAAATGTAGAAAAGAACTCCTTGTTAGACAAAAACTGCTGAACCATGTGGGACGGCAGAAATTAGGTTTAGATCACCATGTTATATCATAATAACCTCAAAATACTCTTGCAAATTTAATATCCCATTATTTTAAAAAAAGGCAGGAGTTTCACTGCTATGTGTAGGGAAAGAAATCAAGTACAGAGGTGATGAAATAGGATAAAATACAAAGAGGAGTGATTTCACTGGCTGGTATGGAGCTTTTCTCCACCAAAGCAGATTTCTTTAGTTTGGTAGAACCTCTAGAACTGCTATTGTAGAAAAATTAATCCCCAAGCAGCCAATCTGGTGATGAGGCTGCTGAAATCATGATGCTGTGGGTTTCTATCACAAGGCTGGGTCTCCTAGGGGAGAAACTCCAACCCAACTTTGTCAAGTATATTTTTGCTAAATATTCCTCTCTGCAGGTTGGGCCATAACTAAACTATAATCACTTGCCCAATAATCATAACGATTCACCAGTTCTGGGTTCCCCAGGTTGTAAAATGTTCCATCCTTGCAAATGTGTAGATGAAGAAAAGTCTTGATAGCAATTATGCCTGGGGACAAATTTGTTGTCTCCATAGCTACTCAGCTACTTTCCTGACCTTAATTGTAAATGGGCTACATTTTATTTTGGGGGGGGGGGTGTAAAGGAGCCAAATCAAAGTAAAAGGTTTTTCACTGGTGAAAGGTGACCTTCCCCAAACTGAGGGGAGATCACCCTTTACCAAATTGTATTGTTTTTGTAGCATCCTACACATTTGCCTAAGTCTGAAAGGGAACACATCCAACTTCCTCTTAGTGAAAATTATGAAGTTCCTACAAATCCCTGGAGAAACCAGAATGTTTAAATGGGAACCAGAAGAGATAGCCATTATTAGTCTATATCATTAATGTGAGGAGTATGAAAAGTTGGGTTTCCACAGATATTCCTTCCACAGGATGAAGGGAGGGGCAAAATAATCGTGTTAAGATGTCTCCGAGCAATCACCTTGTGAGTCAAGAAACCAGCTGAACAGCAAAATTCCTGATAAAGGGCCCACACCCTAATTGACCCAAACCAGCTAGGGTTAATGACAGGGCACAAGCTTTTTGCAAGTACCTCATACATATTAACTGATCCACCCCAGGGGAGGAGACAGCCGCCATTTTCTGACATATGGAATGGATGGATAAGGAGGACTGTAAATCTGACCAATCCAAATCTTGTGTTATGCTTGCGTTTCTCTGCCTCAGTTTCCCTGGTGGTACCTCCCTTCCTGGCCATTAGGACTGAGATAATTAGAGCTATGAAGCTCTGACTACTCTGGCATTCCAAAGAGTCATAAAACTTCAGATGGCTTATCTCAAATACCTGGATGGCACTCTCCATCTCTCCTGGCCCAGACTTCCTGCTAGACCATCTTCATCCTTCTTCTTCACCCTCAACCTGTCAGAATTAAAAAATTATGGGCCTTCCCAGAATTTCCACTCACCCAGTGCTTTGCCCCCCTGTTGCCTTTGTTTCCCTGATTGCTGGAGCCCTGTAAAAGTCTCTGGAATTACTTGCTAGTTACTGGATGCTTTGAGACAAGAGTTCCATTCAGCCAGCTGAGGGGTTGGACATGGATCCTGTTCGGCTGCTAGTCCAACTTCTCCACTATTAAAACATTAAAACCTCTAATTTCTGTCTTGCCTCAGTTTCTCCGGCATTACACTTGAAGGAAGGGGTAAAGAAAGCTTTGGTTTTTTTGGGGAAAAAAATCGCAAAAACTTTGCATCAACGATCTCCAGTAAGGGTCTAATATCAAAGAACTAACACAAATATGTGAAAGCATGAAACATTCCCCCATAGGTAAGTAATCAAAGTCTATGAAAGAAAAGTCTCAGAAGAAGAATCACAAACTATTAACTATATGAAAAAGCCTCAAATCTCTAATAATAAGAGAAATGTGAATGAAAAAACTCTGAGGTTTCACTTTCTACCCAGAACATTAGTTAAGATGACAAAGGATGGAAATAATGTTGGAGGGCGGTGTTCAAAGACAAGCACACTAGCATCCAGTGGGCAGAGCTGCGAATTGATCTATCACCTGTGGAGATCGTCACTGTACAAATAAGACTGAGGCAGAGCTCTGAGCCCAGTGGCCCTTTCCTAAGGGGTCCGTGGTCCCTTCCGATGAAGTGGCTCTAGATCTTCCTCATGATCTGAGCTATCCCCTTCTTCCAGGGCCTTATTTTTAGAAGGTTTGATATCTGAACATTCCAAAGAAATTATACAAAATACAGGATCCCATTGGTTGATAGATCTCGCTTTGGAGGCCAATAAATGACACATCAGCTAGAAATGATATGTCGGCTGGGGGGAGCAGTTCGGTTGGGTGATCGTGCAGCATCTCCAGTGACTAAGTGGTCATAAGATGGCCACTTGCTCGTGTTGGACAGAGGAGAATGGTCTGGAGGTACAAAAATAGGTTGGGGAACTTTCCTTTTCATTGAGTCACCTCCACCATGCTGGATTTGGTCACTATGACAAGGAAAAACAAGGGTGGGGGCTTCTAGTTACCTTCCTATTGATGACGCCCGATAGGTCAGGAAAGTACTAATTATGAAGGTGGTGAGTCGTCTGGGATAAATTCCCAGGTTCAGGCCATTTCCAGGTCAGGGGCATTTGATGTAAAGTTCCTAATGAATTTACAATTTCAAGTTGGACCTTTGATGAGAAAGGACCCTAAACAAGGTGTGCTAACCAGGCTAATTGCTTGCATCTACTGGAGGTCCCAATGTTCCGTTACTACAAGATAGCCTTGGGAATTGTCTATAGCTTAACTTCCAAATTGCATAAGGTGATCGTGGGCATCAATACTGGGTAGCTCTGTCTGTATGTGATAATATCAATATAAGACAATTCTACAAGCTCAGCTTGCTCCTCACTGGGGCCCACACAGACACCGGATTACAGCCAGGGACAGACACAGGGATTACAGGATCTATTCACCCCATCAACATGATTAAGCAAGTGAACTTACAATTAAGGAAGTGAATTTACATCTCGCAGCTCTGGGACCTACTATACAGAACCTATAATTGCTACCCCTATGGAATTGTTGTGCCCGAGTTCTCTTTTATTGTCCTGACTCAGTTTCCCTAATTGTTCTGCCTCAGTTTCCCTAACTGTTCTACCTCAATCCTCTTAACCCCGGTTCATTAAGACTGATATAACTCAGGGATACTTGCTCTAAGGTTATAAATTGTCAATGTTTAAACTCAAAAAGGGGGAGTCCAGACTTTTTGTCTCTAGCCAGACACTTTCTTACTTCCCAGTTTGTTAGAATTTATGGTCCTACACCTCAACTTGTCAGAACCAGAGATTCCTGCTCACCAGAGTTTGGACTCTCCCCACTTCTCCCACCCCCCCCCCCCCACCCGCCTTTGTTTAGCTACTGTGTATAAATATGTCATTGAGAACTTCATTCGCTGCTGGATGCTGGATTCTTGGAGACGACAGTCTCATTCAGCCCTGGGACCAAACCATGGATCCATTTGGTGCCAGGAAATCTCTCCCTTTCAAATAAAATATTAAAAAACTCTCTAATCTCTATCTTGCCTCAGTTTCTCCAGCGTTACAGAATCGTGTTACGGGCCAGAACTCTTGTACTTAAAACAAGGATTCTCACAAGGGGCTAACTCAGTGGAATTGATAAAGACAACGGTTATCTAGTGTAGTGTGGTGATTAACAGTTCTCTAGTTCAGTACGTGTACTTAGTACTTAATACACTTCTACAAGATTCACAGCTACGATGATGTAATTATAATAGAGTATATAACAGCAGCAGGACTGAGAGACAGATTCATTCCATCGTCCACCTTTGTGGTGGCTGGAGGCTGAAGCACAAGCCCTGAACTCAGAGCCAGATTCATTCACTTCATCTCATACCCCCATGGTGGCTGGCCTCCTGCTTCCCCCACTGAGACCAAGGCCGGTCTGCAAGGCTCTCCAGCCGCCCAGGCCCAGGCAAGGAGACCATAAAAGAATTTGGACTTTGGACTTAACACCTGGCTGTTTTTGTGGTGATTAGCCTACTGAAACAAAGGCTGCTCCAAGACCACCAGAAAACCACAGAGAACACTCCAGAATCATATCAAACTGATTAATACTAACTGGAATAGAGTAGGGGTCCAAATGAATTATTCTCTCACAATTCTGGAAAGCAATTTGGAATGATAAATTTTCAAAAGGATTAAAATGCCTCAGAGGTCTCATTGCTAGACACATGGGATCACAAGGAGGGGTCCCACGGGCACATGCCCAGAGTGAGTGAATGGGCAGCTCAAAGTGGGGATGCTAAGCATGCTCATACATCTCAGACTGAGTGGGTTGCTACACCTTGAGCAGCTGGGTGGCACAGTGGATAGAGCCTTGAGTTCAAATCCAGCCCCATATACTTACTAGCCGTGTGACCCTGAGCAAGTTATTTAATCTCTAACTCAGTTATCTTATTTGTAGTAGCACCTATGTCCCTGGACTGTTGTGAAGACAAAATGAGGTAATATTTGAAAAGCACTTAGCAAGGTGCCAGGCACTTAATAAATGATTGAGCTTAATGTCCTGTTTGTTAAATTGCCTAGAGAAATTACCTTAACAACCACTCACACACACCCCTAGGGCTAGATGAAACACTATCTCATGGATGAAGACAAGAGAAGGAGTTTCCTATAGATGAAAACATCAGACGGGGCTTCCTTTTAAGATATGCTGTCTACACATTCCCTCAGGTTTCCTTTCTCCACATAAAATCAAATCTAAAAATTCTTGGAGAATTTTTCTATCCTTTGTCAAAATGGCAGGAAACTGAGCCCCGAAGAGCTTGGGCTCTTCACAGAGTAGAATAGCACAGAGTAGCTTGGGACTTGGGTGGCCACACTGCATTGACTGAATTCCCTTTTGGAGCCCTTTTTCCTTTTTGGTACCACTTCGTACCTCTCAGACTAAGATAATGGGAAAAGCTGATAAATGTTAAAGGGGATGTGGGAAAACTGGGACACTAATGCATTGTTGGTAAAGTTGTGAAATGATCCAACCATTCTGGAGAGCAATTGGAGACTATGTCCAAAGGGCTGTAAAATTGTGCATACTCTTGATCCAGCAGTATCACTACTGGGTTAATATCCCAGAGAGATCGTAAAAGAGGGAAAAGGACATATAAAAATGTTTGTAGCAGCTCTTTTTATACTGGCAGGAACTGGAAACTGAGTGAATACCCATCAATTGGGGGATGGCTGAATAAATTATGGTATATGAATATAATGGAATATTCTTATTCTGTGAGAAATGATGAGCAGGCTGATTTCAGAAAAGCCTGGAAAGACTTACATTAACTGACACTGGGTGAAGTGAGCAGAACCAGGAGATCATTGTTCACAGTAACAGCAAGATGTGATGAGCAACTGTGATGGACTTGTCTCTTCTCAGCAATGCAGTGATCTAAGACAATTCTATTAGACTTGGGATGGAACATGCCACTTGCATCCAGAGAGAACCACAGTGACTGAATGTGGATCAAAGCATAGTATTTTCACCTTTTTTTTTGTTTTTCCCTTCTTGTGCTTTTTTACCTTTTTTGATATGATTTTTCTTGTATAACATGACAAATATGGAAATGTGTTTAAAAGGATGTTTAGTCTATATCAGATCACTTGCTGTCTTGAGGAGGGAAGAGTTTTTTTTAATATTTTATTTTATTTTATTTTACTTAATAATAACTTTATATTGACAGAATCCATGCCAGGGTAATTTTTTACAACATTATCCCTTGCACTCACTTCTGTTCCGATTTTTCCCCTTCCTCTCTCCACCCCCTCCCCTAGATGGCAAGCAGTCCTATATATATTAGATATGTTGCAGTATATCCTGGATACAATATATGTTTGCAGAACCGAACAGTTCTCTTGTTGCACAGGGAGAATTGGATTCAGAAGGTAAAAATAACCCGGAAGAAAGACAAAAATGCAAATAGTTCACATTCATTTCCCAGTGTTCTTTCTTTGGGTGTAGCTGCTTCTGTCCATCATTTATCAATTGAAACTCAGTTAGGTCTCTTTGTCAAAGAAATCCACTTCCATCAGAATACATCCTCATACAATATCGTTGTCGAAGTGTATAATGATCTCCTGGTTCTGCTCATTTCACTTAGCATCAGTTCGTGTAAGTCTCGCCAGTCCTCTCTGTATTCATCCTGCTGGTCATTCCTTACAGAACAATAATATTCCATAACATTCATATACCACAATTTACCCAGCCATTCTCCAATTGATGGGCATCCATTCATTTTCCAGCTTCTAGCCACTACAAACAGGGCTGCCACAAACATTTTAGCACATCCAGGTCCCTTTCCCTTCTTTAGTATTTCTTTGGGATATAAGCCCAATAGAAACACTGCTGGATCAAAGGGTATGCACAATTTGATAACTTTTTGGGCATAGAGGAGGGAAGAGTTAAGGGAAGGAGGGAGAAAAACATTTAGAACAGAGTCTTTTAGTGATGAATGTTGAAAACTGTCTTTTTATGTATTTGAAGAAATAAAATATTATTGAGAAATCAAAAACATTGAAACAAAACAAACAACAATAGAAACAAATCATATAGCACGACTTACTTAGCCATTCCCTAATTGAAGGGCATCCCCTCAATTCCTAATTCTTTGTCACCACAAAAAGAGCTGCTAGAAATATTTTTTTTTAATTTAGAAATATTTTATACCTATAACTCTTTTCCCTTTTCTTTTGATCTCTTTGAGATACAGATCTAATAGTGGTATTTCTGGGTCAAGAGATATGAATAGTTTTATAAACCTTTAAGTGTAGTTGTTATTGTCCTCCAGAATGTGTGAGGTGATCCAACAGTAATTTGGATCATTTTTTTCCATATGACTATAGGTAATTTTGATTTCTTTTTCTGAAAATTGCTTGACCTTTATCAGTTGGTGAATGGCTCTGTTTTATAAATTTAACTCAGTTCTATATTCAATATATATTTGAAATATGAGGCCTTTATCAGAAAAACTTGTTTGTTTGTTTTTTTAACATTTTTTGTTATCATTTCATTGATTAATATTTCAGGTTTATCTTTTTATGATTTTCTTGAGTCTTCTATTTAAAAGTCATATCTAGTTCTTTACTTCATTAAACATTATCTTTTTTTCCCTGAAAGGTTAGTTTTGTTGGGTAAGTTATTCTTGGCTGTAATTCCAGCTCCTTTGCCTTCTGGAATATCCTATTGCAAACCCTTGCCATCTTTGATGTGAAAACCCCTAAATTTTTGTGTTCCTGACTGTGGCTCCATGACATTTGAATGTCTATTTTCTAATATTTAGAGCCAGAAATCAGACAACTTTGGCTCAAACTCTCATAACATCTCACCTGGACTATTGCAACAATTTTTATAAGTTTCCTTTTTGTTGATATCTTTTGCTCTTTGCTCTGAGAGCTCTGAAATTTGACTATAATATTCTTGAGAATTTTCATTTTGAGATCTCTTTCGGAACATGATTTGAGAATTCCTTTAATTTCTTTTTTACTCTCTGAATGTAAAATATCATGGCAGTTCTCTTTGATAATTTCTTCACATATGGTACCTAGGTTCTTTCTTTGATCGTGGCTTTTAGATAGTTCAATAATTTTTAAAAGTATCTGTCCACAATCTGTTTTTCAAGTCACTTGTTTTTGCACGGAGATTTTCATATTTCCTTCTTTTGGCTTTATCTTATTATCTCTTAGTGTTTCATGAAGTCATTAGCTTTCACTACCCAGTTCTAATTTTTAAGAAATTCTTTTCTTTTTTTTTTTTTTTAAAGAGCTTTTTATTTACAAAGCATATGCATGGCTAATTTTTCCAACATTGACCTTTGCAAAACCTTTTGTTTCAAATTTTCCCCTCCTTCTTCCCATCCTCTCCCCTAGCTGGCAGGTAGTACAATACATGTTAGATATGTTGAAATAGATGTTAGCAATATATGTATACATATTTATACAGTTATCTTGTTGCACCAGAAAAATCAGATCAAGAAGGAAGAAAAAGAAAAACTGATAAAGAAAACAAAATGCAAGCAAATAACAACAAAGAGAGTAAGAATGCTATGTTGTGTTCCACACTCAGTTCCCACGGTCCTCTCTTTGGGTGTAGATAGCTCTCTTCATCACTGAACAAGTGGATCTGGTTTGAATCATCTCATTGTTGAAGAGAGCCACATCCATCAGAATTGATCATCATATAGTCTTGTTGTTGCCGTATATGATGATCTCTTGGTTTTGTGCATTTCATCTAGCATCAGCTCATGGAGATCTCTCTAAAATCATTCCGCTGGTCACTGGTCATTTCTTACAGAATAGTATTCTATAGCATTCATATACCATAATTTATTCAGCTATTCTCCAATGAAGGGCATCCACTCAGTTTCCAGTTTCTTGCCACCACAAAGAGGGCTGCCACAAGTATTTTTGCACATGTGGGTCTCTTTCCCTCCTTTAAGATCTCTTTGGGATACAAGCCCAGTAGAAATTCTGCTGGATCAAAGGCTATGCACAATGTGATAATGTTCTGAGCATAATTCCAAATTGTTCTCCAGAATGGTTGGCTCCGTTCACAGTTCCACCAACAATACACCAGTGACCCAGTTTTCCCACATCCCTTTCAACTTTTGTCATTATCTTTTCCTGTCATCTTAGCCAATCTGACAGGTGTGTAGTGGTATCTCAGAGTTGTCTTAATTTGCATTTCTCTGATCAATAATAATTTGGAACACCTTTTCATGTGACTGCAAATAGTTTCAATTTCTTTATCTGAAAATTGTCCCTATCCTTTGACCATTTATTAATTGGAGAATGGCTTGAACTATTATAAATCTGAGTCAATTCTCTACATATTTTAGAAATGAGGCCTTTTTCAGATTCTTTGGATGTAAAAATGTTTTCCCATTTTATTGCTTCCCTTCTAATCTTGTCTGCATTAGTTTTGTTCATACAAAAACTTTTTAACTTAATATAATCAAAATTATCTATTTTATGATCAATAATGATCTCCAATTCTTCTTTGGTCACAAATTCCTTCTTCTTCTACAAATTTGAGAGGTAAACTATCCTATGTTTTTCTAATTTGTTCATAATGTTTTTTATGTCTAGATCATGAACCCATTTAGACCTTATCTTAGTATATGGTGTTAGGTGTGGGTCTATGCCTACTTTCTCTCATACTGGTTTCCAGTTTTCCCAGCAGTTTTTGTCAAATAGTGAATTCTTATCTGAAAAGCTGGGGCCTTTGGGTTTGTCAGATACCAGATTCTTATAGTCATTGGCTTTTTTGTCCTATGAACCTAACCTATTCCACTGATCAGTTTCTCTATTTCTTAGCCAATACCAAAAGGTTTTGATGACCACTGCTTTATAATATAGTTTTAGATCTGGTACAGCTAGGACAGCTTTTCTCTTCATTAAGGAATTATTTTCTTTACTGAGATTTTGTATCTTCTTTTCCATTTGGTCAACTCTGCTTTTAATCTTTAATGGATTTTAGTATCTTTTTTTTTTTTTTTTAATCATTTGGTCAAATCTGTTTTTTAAGGTATTATTTTCTTCTGTATTTTTTTTTTTTTGCTTCTTTTATTAGCTTGTTTATTCTTTTCATAATTTTCTTATATCACTCTCATTTCTTTCTCCAATTTTTTCATCTACTATTCATTTTTTTCTTTAACTCTTCAAGCAATTCTTGTTGGGTTTGGATCCAATTAGCATTTTTCTTTGAGGCTTTTTTGATAACTATTTTCACATTTTTGTCTTTTTTTTTTTTTTTTTTTGAGTATGTCTTGGTCTTCACTGACAGAGTCAGCAACTTTTTATTGTCAAATTCATTTTTTGCTGTTTGCTCATTTTTTCCCAGGCATTTCTTGACATTGAACTTGGATTCTGCTTCCCTGGGAGTGTCCCAAACATCAGGCTTTTTTGTGCTGCTTTTTCAGTTTTGGGAAGCCCATAAGATTTACAAGGTAGTATGATCCTGGGAGAGGTATGGTCACTGTTCTCCTGGTAGGTGCTCTGGTCATCATCCAGGAAGGATCCCTGCTCCCCTGCAGCCACAAGCACTAATGTTCCTCTCAGCTTTGTTAGTGTGACCAGGCCACTGCTTCCTTATGACTGACCACAAGCAATCCTCTCTGCCCTGGAACTATAACCAGAACTGTGTATGGGCAATGGAACTGCCAGTGAGTGCCAGCTGTCCCCAGTGTCCCATAATCTATTTCTGACCCAGTTGTCTGACCCCTCATTACTAGACTGAGGGCTCCTGAAGCTGCTGTTACTGCAACCACTATTGCCACTTGTGTGGGCCCCCGACAGGCCTCAATCCCAGCATCATAGATTCCTGACAAGCTCTTTAGTTTTTTTAGGCTGGGGAAAAAATGTCTCCTTCCAACTTTTTATAAATAAGGTCTTATTTTTTTTTTTTGGCAATTGGGGTTAATGACTTGCCCAGAGTCACCCAGCTAGAATCAAGTGTCTGAAACCATATTTGAACTCAAATACTCCTGACTCTTGGACCAGTGTTGAGAGAGTTCAGGTGAGGGGCTGCCCCCAACCTACCACTTTTCCTCCACCCACTCTGGCCTTTCTTTGTATTGGCACCAAGTAAGCACTTCATAAATGACCTCATTAACTATCTCAAACATATAGCAAACAGTCAGCTAATTACTGTTTGGCAACTTCCAGAGAGTCATACCTATTGAAAAGGCCCATCTCACTTTGGACATCTCTTATTGTTAAGAAAAGTTTCCTACATTGGGGCAAAATATAATTTTACATTTATTTTAGTTGCATTCTATCACCTTCGCTTTGTCTCATCTGCATGATTTGGGATCATTTTATTGAAGTTGGTTGCCTTATGGGCCAGTTGAAATTTTTTGAAAGCTTCCTTTTTTGAAATATTCCCAGGACTCAATGTGCAAAATGAGACACACTTTAGACACGATCAACATGAGGATTTGGTTTGCTTGACTAAGCATCTATTACAAAGGTTTGGGGTTCTGTTTTTGTTTTTTCCACTAATGAAGGAGTTGGCAAGAGGTAGGAAGGAGGAAATACTTGCTAATTGAAAAAAATTGAGACATTGCTTTCTGGGTCATTAGCTGCTGTATGGACTCTCCCCTCTTCCTGACTGCCCTGTAACTATGGAAGGTACCAGCTTTCTCCCAGTCACTCTGCTTGAATCAGAGTTGTCTTCCTTAACTATTCTTTCCCAGGCCCATATCCAATCAGTTGCCCGGTCCTGCCATTTTAACCTTTATCATATCTCACATATGTCCCCTCCTGTCTGGTCCCCTTATCTCCTCATGCCTGGACAATTACAAAGTTGCTGGCTACTCTCCCTGTCTCAAGCCTTTTTCCGTTCCCATTCAGCCTCCACTCAACTGGGAAATCAGTATTTTTAAAGCACAAAAACAACCATCTCATCCCCATCTATATTCAATCAGCTACAGAAGCTATGATCTCTAGGATAAAATTAAAAACCCTCTATCTGGCTTTTTAAACCACCTGTAACCTGACTCATTTTTACCTTTCTAGTCTTCTGCTACTTCACACACCCCATTCTCTTTGCCAGCAGTGACACTGGCCTCCTTGCTAGTCCTCTCAGAAACTCCAGCTCCTGATTCCAGGAATTTTTCACTCAATATTCCCATGTCTAGAATTCACTCCCTTTTCATTATGCCTCCTGGCTTCCTTCAAGTCCCTTTCCTGATCCCCTTAAAGCTGGTCCTTTTTCTATGAAAGCCTTGGTTTTTCTCAGTAGTTCCATGATCCAAAGGAATCCCAATAGACTTTGGACAGAAAATGCCATCTGCAACCAGAGAAAGAACTGAGAATGTAAATCAACACATGCAATGTTCACTTCTCTTTTCTGTTTTTTTTTTTTTTTTATCTCTCCCATGGTTTTTCTTATTTACTTTGATTTTCTCTCCCAACATAATAAATAAAACAATGTGTATTAAAAATGCTGGATCCTTTATTGTTGATTTTCTCCATTTATCCTGTAAATATGTCTGTACAAAGTTGTTTGCATGTCATCTTCTCCATTAGACTGTAAGCTCTGTGAGAGCAGGAATTGTCTTTTGTCTTTCTCTGTATCTCTAGCACTTAGTACGATGCTTGCCTGACGATCGTAGGTACTTAACAAATGACTGTTGAGTGAATTACAGGAGGCAGCACAGAGCTGGAGAAGAGTTGTGCTGGATTTGGAGTCAGGATGTGAGTTCTAATCCTGACTTTGCTGCAGGATAACATGGTAGAGTCACTTAGCTACTTTGAGGCTCGACTCATCTCTAAAATGAGGGAGGTGACCTCAAAGGTCTCTAAAAATATTAAATTAAAAAAAACCTGAGGTAACTGTGTGGTTGTAGTATGTGGTTGGGGAGACTTTTCTCGGCCACACTGACTCTCAAATTAGTACTTAAGATGAGGTTTTATTTGTGCAAAGTATTTGGTGACCAAGGCTGCCAGGATGGACAGTGACACACGAGTTCTTCCTTGAAATAGTCTCCTCCCTCGGGCATCCACCTGTGTGACTAGATGTAAGAGCTTATGTGTCATCATGGGAAATAGAAATTGTAACCCTCCTGATAAAGGTGTCGGTCCCTTAGTAACAATGACCTCATCATCACCAAACACTGCCTGACCTCTGATAACTCCATTATGGAGGAATGTCACCTGCTACTCCTCTCCCCCTACCCACAAGCCTGCAGGCTGTGTTACATCCATCTCTAGTCCTCCCAATCCTCCAGCTCCACTCTCATGCCTTTGAAGAAAAGCTTGTCTTTTGTGATGGGGCAATGCCGCAGTCACTGCTGACCCTAGCTTGCATCAGGGAAGCTGAATTTGCAGGATCAGGTTGGGGAGTGAAAGACAAGAGGTCATGGGTAATGAGACTGAGGCCCAGGGAAGTCCTGTGACTGCCCAGCACCTCACATGTGGAGAGTACAAGGGCCAGGAGGGGAACCAGGGCCCTGCCAGGACTCACAGGCAAAACTAACCCACAGAGAGGCAACTTTATATAAGGCAGCCACTCTCGGCACCAACCAGACCCCAGTGGGAAGGGGTAGCTCCAGGAAGGAGCAGCCCCCTGCCTGGAGGGCTTCCCCAGGATTCTGGCTGAGAGGAGAGAGGTAGAGGACAGAGGTTCAAGGAGCTGGCTTCTGATTTACAAAGATCTGGGTCTAACGGCTGCTTCGGTGCTGTCCTGGCAGAGAAGGTGTCTCTGCAGGGGCTCCCAGCCAATGGAATTACAAGAACAGGAAAAGCGAGGGGGAATCTTGGGTTGGACTCTAAGTTCTATTCTCAATCGCATTCTATTTTTCCAAATATATGTAAAGATAGTTTTCACATTCATTCCAGCAAAATCCTGTGTTCCACACCCTTTCTCCCTTTCACTCCTGCCTGTCCCTCCCCAAGACAGCAAGCAATCCTAGGTTATACATGTACAGTATTTTTAAACATATTTCCGCATCTGTCAATCTGTGCAGGGAAAATCAGAACAAAAGGGAAAGAAAAACGAGAAAGAAAAAGCCTACAAAAAGGTTAAAACAGTATGCTTCGATCGACATTCAACCTCCAGTTCTCTCTCTGGATGCAGGTGGCATTTTGCATCTCAGGTCTATTATTACTGTCTTGGGTTACCATCATGCTGAGAAGAACTGAGTCTATCACAGTTGATCACCTCATAATCTTGGGGTACTGTGTAGGATGTTTTCCTGGTTGTGCCCATTCACTCAGCATCAGTCCCTGTCAGTCTCTCCAGGCCTCTCAGAATTCCCCCCACTGATCATTTCTAATAGGACAATAATATTCCATAGCAATCATCTAACTTATTCACCCATTCTCCAGCTGATGGGCATCCCCTCACTTTCCGGCTCCTTGTCACTACAAAAAGGGCAGCCACAGACATTCTTGCACATGTGGGTCCTTTTCCCCTTTTTAGGATTTTTTAAAGAATTGATGTAGATCTAACCCTCAACAGCCCACGGCTCATGCCAGAGCCTTCCAATCCCGGTTCCGGCCCTCCGGGCTTTGAGCCACCCTTGCTGGCCTTCCTCGTGGTTGTCCAGATCCAGGCTCTGGCCGTGTCCTACAGGTCAGTGGCTCCGATTCCACTCTTCCTCCCGGGTTTTACGGCCCCCATCCTATTTCACACCCACAAAGGCCCCAGCTTCTGGCCGCTCAGACTTCTCTCCAACTTCATCTTCTTCTCTGCCCTTCCCCCATCTCATTTATTTCTCATGACAATATTCGCTCCTATGGCATCCCCCCCCAGCCCCAAACCTTCCTCTTCACCTTCCAACCTTCTCTGCTCACTCCCCCCCCCCCCCCCAGGCTAAGCGCTCCCCGTCTCTCCCCCTTCAGACAAGGCTTTATTTAGTTCGAGCCCTGGCTATTCCTGGGAGGTCTTGGGGCAGAAAAACGTCCTGACTGGGTTCCCTGCCTCCAAGTCCTCTTCCTGTGTGCGGGTCACAAGAAGGAGCCCACAGAATACTAACACCCCTACTAAGGGCCATTGCCATTCCTCTGCTTGCACTAATGACCCGAGGTCCCTTTTAGCCCCAGACATGGGGCTCCGCTTCTCCGGGCCTCAGTTTCCCCCTCGGTAAAGGCAGGGGGTCACACTAAAAGACCCGAGGTCCTTTCCTGCGCTATTTGCTCCAGGACTTGGTCCAGCGCCCCGCCCCGCCAGCCCAGCTGGAGCCTGACTCCGCCTCTCCTCCGCGCACGCGCGCAAAACTTAGAGTCGCTCTCGGCCGCGCGCCGCGAGCGGGATGACGCAGGGGCACGTGCGGGGCCGGGCCCCGGTGGCGCGCGTCCTTAAGGACTCGCGGCCGCGGGCGGCGGCGCCTCCTCAGTCGGCCTGTCAGCCTACTTGTATGGTGGCGTGCGGCCTCGGACGAGGCTGGGTTATTTGTTCGGGGGCGCCCGGAGCGCGGGCCAGGCTGGGGCGAGCGAAGGGAGGGCGGGGATGGCGGAGGAAGAGGCCGATTCTGTGGAGACCCCCGAGAGGTGAGCGGACGGGCCGGCTCGGACCGGGAGTCGGACGCCGGGAACTGTCCGGGCGGGGAAGGGAGGGAACGTTGAGGGCCGAGGGAGCGGGGCGAAGGTGACGATGAGATGCCGGGGCCTAGCGCGAGGGCTTGAGGGGGATGTGGGAATGGGTCGGACAGGTGTGGTGACCCCGCGAGGAGCCGGCGCCAGGCTGATAGTTGTGGGGCTGGAGCGCTGGGAGTGGGGCGGGGCTGGAACATCGGGAGCGGCCTGGGATTGGTTTGAGCCGGCGGGGGGGGGGGCGGAGGAGTGAGCGTGAGAACGTTGGGGGGGCGTTGTGTGTGACGGGCGGGGGGAGACTAGAACGTGGGGAGAGGGGGCTTGGGGCGGGGCTGGGACCTCGTGAGCTGGCGGGGATTGGCCCGAGCCGCGAAAGATTAGGAGGAGGGGCATTGAGGGAAGAGGGCGCGGCGGGAGGTTGGGAGCTGAGGGCGGAGCCAGAACTCGGGGGTGGTCGGGGATTGGCTCTAGCCGACCGGGTGGTCTTTGGGGGGCGTGGTTGCCCTAGCCGGTGACTTGGGCGTTTCCTGCGACTTGGTTCCCCGGCGTCAGCTTTTGCCCTCGGTGCGAAGCTTCGCTCCCGGATGGGTTCTCCCCCCTGGACGGGTAACCGGGCCGTTCCGTGGGCGTGGGGACCTTTGGGGCCTCCCGGGCGTGGCCGTTTGTCCGCATATTTGTCGGGCCTATTGTGACTGGCCGCTCGTTCCTTCCGGAAACTTGGCTTCTGAGCCTGGGAAGGTGTTCTCTGGCCATCCTTACGGGAAGGTCCACCCAAGCTGGAGATCCTGGCCAAAGGAACCCGCAGGCTCGCGGGGCAGGGGCTCCACTCCCCGCTCCCCTCTCCCCCCCGGACAGATTTCGTGGGCAGGTTTAATGTTTCAGGAAGAGCATCTCTTCATGCAAGTCACTTAACCTGAAGCTTGGTTTTCTCATCTGCAAAATGGGACTAAAACTTAGATCTCTCTATTTTCTAAGTTTCTGAGATTAGCCCGAAGTCTGGCTGCAAGACAATTTCTTGTGGATTTTTAAAGTGTCATCCTGTCCTTTTGAAGGAGTATAGGGATGATATTTTAAACATCTCATTTTAATTCATGAACCTATGAAAGGATTAGATTTTGTCCAAAAATATTCCAATCAACTGAGAACTAACTTAATTCCTAAAAATTGTATTTCCTGGAACTTCATTTCCCCCAGACACTGTAGAAAGGTGAACTTTTGAATGAGATTTAGGGCACATAGTATATAGACTTGAGTTTGGGGGAACTTTTGGCTTAAGTTTTGTGACCCAAAAACCCCCCCAAACTCCCAAATCATTTCTGTGGAGGTGAATGCCCACAAATCATCAGTTGGAGCTGTTGGTTTGTTTCTTGGGGTTCCAGATTCTTTTAGGTATATTTATTTTAGCACATTTTCTTGGTTTATTTTTAATAGCAACTTGGAGATAGTCTAGTATTAACATTTTTAATAGTCTAGATTAGAAATAAAGGACTAGAATTATTTAACCTGTCGTTTAAATGCAAGCTCTTTGATAGTTTTATCTTATTTCTCAACATTAATTGCATTTTTACAGGCATATATATGTATATGTGTGCATATGTATATTTCAAGTGTTTGTTTATTGAAGCTTTATGTGACTTCCTTCAAAGGCCTGCAGAGATCCCTTTGTAATTTTACAATTTACAATCACAATTGCTAAGATGATTTTGAGTGTTGTGAAGACGAGTATATTTAGAAAGGCACAGATATAGATATATCAATAAGTCTTAATAATAAAGCAGAAACTGGATGGCCGTTTGTCCCTTGTGTTGTAGGAATTTTTTCATGAATAGGTGGAATTAGACAATCATTGAGGTCATTTCCAACTCTGAAATTGTGATTCTATACTTCTACCTAATGTAGTTTTGTCTTGAAAATGAGATAGTTTATGAAAGCACTTTCTATTTACAAACCCATGAAGTGCAGTATGCAAGTCACTTGATTGTAATTGTTTGGAGTCTAGCTAACATTAAATCTCTCTTGTTAGTGTTGCTTCCCTTAAATTCTTGAAGGTTTTGCTAGAGAAGTGCATGTTTGTTCTTCGTAATATATTCCAACTGGGATTTGAGGTTGGTGATCGGCTGTGGCATTCTGAGAATTAGATCAACTAAATCTGGAGAGAATATCAGATTGTTTGAGTTGTTAGAGCTTTCAGCAACAGAGTCCATTTACAAGCCTACAGAGGTGTATGGGGATGGGGTATACCTCCAGGATTGTGAAATTCTAGATGCTTGAAATGTGCAAAGTGGAATCAGCTTCCGGGGAAAGACACAAAGACTAAGAAATTGTCCTTGCCCTCATGTAGCTACAGGCATGATCATTTTAACATTTTATCTTATTATTCCCATCTTATGTTATTGCATCCCATTCATTTTCAGAAGTTTTCCTTTTCTACCCAATGAATCTCTTGGAACAGAAATATTTAAAAAGAGGGGAAAAAGCCATTTCAGCAAAACAGATCATCATCATGACCTGTCTTATGATACATATACTATCTTATCCCATATCTGCCCCATATAGTTAGAGGGAAGTACATTTCTTCAAACTCTCATAATTATCTCATGTTCTTTATTTCCCTCTTTAAATTTTGCATTCTTGTAATGGGGTGCATTGTTTTCTTAGTCCTATTTTAATTCACTCTGTATCATCTTAGGTAAGATTTCCCATGATTCACCGAACATTCCTTGTTTCTTACAGGTATTACAGGAATCACTTCTCTTATGCTCATGTGCCAACATTTGTTTAGTCATTCCCCAATCAATAGTCATCTACTTTTCTTGACAATTTCTTGCTACAAAAATGTTCTGCTATGAATACTTTGCTGTATAAGGGATCTTTCTCTCTTTAACTATCTTGAAGTATTTGCCTCTCCCTCTCATCCCCCAATAACTACTATGCTTTCCAACTGAGGTTTTCTACCAGTAGTGCTTGACTCCTTGACTTCTTCAACCCCTCTAGCATTAACTGTTTCCATCTTTTGTCTTCAGATGATTTGCTGGGTATGAAGTGATAACAGAATGGTTTCATTTTGCACTTTTGCACTTAGTGACTTGGAAACTAGATTAATTTAAAAATTTTAAAATACTTTTTCTTTCATAATTTTTCTATCTCATTCATAGGCTTGTTGTGAAGAAAAGTGCTAAGTAAACTTCAAAGTGCTATATAAATCTCATTTCTAAGCAGGTATGGAAAATAGACCATATTTGCACAGCATGTGATTTTTATATTTCTGTCATAGCCAAGTGACCACTTATTTATGTTTGAAGTGAAAAGTAGTCTCTCTTATAGAAAAAAAGGTAAAGCTTCTTTAGGAATGGCTCTCTACTCACCAAGCCATTAGGAAGAATGTAGAATTTCTTTTAAAAAATAAAAACGTTCAATGTGAAAAACAAGAAGAAAAAGGTTCTGGAGAGACATAGAATATTCTTGTCTTATTTGAGGAAATTGGGGAATAGAAGAAAGTGACAGAGGAGAAAGGAAAGAAGGAAAAACAAGTAAACACTTAGAAATAAGAAATAAAAGATTCTTACAGAAGAAAAATGATATTAGGCCTCGAAAGGGAAGGTACTACAGTGATCCACTAGGGCTGCGGGGCCTTTTGATCATCAAGAGTCAGCATGAAAGGAGCCCCTTGCTCCAGGAAAAAAAAAAAAGATAAAAGCTCTTTTCTCCCTTGATAACCATAATAAAGATCAGGGACATGTTTAGGATGTGATGGGAGAATCTCCCAAGACTTGTCAAACCAGGTGATTCTTTCGTCCTGGTGACTCACTTGGGCATAAGTGATGCTGCTTAAAGGAATCTAGACAACATTGTAGAGTCATGAGGAAGAAACTGAAGAACTTAGAGGAGTTCGTGGTGTTTTCGTCTTGGTAGCCTAGTACTTTTAGCATTCAGCAAGCATTTATTGATAGCCTACTCTCTCCGAGGACTTAGAAAGATGGGAAGACAAAAATGCAACCATTTGTATCTTCAAAGATCCAGCTCGATCAAAGGCAAGAGCTTCAGAAGACAAAAATAGCTTTATGAAGTAACTGTTTCAGAAGGTGAGATCTGAGAAATGGGATTTGAATTTCTGGACCGTGGCCTAAAGTATAAGGATGCTGTGCTCCCGGCCAGAGACAGCATGTACCTAGTAATGGCTGCTGAGAATGTCTGTCTGGATTCTTGCAAATATAGTCAAGGGGTTGTAAATTGAAAAGGAAGGGGAAAGAGGAAAATGATATAGCTACCAAACTAGATGTCATCAAGAGGAGCTACAAGGTAGAGGGAATCATAACCAGAGACATCTATTAATTCTGAGAGAATACACTCTCTCAGAGCAAACATGGCTTCATCTGCACACAAATGCACAAGTAGGATAAACTCAAGATGCTGAGATTTGTTGGAAGGTGACATAATTAGAGTATGACTAAAAGAGAAAAGAATAAGTAGAGGGTGCAGTGGGTATAGATTCTTGAGATCTAAGGATCTATATATAAGTAGGAACTCTAAGGGGAAAAATCAACATTCTAATTAAATCCTACAGACTCCCTGGAGAGAAGAACTTGGGAATATTGGAAATAGATCCCATTTAGTCGGGACATAGTAGGGATGAGGGACTTCATTTGTCTGGTTGTCTGCTGGAGGATGTACTCTACATTTAGATTGGGGTTTTTTTTTTTAATCTTATTTATTTGTGCGTAGGGTGAAATGACTTAACCCCAGAGTCACACAACTAGTAGAGGTCTGAAATGGATTTGAATTCAAGTCCCCCCTGATGGCTGACATTTTTTCCTCCATGCCACCTGGATGCCCTCCAAGTTTATATTGGCAAGGAAATGTACAGAGAAGAAACAGAGGGTTCACTGCTCTCCCCATCCAGGCTGGCCTCCGACACATGCCGCAGCTTCTCTCTGGCCTCCTGACTGGTGCCCAGAACTGAGCCCAGCCCTTGAGGTCCCAGACCCATAGTACATCATGGGATTTTCACCTTGCTATTTCTGTAAGCTGTGGTTCCAATGGAGACTTTGACTTCATTAGCTTTTTTTGGCTACTCCATCATGTTACTGACAGTCTGAGCTTGCAGGCCCCTTCTTAAAACTCTACTACCTTTAAAACCTCACTTATACTATAGTAAAATTAGGGTTTTTATACTCAGATGCAAGACTTGCCATTTATCCCTTTTGAATTTCATCTTGTTAAAGGGAAGAAGGTCCTTTTGGATTCTGACTGTGTTATCGAGAGTAACATCGGTAGATCTGCTGAGCTTGCTGCCCATCCATTCTGTCATCTTTAGGTGGCCCCTGGAATAAAGCACTGGGTCTGTAGTCGTGGAGATCTAAAACACTAGCTGTGGGGCCCTAGGCAGGTCACTGCAGGAAACCTTGGGCAAGTCACTGCAGGAATCCTGGCAAGTCACTGCAGGGAACTGTGGGCAAGTCACCGAAGGAAACCATGGGCAAGTCACCGAAGGAAACTGGGCAAGTCACTGAAGAAAACCTGAGCAGGTCACCGAAGGAAACTGGGCAGGTCACTGAAGAAAACCATGAGCAAGTCACTGAAGGAAACCGTGGGCAAGTCACTGAAGGAAACTGTGGGCAAGTCACTGAAGGAAACTGGGCAGGTCACTGAAGAAAACTGGGCAAGTCACTGAAGGAAACTGGGCAGGTCACTGAAGATAACCTGGGCAGGTCACCGAAGAAAACTGTGGGCAAATCACCAAAGGAAACCTTGGGCAGGCCACCAAAGGAAACTGTGGGCAAATCACCGAAGGAAACTGTAGGCAAGTCACTGTAGGAAACCTGGGCAAATTACTGCAGGAAACCTGGCAAGTTACTGAAGGAAACCGTGGACCAGTCACTGGAGGAAACCATGGGCAAATCACCGAAGGAAATCTGGGCGGGTCACTGAAGGAAATGGCAAACTGCTCCAGTGCCTGTGCCAAGAACTAAGGACAACGGATCAGGGCTCGAAGCCGGAGATCAGGAGGTCCTGAGCTCGAACCTAGCCTCTGACTCTTGTTGACTGGGTGAGCCTGGGCAGGTCACTTAACCTGTGGCCCATCCTGAAGAGAAAGATTATCCTACCTTATGAGGTCATAAAGCACATTAACCCATGTCTGGCACATAGTAGGCACCTTTCCCATCGTTCTAAAATTTCCCTTCCCAGTCTGTGCCTCTGGACTCTATAATTTCTCTCTTCACCTTTCCCCTTGGGTTCCTTCAAAACTCATTTCAGAGCTTCTCTTTAGCAGGAGATTCTATTATTTCCCTCCACCTGTAATCTTGAATGATATCCTCTATGATCTAGTTATTTACAAATTTTCTCTCCCATTAAACTGAGTTTCTTGAGGATGGGGTGATGTTTTTGCCTTTCTTTGTATCTTCAGCACTAAATACAGTAATTGGGAGATAGGGAATGATTGTTGACTGAATTGACCATTGCACCTGTCTTTTACAATTTTAATTGATCTCAAAGTAGTGTAGATCAGATTTCATTAGGTCATGAAAAGCCCTATGTAAATGAAAGGATCACCAACTTTTAGTTTGCCTTCTTATTTGGAACAGTCTTTGGTAGAAAGAATTTCAGTACAACTAAATTTCAGTGGAATATGAATTCATCAAGTTAGGCTTTGATCTGCATAACTTGGGAAAATTGTTTTGGAATGATTTTTGAAGGCTGTATCTTTGTAGCGTTTTGCCACAATTGTTTTGTTGGCTCCCGAGTATGAATAAAAATAATTTAAAATCCCCCAAAACACATTTATTAAGCTTTTACTTTGTGCCAGGCACAGAGCTAAGGAAGGAAGTGGTGAAATTCAGATACCAGCCCTTGCTCTCAAAGAGAAATGTAAATATAAAGGAGGGAGAGAGATGTGTTTTACACAGAGAGGTCACTGGGATAGTGAATGGAGTCATAGGGCAAATTGTGTCAACACCATTTCCAGGAATGGTCATGGAGATTTGATTTTTCCTCTAAAAGAGAAGGTGGAAAACAGGTGGCTACATATAATGACTGATCCTTAGTCAGGAGAGTTCCCTTCCAGAGAGAAAGGGCCTAAAAAATGGGTTCAAGATAGAAAAAGGAAGTTATGGGATGGCAGAAAAATATTAGTCGTTGCAGATTCTTTGTAGCAGAGAAAGAGCTACCAAGTTCAATGAGCTAACGAGTTAAGAATTGCTGCTCTTTTAAAACATGGAATTGGTCCTGCATCCAGTTTTTGGTTCAGTTTTATTTTCTGGTTCTCTGACTCATTACTATTGTTAGCAAGAAGCCTTCCTTCTGAATTTTAATGAATGATTACTTATGATAGATGCTTAGCATATGAGACTTGAGCTTTTGGCCTGTTATGTTTTTGTCCTGTTACCAACCCATAGAGAGGAAACTTTTTTCCAAAACTAGCCCATAGAAATGTCATTGGCTCGTTAAGCAACTTAATCCTAAAAAATGTACATGTAATCATTATGTGTGGTTGGGTAACACACTCTTTTAAGTGTCTAGTTCCAGAATGGTTATCAGTGATGTGAGCAAAACCGAGCAATGAAGGGGGGGAAATAGTTCAAACAGAACTCCCTAAAACAGATTTCATGTTCATACTGTAGCATTCTAGCTTGAGATGTTTTCATTGGCAACCAATTTCTATATTGGTTCTATAAACCAAAGCTTTTTTTCCCCCTCTGATTGGGGTTAAGTGACTTGCCCAGAGTCACACAGCTAGGACGTGTTAAGTGTCTGAGGTCAGATTTGGACGCAGATCCTTCTGACTTCAGGGCCAGTACTCTATCCACTGGGCCACCTAGCTGCCCCAAACCAAAGTTTTTTAAACAGTGTGTCATGATACCCCATATGAGGTCGAGTACTTGAATGTGGAGGTCATGAATAATTTGGCAGCAGTAAAAAGTTTCAAGTATTCTGCCAAGATTTAATTCTTTATCTAAAAATAAACAAGCATATCCATCTCATTAGCATGCAAATTTGCCTTCATCTTGAATGGTAAAATTACCTGTATACCAGAGAATTGTTTCAAATAGAATTCTTAATTATTACCAGTAAATGGTTTCTATACTTTTTTGGTTGTTGTTAAGTCAGTTGGGGTTAAATGACTTGCTCAGGATCACACAGCTGTCTGAGACCGGATTTGAACTCGGGTCCTCTTTCAGGGCTGGTACTCTATCCCCTGCACCATCTAACTGCCCCTTGTATGTCTTTATAATATACTTACGTACCTGGTGTCATGTAAAAATTTCTGAGGCCAAAAAGCACTGCCAGTGGTAAGGGTGTTAAGAAGAAGCCTTGATGAGGGGTACGAATGTAAACTCCAAACTTGTGAGTACCCTTGTCTGAAGGAGAATCCATAACCCATTCACTTTAATGGACAAGATCTTAAAAAATTAAGTGAAATCACCTACATAAAGTTCACCGCAGATCTTAAAAGGATCACATGTAAATGTCAACCATGTCATTGCAAGCCCGGCCTTGGAGACAAGAAGGCTCGGGTACTGTCTCTTTCTCAGCCCTGAGCTGTATAATCACGGGCCAAGGCGTTTTATCTTGCAGTGTCCAGGGCAGTCCTGTGCCTGTAGATTGCAGATCCATTGCCAAAGTTTTGGCAGAGAAAGGAGTTTGCAGACTGAAAGTTTCCTGTGTGGCTAAACCCCAAGATCCCCTGCCCACGCAGTCAAAGGGAAATGCACTTGGGGCTGGCCTTTTCCTTTTTGCCTAGGATAAAATAGACTTAAGCAATTAGTAAGACTGTCTTCAAGAAGCATGTTCCACTGAAGGAGGGCTATCCCATGTACACATTTAAGTATAATCAAAGGTAGGGAGTGATGGGGACAAAGGAAAAACTGAGGCAGAGTTCTTTAGAGATATTTGAGGAGGGTGCTATTACTGTCGACTGGGGAGATGTAGGAAACTTTAATGAGGAAGAAAGAGAAGGGAGCTCCTTAGTTGAGCCTTGAAAGGAAAAGCATTCGGAAAATCAGAGAGCAGAAGGGAATTCTTCCCAGGCACAAACATTTAAGCAGAGAATGACAAGTCCAGTTAAACCTTGGCCCCCAAGTGAACGTGAGCAGGTTCTGTCTGACATTTATATCCCTAGTGATTAGCATAGGACTTTGTACACAATAAATGCTTAATAAATGGTTCATTCACTAGAGTGTTACAGGTTTTCAAAGAAATCTGTCTTTACTATAGGGAAAAAAAATCAGATCTTTTTGTGAAAGACACTGACAGCTCCAACTACCTCTGGTACTTTAGGTAAAAAAAAGAATCCTGTTTATAGTTTTTGTGGCTATTTGAGATCTGCTTGGTCATCTACAAAGCAGATAAAGAACTTTTAATGGCCAGAGGATATCTAGTCTGAGTATGTACTGGACAGATGTTCCACGTGTACAGGGAGAAATGAGTAGGCAAGAGAATTGGATTGGGCCAGATTTGGGGAAATTGAACTTATTCCTTTTCTTGCATACTTTCAAACTTGCTCCTTTCTGGCTTCTGACCTTTCTCCAAAGTGATCAGACATCAGGTCATTGCTAAACCTAATGCCCATTCTTCATGTCTCATCCTTTTTATAAAAATGAGCTTTTTACTTTCAAAATATATGCAGAGATCATTTTCAACATTCACCCCTGCAAAACCTTGTGTTCCAAATTTTCCTCCCTCCTTTTCCCCTCCCCTCCTTTAGACAGCAAGAAATCCAATATAGGTTAAACATGTGTAATTCTTCTGCCCAGATTTCCAACTTAGGCTGTGCATTCCCCATCCTTTTTGAATTCTTTGGAACTTTTAATACTATTGATCACCTTCTGAATTTCCTCTCCTCCCTACTTTTCATCCTTGTTCTCCCTTGCTGGAGTTTTGTGGTTGTTCCTCCTCTCCCGCCTCTCCCTTTTCATCCAAGTTGTGCCCATTAACAAGCCCTGTTTGAGTTCCTTCTCTCTTCCTCTCTAGACTGAGTCCTCTGGCAATATTTTAAGCTCCTATGGGCTTAGTTATCTTTTTGTAGGTGATCCCGGGCTGTGGCTGCTGAGCCTTCTATAGCTTCTTGGTGAGAGTTGGGGGGATCAGGTGGATGCTGAAGGGGAAGGAGCTGCTTTCCTACTACTGGGGCTTGTTTTTCCTGACTTCCCCCCGAGGCTGCCACCATTCTCCTAGCTGCCAGGCTCCCAGCTTCAATGCCATCCTCAGTGCCCCCTAGAACTCAGGGTACCTGTTGTCATCAGGCGTCCCGTCGCCCGTGGTAGCAGATCTCCTCCAGTAGAAGCTCCTCCACGGGGCAGGCTAGCCCATGGCGTCCTTCATGGGCTTGTTGTCCATCCCGGCTGCCTCCTACCTTCCGCTCTCTGTTCTAGTTCCATTGGCTACCTTGTAGTTCTTGAAGGATGACAAACTCCAACTCTGTTCTCTGGGCCGCTTCGCTGGCAGCGCCATGCCAGCCGTCACCCCACCTTTCTGTTCCTCTTTCCCTGAGATTACTTTCCAGGCTGCTCTCTGTGTCTTGTACACACTTAGTAATGTACATGTTTTCTCCCACAGCAACCATAAGTTTTTTGGGGGCAGAGACAGCGTTTTTTCCCCTTTTTTGTATCCCCCAACATCTGCCACAGTGACTGACAGATAAGTGATTGATAAATTCTAGCTGACTGATTGACTGACTGCTACTCACTGCCGTGAAAACCCACCTTTTAAAGCTTTATGTTCCTGCTGGTGGTGATAAATGTAAATTGTGGAGTAGCTTAGTCTTGAGACCCAAGTGTAAATAACTGTTCTGAAAGGCTGTAGAAAGACTTGCAGTGAGTATTAGCAGCATTATACCAAAGATAGTGGTCATTCAGAATAAAATCAATATACTAAAAGTTTCAGAAAATAATTAGAAATATGTTCTTTAAGAGCTTTTTGTGAAAATAAGCCAGCCTGCTGAGTGAACATTTTGAAATCTTTGAATCTTTCATAATATCTATGGATTATGTAATTCAGATTTAGTAACACTCTAGCTTTTTGAATAGTTTTACTGAACAAAACAAAGAAATTACTAGGGAAGAGATATTAATATTAAATTACTTAAAAATTATATTTAGTAGCAATTTCTTTTGTAGGAGAACTTTTTTCCCCCTAGAAGAAACATTTTTCAGCATAGTCACTTGAATGTAAATAATTGCTTGTATATACTGTTTTACTATTATGTGAATACAGAATCCTTCCATCTAATTATACCTCTTTCAGTGACCATAAAAATATTCATTAGTCTTTAAAAATCCTCGTTACTATGGACTTGGACATTGTTCACTGTCCAGTTGGTGAGGCCGAACCTATGGCCCGTGTAAAATGTAATTTTCCCATGAGTGTTTGCTTGTTGGAGATTGTGTACTCTTGATTAATGCTCTTTCTCTTGCAGGTATTACCTCTTTCTTTTGTGGATGGACAGACCCAGAGACAGAGTTGTGAATGAGAATGCTTTAAGTATTTCTAGCTGTCTGTCTAAATATAACAGAATCAATTTTACTTCCAAATCAATAACATGTGGACCCTACATCTTCTGCATAATACTTGAATGGTAGGCTTAGAGGAACTCTTCAGAGATCTTTCTTAATACATTCTTGAAGTCATAGTTTCCTTCAAATGAGATTTATTTGTTTTTGTGGATTTTGTGTTCTCAAAAGAATTACAGGATCTGTATTAGGTTTGTCTCACATCTGGATCTTGAATGATTTTTTTCACTCAGCTACTTACATGGAAAATACAGGGAAGGAAATCAGTACTAGTGGTTAAGACAGATTGAAAAATGGAGGCAAAATTGGTGGGAAAAGATTTGCTGGGAAAAGAAGTTGAGGAAGCAGCAGAGATAGAAAGGAGGAGGACCTTATGGAAAACAAGGCCCTAAAAGGAGTACCAGCAGAGGGTCAGCCATCCAAGTGGTTTATGATCTAGAAGCTAAATACTTCAAAACAAAACAAAACAAAATTTAAAATCTGAAGGTTTGGGGAAAGAAAGTAGAAAATTCAGTATTTGATTAGTTTTTATTAAAAAGAGATTTGTGTTTGACTATAAATGCAATTTCTTTATAATGCTTATTAATGGCTAGTATCTAATTTTTCTTTAGTATTTGTTTTAATAAAATGTTAGTCTGGAAAATGCAAAAATACTTTTTAAGTTGCCATTCATGACACAGCAAAATATTTTGGAGATGATAATGTTTTTACTCTTCTAAAATATTAATCTCTTTTGTGCTCAGAGCATCCATGTGACTGGATAGGTAAATCTTTCCTATTTTAGAGAGCAATGTTGAAAAAAAGGTTACTTTAATGGTTTTAGACTGGAACAAAGATTGTACTGGGCTTTTCTTTGCAGTAATTTCTTGGTTGCAGATCAGTGGAGCAACAATAAATTACATTTTATTCTTTCACTTTAATTTTGATCTGTACTGACCTCTGGTACTCCTTGGCAAAGAAGTTTGCTATGATTTGAAGCTTATTTGCTAAAGAAAGCAGTTGAGATGGAATTGTAAATACCTTCTTCTTGGTAGAACTCCATGTTTATATGGTTTAACATGAGAAGTGGTCTCATGTGCTTCTGGACAAGGGCACAAAGAACATTTGTACTCAGAAAATAACTAGAGCATATTCTTAAGAGCAGGAAAAAAAGAGGTGAAACTTATTCACTTGATTGTTTTCAGAGTAAGTGCTTTTTTCAACTAAGTAGAAAGAAGAATTTTTAACAAATTAGTTAAGGCCTGAATCAGACTCCTTGCCCATCTCCACAACCTACTTGTCTCCACATAGATTTTGTTTTTCATCTGTTGTTTATTTTTAAATAGAAAGGTTTACGGAATTTCTTAACTTTTACCTTGAGTGCAGATTTGAACTTTGGATGTGTTCATTGGTCATTTGTCCTAGTAAGGGTAATGGCACCTTGGGTTAATCTAGACCTTCGGGTTGGCCCAGGGTGTGTAATTGTCAGGGGAAGAATTAGATGGAGTTCAGGTCTCTGTCTCCAAAGCTCTTCCTATTACATCATGGCTTCTGGTACTATAGAAATGCTAGCCATTATTAGCATTCATAATTATTATTTCCACAGCAGGCTTTCTCTCCCCTGCTGAGCACCTGCTTGACCACCAGGCTGTCCTCTCATTGCTTGACTCTCTAGTTTTGTTTTTTTCCCCTTTACTGATGTGGCTCTGATAAGTAAAAATAATTAAGTAATTTTGCACATTGAAGGATTGTTTTTCCAGAGCAGAGGAAGGCTCTTTTTTCACTGTCTCCTTTTGGCCATCTTTAGTGAAGAAGCAGGGCAAACTAGAAAGAGACTGGGTCTAAGAGCAATAAGTTTGGTTCTGCATCCCGAGTGCTTGTTTAGTGGCCGTGGGACCTTTGACATCATCCTATAATATGAGGGATGGGGGTGGGTACAGTCACTCCACAGACTCCTTTCCCGGGGCTTTGTAAGTGCCTTTGTCCTCCTTTACATTGTCATTACATGGAGCCAGAGCTAGGTGTGATGGTGTTGGTCATATGCAACCATATGTGCTGTGTAGAGGTCTAGCTCTGTGACCTGACTGGCAAACGGGACAGTTTCCAAGGAGGACACCTTCTCCACCAGCACAGAACTGGACACCCCCCTTTGCCCAGAGGACTGAGATGTCCGGTCACTTGCCTAAAGTAGCTGTCCTGGAAACTGGGCCTTCCCGGATCCAAGGCCAGCCTTCTCCCCTAGGGATCAGGCTGGCTTCTTCACCACCTTTGGAGCTACTTCCTTCTAACTTGTAACCTACATCTGTGTTCTGTTTTCAGGTCCGGATGGCTGACAGGGTGGCTCCCCACTTGGTGTCCTACATCTTTGTCTTTGCTGAAAGCAGCTGAGGAAAAGATCTTGAAGTGTGAGTTTTTCGGCCCTCTTGGGACACATACCTAAAGGATTTTAGTAGTGGGATAGCCGGAAGGAGTACGATGCTCTCCACAGCAGTGAGATTTTGAATAAATTCTTGACCTTGGCAAACATTCTCCTTACTCTCAAAGAACTCCTGGTCTAATGATGGAAAATAGAGATCAACATGGGAGACTGTAATTAGCAATATGAGGTCTGAAGGGACACTTAGTCAAACAGAGGAGAATCCTTTCTGTACCCGGGGCTGGCGGGCCCCAGAAGGGCCCTGGGGGTGGCGGGAGTTTTGCTGAGCCCTCCCACGCATGTCCTGTGAGGCAGCTATACTCAAGGAAGGGGCTGTTTTGGTGGCCGTGCTGGGAAGCACTTTCTGGTTATCCGTTCACAGGGTTAATTCGTGCCTCTCTCTTCCAACACTTGCTCAGTGATCCTGATTTGCTTTCAGGGGTGAAGTTGACGTGATTCCTCAAGTGCAGCAACATGTGTAATCCCCTCTCGCTTTGTAGACTGTCTTTGTGTTCTTGCAGATGTTCATTGTTTGTCACTAGTATTCTGGTGATAAAACTCTCCTGATTTAGCTGGGCTTGTCCCCCTTGACAGACGTAGTCAGGTGCGGGCCATCTTTGGAGCTCTCTGATTGCCAGGACACCTGAGGGAGTTCTAGTCTTCTGGCATGGCCTTGGAGAGTTCAGGGCCACTGCCCCCCCAATAACGAGGCATCAGAGAGGGAGTCTGGTAAAGAATCAGATTACAAAGTATACAAATAAATGCTATATCTCATATGTTGAATGGTTTTGTTGCAAATGCTACTGCTTAATCTCAACTTGCTTGTTTGACATCCAAGGTGGTTTGAGAGAGGCTCAAATTGCTTTAGCCCTAGACTTGAAAATGTGGGCTCACCTGCTCTGTTCAATGTCCTTCCTTTAAAGATTTCAAGAGAGATCATTCTCACTGGGGTGAAAGGGGGTGCTCAGATGGTGTCAACCAGTGAGAGAGTCTTAATCCCAGCAGATCAGCAACTGGGACCCCTGGCCCTGGCTCAGTAGTGGAGCAGAGCAGTGGGGCAGCCTCCAGTCCCAGCTTGGAAGGCAAACTGCCAACTAGGGAAACCAGGCTATTTTCTGGAGAGAGCAGATAGGGCTACCACCAGCTGTGAGCAAGACACCAAACATAAGAGGCCCCTTGGGACAGCGGCCCCTATGCCCCAGGAGCAGAGCAAGACCATAAAAAGCACAGAAAGGAGGAGAAAGAGAAGGAAAGAAAATAAACAAGAAACAGAAAAGAACCTTGACCATAGAAAGTGGTGACAGGGAAGACCAGAACACCAAAATGTCCACAGGGGAAATCTCAAAAGGTGATATTAAGTGGTCTCAAGCCCAGAGAGGCTTCTTGGAAGATTTTAAAAGGCAAAGAAGAGAGGTAAAAGCAAAAATGAGAAGAGAAACGAGAAAGTCAGCAGCTTGGAAAGGGAAAGGAAAAAAATTGACTGAAGAAAACAAATGTCCTTCCTTTAATCCAGTACAATTGTGTGGGTTTCTGAATAGAAGTTTACTTTGATTTGTATAGTAAAATGGGACATAGCACCTTATTTAAGAAGAGGTTGAGAGCCTGGGCCAGCCATCTTCCCTGTTCTCTTGCTTCCCTTCTTCCTTTTCTCCCATCCCTTTCGCTACCAGGAGAGACACACAATGTACAGTGGGGGATCTCCTGATACAGAGTGGGCCCTGTGAGTTTCCTGCTCTGTGTTGAGTTAGTTTTAACTCCTATTCCCAGTGGCCTTCCTTTAAGGACAAAAAGTTGGGTGGGGGGAAGGATGGTGAATATGCTGTAGTCTCAGAGGGGCAGTAGTTGTCCTTTCCCTTGGGTTTGCCACCTCCCGAAGGCTTGATGCTTGCAGTGCTGCTCACTCCCAGCTCCTTGGGTATCTTTTTTTTTTTTAAAGCCCGTCTTCAGGGAGTGTCACCTAGGCTTTTTTAGATTATAGGATTCTTTAATGGAAGACTGAAACCGCTTAGGTGCCCTCCAGTCCTTTGTTTTATTTTATGCCTCCCACCTTCGGATTTTCTTGGAGTTTGTGTGAAACTTCTGTGGTTCCTGTTGCCACCATTGTTTTTTCCCTGGTGTGTATCCCCCTTGAGGGTCTGATAGGTGGGGCACACCTGAAGATTCTCTGCCCTCCCACTTAGGATGTTGGTAACTCCTCTTATAATTTTCAATTTGTGAGATATATGTACAGATTCAGAATCATAGGATTTTAGAACCCAAAGGGGCCTTAAAGCTCTGCTAGTCTGTACGTCCCTGCCATTTTATAGATGAGATTGTAATTTACCCGAAGGATGCATATAGCAAGTTAGTAGCTGAGCTGAAAGCTGGACTCCAGGTGTGTGTATGGTTACCATTGCTCTTTATCCTTGAGTTCTAAATTTGATCTCTACTTTTAAAATACGTAAACTCCTTAGTTAGATTTTAGCAAGTCTTTTTCATTTTCTGTTCTCCCTCCATCTTCTTATGAAGATTCTCCTGTCTTTAAAACACAAAACAAAACAAAACAGTCTGGTTTTATTTAAGGGCACACTGCCCAGCGCATAATAGCTACTTTTTAAATGCTTGTTGATTTTCTCTGAACCAAAGCATAACGAACATCATCTAAGTCTAGAGACTCAACCAGATTTTGTGGTCAAAACATAGCACCCCTAGGGATGAACAAGAGAACACGTAGACCCGTCTCATCTCATGTTTAGACTTTTTTCAGTTGTACCTTGTTGCAGCTACTAGCTCTTGTACAAGTTTATCTCTCTGTATGTGTATGCATATACATATATATATGTATGTATGAGAAAGAGAGAGTGAGAATGAGTGTGTGTATGTGTGTAAACCAGTAATCTGACAATGGGATGTGTATTTTTAGATGTTAATTAAGAGTATATTCTCTTCCCCAAAAATAGTGTGGTTAAATTAAGCAAAACTTCTTTTTTGTTTTCTGTTTTCTTCAGGTGTGCCCTGTCCATACAAAAAAGAATCTGTTTGTATATCCAATGGAAATAAAATATGGACGCTAAAATTTTCTCATGATATTGAATGTAAGACTCCACTTGTCCTCCTGCATGGCTTTGGAGGTGGTGTCGGACTCTGGGCACTCAACTTTGCAGACCTTTGTGCAAATAGACCCGTATATGCTTTGGACCTGCTGGGATTTGGGCGGAGTAGTAGACCCCAGTTTGGTGGTGATGCAGTAGAAGCCGAGGACCAGTTTGTGGAAACAATTGAAGAATGGAGATGTTCTCTAGGTTTGGACACAGTGATCTTGCTTGGACACAATCTAGGTGGATTCTTGGCTGCGGCATATTCACTGAAGTATCCATCAAGGTAAAGTGAGGTCAGCGGGAGCAAATGAAATTTTAATTATAGAATCATAAAGCTAGAAGAGAACCTGATACGCTTGTTTTTCAGACCTGATTTGTACTAGCAATGCAGGACTGCTTCAGTATTATGAAAATTATAAACATAATTGGTCATATTAGTAACAAAACCATCATCAGATCACAATGAAATGTGTGAGCCAAAGTAGCTGCTTATCATTAAAAAAAAAAATTCCCAGAGAAACACAGTGTGCATGTTACCCTTCTAGAGTCTTTCAAAAGGTTATAGTCGCTTCCAGTTGTCAACTCAGATTCCATATAGGAAGCTTGAAAAAAGGACTGTCGTTTTTCCAGAACAGGTTAGGACGTACGTGCCTGGGTTCTGAATGTATAAGCTAGAAGCCAGAGGAGTAATCGAGTTTAGATATATTATGTGGCATATCTTCTTGACTTTCAGTATATTCATCTTAGGTTTGTTGCATTTGCAGTTCTAGTTAATGCTATAATCAGTTGGACAGCATGTAACAACTTCAAAATATATTCAGTGTAGGAATTAGGAAAGGGCTTGCCCATTTATGAGAAATGTTTCTTGTAAACATCCTTGATTAGACATTTTAACATGAAAAATACTGATTTGGTGATAAATTTCCTTGTTCCTCATCCTTATTTAACTAGTCTCTTGAGTCATTTTATTATGTCATATTTATTTGTCAACATTTTAATGAAGAAGAAAAGAAGATTAATTTTAGATGTTGTTATCAACAATTGTGTAATAAAGCAAATTTGGGCTGAGCTTATAGATTATTTGTATCCCAATTGACTTGTTAGGACATTTTATGAATTGCAAATTTTAAACAATAAGGAGCATTCCGTTGATAAGTTAAATTAATGCTGAAGAGGTGGAGCTGGAATGTTTGCTATGTTTGTATTCATTGTTAAAATGGTTTCCAAAAAGATGGCCAGATTATACATAATCCATCTGGGCTATGGAAGGAAACATGGCGAATTGTGGACTTTTTTTGGGAGAAAGATTTCTGGATTCGCTGTCAGCTTGAAGGTGATTATAATTGAGATTGGGAGATAATTCGAAGGGGTAGAGAATGGGATATTCTTCTGGTTGAGTTCTCTCCGCCGGCTGAGGGATTAGGAAGCTGGACTGGGAGTGAGGGAAAGCTGATGTCAGCCCCTGCCCAGCTCTGGGCTAGTCACTGATCTGCTCCTCAGTCTCCTTTTTCTCCTCTGGTACAATGAAGGTGATAGGCTTAAGTCTGTACAGGGCTGCTGACCCATGCAAGACACTGGGCACACCTTACAAAGTGTGCAAGTCTTCACTGAAGGCTGCTCTCTCACTGTTCCGTCATTCTCTCCAGCAAATGTAAAAAGTGTTGGAAGGGATGATGTAGCTTCTGGGATCCATGAGTGAATTTGATAAGAATAGAATGTAAAGACAGGGGGGAAAAAACACCTTGACTTTTCAGAAAACACTATTTGTGTTTTCCCAAGAGAAATGGAACTTCTGACTTTGCATCTGGGCAGCTCTCATTTAAACTTTCTTGTTCCAGGCCTCTTTTGTTTGTGTTTTTCAGGTGGCCAGATGGTTCTTAGATTATCTCTTTTCTATTTCGAGGCTAGATGTTTTTGATAGTTACATTTTCTTCATTTTTCTCAGTCTTTTTGAATTTTGTTCTTATCTTTCTTGTGCCTCTTGGAATCTTTGATTCTGTTTGGTTTATTTAAACTTTTCAGGAGTTGGTTACTTGGGCAAGAAGACTTTTGTACCTCATTTCTCTTGTACTATTTTTCTCTAGTTTTCATTTTATTTATAATAACCTTTTCTCTTTAAAAAAAAAAAGCTTTTTTCCTGTTTCATCTTTTCCAATTTTTCTTTATTTGCCCGGGACTTCCCTAAACCCAATTGCATGAAACACTTTCTTTGCCTCCTTCCAGGAAGGAGAGCAATTAGGACTTTGAATATAAGTAAGTCATTTAGTCAGTGTAGAAATAATAAACATTGTACACTCTGAAGATACAAGTGGGCTGCGCAGTTCCCCTTGTCATGCTTGTTGAAAGTGAGATTTTGTATTTGACACTCAATCCCCAGGACAACCGTTGTCTTTCATTGCCCTCTCATCACTGAGAGCTCTGCCAGCCATCCTTGGCTTTCTTCCCCTCTTCTTCCTGACGTCACCTCTTCCTAACTCACCTAATAGACCTGTTCTTAGTAACCTAATTTCTTACCTTGGCTTAAAAACTTGATTTATCTTTGCTTACCAACTTAATTGAGCTCAGAGCCTTATGTTCCTCCTTGTTCTTTCACCTCAAGTCCTTTTTCATCAGTTATAGCACTTTTCTCTGCACAACTTCTCAGACTCTTCTCCTTTATAATCCCCAAACCCTTTAAATCCATTTTATAATTGCTTCTACTGCCACCACATTTAGAAAGTTGAAGGATCATGGACAAAGCTCATTCTCTCCAAATATATATATATATAATAATATAATTATATAAATTTTAAAGTATTAATGGTTTAAAAGTGAGTTGTGTTTAAATTCATCTTCTTGGACCATTTTGAGATTGTTCTCACCTTATATTATTAATTTTTTTTAATTTTAATATCTTTTTATTGATAGAACGCATGCCAGGGTAATTTTTTACAGCATTATCCCTTGCATTCATTTCTGTTGTGATTTTTCCCCTCCCTCCCTCCACCCCTTCCCCCAGATGGCAAGCAGTCCTTTACATGTTGAATAGGTTACAGTATATCCTGGATACAATATATTTGTGCAGAACCGGACAGTTTTCTTGTTGCACAGGGAGAATTGAATTCAGAAGGTATAAATAACCCGGGAGGAAAAACAAAAATGCAAGCAGTTTCTATTCATTTCCCAGTGTTCTTTCTCTGGGTGTAGCTGCTTCTGTCCATCTTTGATCAATTAAGGCTCTCTTTATCGAAGAGATCCACTTCCATCAGAATACATCCTCAAACAGTATCATTGTTGAGGTATATAATGATCTCCTGGTTCTGCTCATTTCCCTCAGCATCAGTTCATGTAAGTCTCGCCAGTCCTCTCTGTATTCATCCTGCTGGTCATTCCTTACAGAACGATAATATTCCATAACATTCATATACCACAATTTACTCAACCATTCTCCAATTGATGGACATCTTTCATTTTCCAGCTTCTAGCCACTACAAACAGGGCTGCCACAAACATTTTGGCACATACAGGTCCCTTTCCTTTCTTTAGTATCTCTTTGGGGTATAAGCCCAGTAGAAACACTGCTGGATCAAAGGGTATGCACAGTTTGATAACTTTTTGAGCATAGTTCCAAATTGCTCTCTAGAATGGCTGGATCTCACCTTATATTAAATGAGAAATACTTTTATCTAAAAATGCTGAGAAGTGGCATGTTCCAATTATAATTCTTTTTTCTTTCCCCAAGAATATTTTCTTCAAGGAAAAACATATTTTAGTAATGCAAGTGTTAATATACCTTCTCTAATGTCAGTGACCCATGGAACATCACTCTTACAAAAGCAAAAGCTGGGAGTAATAAAATTTGTTCATATTTTCTCTTAATTGATAGACATTAACTAAAATAACTAACTAAACTAGCAGAGAGCTGCAAAACTTTAAATTTGTTGGAAATGGGGGGGAAGGGAGAACCCAGTAGAAGGGGTAGGGGGCAGGAATCTGGAGAATTAGGAGCAGAGATGAAGCAGGATGGGGTCTTTCTCTCCTTGGAGGCTCCAAGAGGAACTTAGCAGTGGGAGGAGGCCCAAAGGGGTTGGAGGATGGATGGGTGGATGTTCCTGAGGAAGAAGGCATCTGAAGCAGGGAGCAGAGTCTGGAGAAAACCCCCGTGCTGGGAAGGGCAGTTGGGCCTGGCAAGCACGGGCCCTCTCCAGACACCATGGAAATTTAGGCAGTGCCGACTAGGAGGGTGTCTGAAGGCCGGCCTCGTGGTGAGCTTTCACCAGTCGGACCCCAGGTGTGAGCATGGCTTTGGAGACTTAGGACTGAGGCAGGTGTTGAACTGGTTGAAAAAAGACGATCTGAGAGAGGCAGCGGGAGAGGGGGCCGAGTGAGAAGGCCCAAGGTTTGAGCACTGGCCTGCTCGGGAGGTCTGTCGGCTGCTACTTTGAGCTTTCAGACTAGCTGCAGAGGGTGAGCTTTACAAGCTGTGCTACTTGTACGGCTTATTAATAGTATGGCTGTTTTTCCTTCTGGGGGTTGTCCAAATCAGTGGGAACCCAGAGCTGATTAGTTCCGTGCCTTGTAAGTTAGCAGATCAGAGCACCATCCCTGCAAGATTCGTGTCAGTCCCATCCCCGTGCATGGAATGTACATTAAGAATATTTTCGTAGCTTCTTCTGTAAATTCTTTTTTCTCATTTCCCAAATGTTCTCTACTTGAATGCACTTTCAGTTTGCCATATGTGACATTGATAAGGTTTTCCAGGCCCCTTTTTCTAGTCCTTTCCTCCTTAGATTATCCCCTATTTGTTTCTGTGTACACACAGATTTTGAATGCACAGTCTTTTGCTTTCAATCTCTGCAATTAGGATGTGAAATCTTTAGGGGCAGGGATCAGGTTTTTGTCTTTGTATCTTCAGCACTTACCACTTGCCTTTCACATAATAAACATAATAAACATATAATGAAAGCTTGTTGACCAATTGTACATCATCTCCTTTGCTTCTCTATGACATTCTGGTGAGGTTGTGGTCTTATAAATATCACTGTCCCCCTTTTTGGAGTGAGAAAAGCACAGCCCAAAGAATTTAAGTGACTTTGGTGATTCTAGAGCAAATTGATGTTGGATCTGCTTCCAACAAACCCATTATATCTGAAAACATCTTATTTTCCCAATAGGGTAAAGCATCTTATCTTAGTGGAACCATGGGGTTTTCCAGAGAGACCTGATAATGCTGATCAAGATAGGCCAATTCCAGTGTGGATCAAAGCCTTGGGGGCTGTGCTGACTCCTTTTAACCCATTAGCTGGTCTCAGAATTGCAGGGCCCTTTGGTAAGTACTTGTATTTGTAAAAAACATGCATATGTAAACATTTTGGTTTTAGATTTCAGCAAAACAAAATGAGAACACTTTTTAAAAATTGTTTTTATTTGAAATCATCAATAATATCTTTTAAGTTGCTTTCCCTTTATTCTATTTGGAAAAAATAATCCCCCTGATATTGCCTATTGAATAATAATAATTATAGTTCATTCTTTAAATTATTCTAGAGTTAAGGGTCTAGCAAAATCTCTCATCTACTATCTTATGTGGGAATTCTCAAATATTTTCATTATGTAGCTAATAGCTAATATACAGTATATCTGATGCCTAATTGTTGACCTTAATACCCATTTTAGTAACACGTTTCTTGGACGTGTTTCCTGATTATGTTTTGGAGGATTTGTCTTGGGTGCGTTTACATCCAGGGCCCCTGCTCTATCCCAGGAAAGTAAACACCACTCAGCTGCTCTTTTTCCTTCCCTAGTTAGTACTGAGGCTCATACTGAGTATTATCAGATAACATTGGCATCTGGAGAGCACAGATATTCCAAATTTGCCCCTACTTTGTGTGACTTGGAGAGTGGCTTCTGGGATCCACTTTGTGTTTGTTTTCATACTTAAGGTTAACATCTGTATATTTATCAGAAGCAGTCTATGCAAATTAATGTTCAGACTCGAATCTTTTGGTAGATCTGAAAGGATAAACTTGATGGTTTTTCTTTTTATTTCATAGGCTTAAGTCTTGTACAGCGTTTAAGGCCTGATTTTAAGAGAAAATATGCTTCGATGTTTGAAGATGATACTGTGACAGAATATATTTACCACTGTAATGTTCAGACACCCAGGTAAACTTCATGTTTCTTAAATTTATTGTGATTGCATACATTTTTTGGAAAACATGCTAGAAAAATAAGTACCACAGACTAATGTTGGAAATTTCTAATAACCTTTAACTTAGTTCAAATCAGTCAACAAATATCACTAGGATCTACATAGAAGATACTTTTCACAGCTCTATATGACAGTGATCACCCTCAAAGAGTTTATAATCTAATTGAAGAGAAAGCAGAATAAAAAAAAAGTTTTATCAATCATTTCTCAAGTCTTTATGTGTAAAACATTGTGTTGAGTGCTAAGGAAAATAAAAATAGAATTAAGATATATTCCTTACCTTTCTGGAGTTTATCATCTAACTTAAAGAGTAATGTTGTAGATTAAATGTCTCCAGGTGAGGGTTAGGACTGCAGAGGAGTGAAACATTGCTGATTGGAATGGTTTGAAAAAGCTTCATAGAAGAGGTCAGTTTGTAAGCTCTCTGGTCCTGAAAAGATAGGTGACATTTAAATGGGTATTAAAGGAATTATAGGAAGAGGACACTGTTCTGAACCTAAGCAGGGAGACTGGTATGGTTTTTGAAATACTGCCTAAGATGTCTTGGCCAACGTTGGTTTGTGTAGATAAGGCAAGAAGGTCCCACTAATGGGACACATAGATCCCACATTATGGGATGAGTCAATTTGCAAACATTGATGAGTTTTGGCAGTTACAAATTAGCTAGACAAGATCTGATTCTCATACAACTGGTAAAGACTCCAATTTTTTTGCCTCTCGGGAGCAGGCCAGTTTTTTGAGGGAATTCTGGGAGAGAGAGTGAGAAAGATCCTGGGGGTGTACAGAGGGGGCCCAAGTGCGCAGCCTTGATCTTGTCAGTAAGACATTTTAAAAGAGAGAGAGTTTTGAGAATAGCAAAGAATTCTTTCAAGGGAATCAGTGGAAGGTAAGACTAAAAGAACTGACAAACTGCATTTAGCAGGAGTTTGTAGTGGGGTTAGCTTTGTATCCATGTATTCGTGACTTTTTTAAATGATCACATTTTGGGATGGGATGGATTTCTCTTCTATTAACATTCATCTACCATTAACCCTCTCCCTTGTCCCCACTTCCCTGTCTCAAGGTTTGGTGGAATGCTTGAGCCCCACTATAAATCCCTTTTTCCCCTTTTCTTATTGAGAGGCAACATTTCTTTTATTTTTTATGTGCCCATTCCCATCATTGCAGATGCTCAGCCAATCTTGGCTCATGTCCCCTTCTGCCTTAGACTCAGGTTTCTCAGTCCCACCAAACTGCCACTTCTGCTAGAGAGGGGGAAGTTATTACAGTTATATGGTAGAAAAGTAGCACGAGAGAGAGAGAGAGAGAGAGAGAATGTGTGTGTGTGTGTGTGTGTGTGTGTGTGTGTGTGTGTCTTGCATTTGGAGTCAACAATAGGGGTCAGATCCCAGCTCTATCTGTTGCTTGCCCCTTGTACTACTTTCCCAGAACTCAGTTTCCTTATCTGGACAGTCCTGGATCATCCTTGATATCCTTTTTATCTCAAAATCCTGTGATGCTATGAGCTATCTTTTTTTTTTTTTTTTTTTTTGGCTGAGGCATTTGGGGTTAAGTGACTTGCCCAGGGTCACACAGCCAGGAAGTGTTAAGTATCTGAGCCAGATTTCAACTCGGGTCCTCCTGACTTTAGGGCTGGTGCTCTATCCACTGCACCATCTAGCTGCCCCTGAGCTATCTTTTTTAACAACAAAAGGTAAATGACATTTTTTCAGGTTTTCTATCAGATTGGAATACCAGTTATAATGTTTTAAGTTGTTCTTAGAAAAGTTACACATTTTTAATTAGCTCAGAATTAATTTATCAAAAATGGTTCTTCTATCTCTAGAGCAGTTCATTAAATAGATATTTACTGGAGCTTGACAGGCTGCTTTAATTCAGAAAGAATAGAAGAGATGGCTCTGATTTTTAATTAATAAAATTCTAGGTAACTTAAGTCTATCCACTAGTGTGTGCCTTTTATCTTTGGTAAATTCATACTCTTTGGGGATCCTTTACTCACATTTATTTAACATCTAATGACTTTCTCCCTTACTTTTAAGTGGTGAAACTGCTTTTAGAAATATGACTATTCCCTATGGATGGGCAAAAAGACCAATGCTTCTGCGAATTGGTAAGATGGACCCAGACATTCCAATTTCTGTGATCTATGGAGCTCGATCTTGCATAGACGGCAATTCTGGCAATACCATCCAGTCCTTACGGCCACATTCGTATGTGAAGACTATAGTGAGTGTTTGGTTTCTTTTATATGTGATGTACAATTGTTTATGGGTCAATTAGCAAGCATTAAAAAATCCTTACTGGGGTTTAATTAAGCTGCATGTCAGGGTCCAGGTATAAAAGTGAGGCAGATGCAACCTTTATGGGGTACACACTCTAATTGGAAGCGGGAACTGTGGTCTAAAGAGTGATGACATTATTTCCCTCACTATTATAAAGAAATGGTGTAAAAATATCTTTTTCTTTTATGGATCTATATATAAGAATCCTTCTGCCAAGATCTTTTTCTAATCTTATTTTTTTGGAGCTCAAAAGAACACCTAAAAGATGACATAAAAAAAGTTTTCTAAGATTCACCCACTTATTCTTTTTGACCAAAAACCACTTTTCAATAAAAACAGACCTTTATCAATACTTTAGTCCTTGGGTGAGTATGTAGTCTCATCGATAGTATGATTCTGTTAAGTTTCCTCCTGTCTCATCCATAGAGACTATCTGCTCCATCTTGGAGGTCGACTTTCTAGCCCTTTCACATTCAGCATGATTTTGAAGGTTCTAGTACAGTACCCAAGGTGGTTTTACATCTGGCAAGAGTTCTCCTTTATCCTTATTACATTTAAGTGGAATTCCTCTTTTTTGGAAGGACAGCACGTCCACATGGGCAGAGGGATGGAAGCCTTTGGTCTCTGTCCCAGGCATCTCTCTGAAATAGGCAGCGACCCAGTGGCAGTGGTTGATTTGTCTTTGTTTCCTGCCTGGGAGCTCCCTGCACCTAGGAAGGTACAGGTCTGGTAAAGATAAGTAAGTTGGATGCAGAGAGAGCACTGGAGTTTATTGCTGCCTCTAGCCTGAACACAGAACGAGGACTCTATTAAAGGGATTGGTCAGCCAGCTAGCGCATTGCCCCAAACCTGGGCTCGGGAGACCTTATTCCACCAAACGCCCACTGTTTTCTGCTGTTCTCACCCAGGCTATTCTTGGCGCTGGACATTACGTGTATGCTGACCAACCGGAAGAATTCAACCAGAAAGTAAAGGAGATTTGTGATTCTGTGGACTGACCCCCTTCAGATCTGGATGGAAAGGCCTGGTGACGGACTCAGCTTCTCAGTGATAACTTAGAAAATGTGATGAAGAATCAGGAAACCAACACGAGCAACTGAGCAGTCCTCTTGGCTCTGATTTTGCACATTTGGCATTTCTTCCATGAAGTCACTTGCACACTTACACCACTTAGTGCCTTTTTGGAGGGGAACTCCTTTTTAAATAGAAAGTCATTTTGAATACTACAGAAATCTCGGAAACTACTACCTTTAAATAAAGGCTTTCTTGCCTCCCTGACATAGTGGAAATATTGTAATTTTTTAACTGGAAGATGTTTTTCAGATATAACTTTGCTATATTGAATACTTTTTATATTGGAATCTACTTTTCCACTATAAAGACATTGCTTTATCGTTGTGTTATGTATTATAAAGGTGCAATTTATTTTATTTATGTCTTCATATGCTTAACATGTGTTTGCCTTTGGGTTAGCCATGTCCCTTCTCAACATGAATTGAGAAATAACAAATTTTTGTAGCAAAAGTTCCCACACAATCCTTGATGATGTGACAGGCCGGGAAGCTTCTGAGGGGAGGGAGAGAAAGAAGGGGCCAAAAGAAAGGAGCATTGGACTGGAAGAAGACAATAGTTGAGGCTAACAGGCCACTAGATCAGGGACTTTGCCAGTGCCTGTTTCTTTAAAACTTGCTGAGCCCATTCTAAGCACAGTCATTTGTCACTTAACTCCTCCTGAAAGTCATTGTTTAAGGCATTAATGTTAGCTAGCACATAGGAAAGACCCTGTGGTACAGTGGAAAGAGCACTGGACTTAGAGCCTTGAGGACTTGGGTTCAAATCCCATTTTCTAGCTGGGATTGAACAATTCACTTATTTTCTTTGAGTCTCAATTTTCTTATCTATAAAATGGAGATTATAATAACACCTGCCTCCTAGGACCATCAAATTAGAAAGTGTGTAAAATGTTTGAGAAACCTTACAAAAGTGCAATATGAATTTTTATTATTATTATATTTCCCTAATAACTGGGGTTTTAATACTTTAGGGTTTTGAAGGGCTAAATGATTTACCTGTACAAACCTATCTTTGTTATAATAGATTCTTTTAAGATAATGTATTAATTAATGGGCCCAAATTGCTCGTGTTTCAATAACTGTCCCCAAAACAGGTTTTCTTCACTTGGAAAATCAAGGCATCCATCTTAAAACTGCAGCCTAATTATAGTATTATAATAAATGATATCACATTTTCATCAGCAACCTCTAGTATAGCTTTGATTCCTGCAGTGAAAATCCAGGGTCTGTCTAAATTTTTTTTAAAAAATTAGTAATTGTAGCATTGGAATATTTGAAAAATTTGTGTAACTGTTCCTAGTGTGTGTATGTCTGTGCACCTCTCTTTACACACACACACACAAATAAAACATGCATTTTTAATGCCCCAAATCTTAAAATAGCTGCCATACTTTCTTGCTATGATTTTTTTTTTAATCTTCTTATTGAAACTGATGGCTAGGACTATATAATAACTGATTGCCAAAATATTCCTTAATGGGAAATAAGCAAAAAAAAAACTGGGAAGAGTTACACTAGATGACATATATTTGGACTTCATTTAGATGTGGTATTAAACCTTTAGGAAAGACAGATTTAAATAAACACTTGAAAAATACAACAAGTGATGCCTTCATATAAATGATTACAGCCTTTAATAATAATTAAATGTTGGGTTGTACCTCTTAGCAGACAGACTATTCTGTTTTTCAGCATTAATAAGTAACTTTGTAGGTTAATTTGCAATATAGTGAGTGATGATCAGTGATTCCTTCTATCTTTCAAATAAAATAGTTGGGTGAAAAAAGGTTAGAACAGGATTAAATTTTGTTTTCAATAAAAATTTAATATAGGATTATTATTTTGACGCATCATCTTAGATCTTCAGATTACCATTTACAATCTTGAAAGGTTTCGAGAGTTTGTTTTTTTAAGGTTTTGGGATTTTTTTCAAGACATAAGAACGTGCCAAAAAAAAAAAAAAAATCACTTTGTTAAACTTTACCGTGTGACATCTCTTACTAGTTAGAACTATATTATGAAAGTTTTGACTGTTTGGAGCAAAGCTTCATATTGCCTTTGAGTTCCAGGAACTATTTAGCATTTGGGGTTATTTTTTTCCTGGATTGCTTGTTAAATGGAAGTGATTATGTGCAAACTGGCTAAATCTGTTTAAACCTTTTAATGTTACTTTAAACTTATCCTGTTTGCTGATGTTTATCTAACCAGTTAAACAGATGCTTTTTCTGAAGAAGGCATCCTCGATTTCCTTAATTTCTTCTGTGTGCTAATGATTTTTGACAGATTGTGGAAAATGTGAAGAATGTAGGACCGGAAGTGGAAATGTCCCGGTTTTCTAATATATTTTGTCTCATTAAATTAAGTAAAATTTACCTTATTAAATATGATATGACTTATCTAAAACTGTATACTTTTTTGGTCTGAAATATAATGAAAAAATATTTATTTAAAATACTTGATGGAGTGCCAAATATTTATAACTTGCCCAGTATATGTAATAGTTCATAGCTATTAGGGAACTTTTACCCAAGATAAGTGTGGGGGGGGGGGAGAGGAAGGGGTTGAGAGAACACTTTACTACTCCTGAGAAGTTGAAGTCCCCAGACCTAGTTGACCTGTATATTAGGGTACTAAAGGAATCAGGCAGTGTGAATCCTGAGCTGCTAACATCAATGATCTTTGCAATATTATGGCCAATAGGGGATGCCCGTTAAGGTAGGAGAGAGAGAAATGTCCATATTTCTTTCTTTTTTTTAATTTAATTTTATTTTATTATAGCTTTTTATTTACAAGTTTTATGCATGGGTAATTTTACAGCATTGACAATTGCCAAACCTTTTGTTCCAATTTTTCCCTCCTTCCCCCCACCTCCCCGAGATGGCAGGTTGGAAATGTCCATATTTCTTAAAAACAAAGGAGTCTTGTATACCATAGGCTATACAACATGATTTCAAGCCTGGCAAAATACTTTTAAAGAAGCAGTTAATTGGACACCTAAAGATGAAAACATAACCACATAAAGCCACATTTATCAGGAAGTTAGTGCCAAACTAAGCACATTTCCCTGTGGCATAGGCTTTTGGATTTGGTAGATCAGGGAATGCTCTCAGTGAAGTTCATCTCGATTTTAGCAGCACATTTCTTGTGGGAAAAGTGGGTGGCCAAGAATTAGGAACTGGTTGCGTGACCAAATTCCAGATAGCAATAGTTGGATCCATGTCATAATGTAAGTAGGTCCCTTTGAAGTGCCCCAGGGAGCTGACCTTGTCCATGAGACAAGTATTCTTGGGAGCTTGTCCTTCAACAGTGACTGAGGTAAAGACACAGAAGGGTTTATTATTCCACTTGCGGGTAAGAGGTCCTGGTGGATAGGATCAAAAAAGGTCTTTCCAGACTAGTATATTAAGTTAGATTTAATAGAAAGAAATGTTAAGTCTTAGATTGGGGTTCCAAAAATCAATTTTAGAAGTCTTAACAGAGCACACTCTTAGAAAGCTGTTAAGTCCTATGATTAGAATTAATCTAACTTTCTCAGTACATTTAAAATGTCCAAAGGAAAGAAGCAGTTTTTTGTTGTTTGTGAGGCGGATGTACTTTCAGACTTCTTATAGAAAATCTTTGAAGGCTGAAGAGCATTATAAGAAGACATATCGATCGTGTTCCCTTTGAGATGCTTCTGTGTTCTGGCAGGTCGGACGGCGGGACTTGCAACTTGAGGGCCGAGGGCTCTAATTCCCATCATACAAGTTGCGAGAGCCTGACCTAGGCGGTTTAGTAACTGTTCCCGAGCCTCATTTGTAAAGTCAGGATGTGCAGGACAAAGCTTCAGGCCGGTGACGTGCTGACGGCCTAGATGTGTCCTGCCGTCTGTCTGTGTGCTTCATGGGATGTGACTAAGAGACAAGCTCCTGGGCCTGTTCTAGTGAGAACAATCAGGAGTCCTTTCCCAGACTGCAGCGAGGGCATCCCCTCCGAGGCTGGCGGATTCCCCCTCGCCCCAGCTGTGTGAAGCCAGGCAGAGGTGACCTGAGGACTGGCCCCTTGGTGAGAGCCAGCCACTGTTCTTTCCGTGCCCGGTGCCCATAAGCCACCGCCCCCCACCCCCCAGGAAGAGCCGAGGGCTCCAGAAAGGTGCTGGAAATAGGACAAAAGACTCTGCCCTCCCAGGGACGCGGCGCCACAGGCAGGCGAGGAAGCAGGGACAGACTTGCCCGATTGCAGCCCCCCAGAAGGTGCAGTTGGGGTGACTGCTTCCCCTTAGGGGCTGCATCCCGAACAGCAGATTTGGCTCCTTGTTTTGTGTGGATCAGACAAAAGGACGTCGAGTGCTAGAGCTCCCTGCCCCTGGTACCCCTGAGAGGGCTTTAATGGGCGATGTTATCTGTCTCCCGATTGATGCTGGTCATTTCTGCGCGGCATTTTGAAGGCTTTTAATTTCATTAGGTCATGTTGCCCTGCTGACCGCCCCGGGGGCTCTCCCCACTTCCTCTGTAACCTAAGGGAACTCCCTTCTCCCAAAAGCCAAGCCCCGACTGGCTAACAGCTCTGCTGCCCTTGCCAGTCAGGGATCTCTAATGTCCTCCAGAGGGCCAACTGACCTTTCTTGGGGTTTGTCTAGAACAGGTCCTGCAGAGCAGCCATGGGGCCTGCGGGAACGGGGGCTGTGGCAAAGCGGGGCTCCCCTGGTGCTTGTGTGTATGCTGGTGAGCCGGACCTGGTCAGAAAGTAAGATCTGTGATCGTAGGGCCTGGGGACGGTCCAGGAGAAGAGCTTGGAGCTGGTCCTCGGGCATGCACTGGGTCCCACAGACAATAAAAAGGCCAGGTGGATGATGTGTAAGCTGGGGCTTTCAGAAAACAACTGGATCAATCTCTGTAATGTAGATGTGAAGAATGCATATAAATGGCTCCTGACTTTGTGGTTTTAAAAATACTTCGTGTTGAGGAACAGATCTTTGGATGAAATGTAGTAATATAGAAAGGACAAAAAGAAGCCGTAGAAGAAAAGTACTTGGTGTTAAGGAACATCTTTGAATGAAATGTAGTAATATAGAAAGGACAAAAAGAAGCCGTAGAAGAAAAGTACTTGGTGTTAAGGAACATCTTTGAATGAAATGTAGTAATATAGAAAGGACAAAAAGAAGCCGTAGAAGAAAAGTACTTGGTGTTAAGGAACATCTTTGGATGAAATGTAGTAATATAGAAAGGACAAAAAGAAGGAGAAGAAGAAAAATACTTGGTGTTAAGGAACATCTTTGGATGAAATGTAGTAATATAGAAAGAACAAAAAGAAGGAGAAGAAGAAAAATACTTGGTGTTAAGCAACATCTTTGGATGAAATGTAGTACTATCATAAGGACAAAAAGAAGCCACAGAAGAAAATCTTTGGATGAAATGTAGTAATATAGAAAGGACAAAAAGAAGCAGCAGAAGAAAAATCCTCTGCTCACATTCAGTTGATTAAATCAGCCTAGTATAGTGGAGATAGTGCTAGACTTCTAGTCACAAGTCAACAAGCAGCTAGTATTCAGTGTATCCAGGGACAGTGTGCCCAGTGCTACTGACAAGTGCCTCAAAGAGGCCACATCCTGAAGGTCTCTTGTAGAAGGTTGGAGTTGAGCTCGTTTGGCAGAAGAAATTTGGGAGAGCTGAGGAAGGAGGCATTCTGTGCTTAGGGGAGAGCTGCTGAGAAGTCCCAGGTTTGGGAGAGATTCTGTCCCCCTTTTTTTTCTCCTGAGACAATCAGGGTTCAGTGACTTGCCCAGGGTCCCACAGCCAGGAAGTGTTGTGTCTGAGGTCAGATTTGAACTCGGGTCCTCCTGACTTCAGGGCTGTTGCTCTCTCCACTACGCCACCGAGCTGCCCCTGGAAGAGATTCTGTATGAAAAAAAGCAAGGCTGTCACAAGCTTTGGACCATATGTGGTGTAAGGAGGAAGACCGGAAGGAGAGGAAGGATTTTAAAAAGACCCACAAGAGAGGAAAAGTTGGAACAAAAGGTTTGGCAATTGTCAAGGCTGAAAAATTACCTGTGCATATAACTTGTAAATAAAAAGCTATAATAATAATAAAAAAAAAGACCAACAGGATTTTCTACTGGGTTAGGTGAGCCAGGCTGCTCTTAGGAAGATCCCTGACGGAGGATGATGGAATGGGGGAGACTCGAGGCAGACAGGCCCTCCGGCCCGCCCACACAGGACTCAGGTCCGTGGGATGGATCTGTGGCGGCCATGAAAGAGCCCAAGGCCTGTAGGAGAGCGTGTGAAGGGAAATCAGTGAGACTTGGCAACAGAGCAGGCCTGGAGCGGTCAGAGAGTGTGAGGAGCTGAGGACGGCAGCAAGCCCGGGAGCCAAGGGGACCGGGAGGAGCATGGGACCCTGGCCTGGACTGGGAGCAAGGCTCAGAGTCTAGTGGATGGCCTGTCAAGTATAAAATGGGGGCGGGGGAGATGTCCAGTTCAAGTCATAGTGATGTGAGACTGGAGGTCAGGGCAATGGTTAGGGCTGGAGAAGTCCATTTGGCAGCTGTTCACTCAGAGACCATCGAGTCTGGGGGCTGATGAAGTCACCCAGTGAAATGGAAGGCTCAGCCCGGAACCTTGGGAAACCCCCCGAAGCAACAACTGAGGAGGAGGAGTTAGGAGGAGCAAGGATGGGAAAACCCTGAAAGGTGAGCCCATCGATCTGGCAGTTAAGGGTCATGGTCAGCTCTGGGTGGGATGGTGAGTTGGAAGACAGATGTGGAGTTCAGGAAGGAGAGGGAGTCACAGGAATGGATTTTCCAAAGAATTTAGCCTTAAAAGAGAGAACCATAGAAAACCGTGGCTTCCAGGAGTAGATTAAGGGAGGTTCATTTGTGCTAGCTTTATTTTTAATATCTTTATTTTTAAGGTAGGGAAGCCCACGAGTATGTTTACAGTCAGCATGAAAACATCCCTTAGACAGGGAGAGAATGAAGCTAAGGGAGTGGGATTCCTAGGGGGCCCTCGGAGAAGACCTGAAATAGTGTCTAGACTGCCCGGAGAGGTGGAAGCGTTTGCCTTGCATAGACAAAGGTCGTCTCTTTCTCTGAGATAGGAGTGAAGGAGGAGCAGTGGACGAAGGCATCTGAGTGACGGAAATGAGAAGAAGGGAGGGGTGGAGCGCTCATTAAATGGCCTTCCCCTTCCCCCCTTTTTTTTCCAGTAAAATATAAGGAAAAGGTCAGAGAAAGGAATGCCTCTGATAAATGTGGAAATATATTTGGAAGAATTGCACGCTTAACCTATATTGGATTACTTGCTGTCTGGGGGAGAGAGGAAGTGGGGAAGGAGGGAGAAAAATATGGAGCATGAGGTTTTGCAAGGCTGAATGTTGAAAACTAGCTTTGCATGTGGTTTGAAAAAGCTATGTATGTAAAATATATAAATACATAATATATAATATAAAATACAAATATATAAAAATATATTAAAAAGCTATATATATATAAAAGAAGGGAATGACATATATATATATATATATATATATATATATATATATATATATATATATATATATATATATATATATATATATATATATATATATATGAAGGGAATGACACAGGATGGATTGAGAGCTCCCTGGCAAGGCCGAGAGGGAAGGCCGAGACCAGCTGGAAGCCGACTGGATCCAGGTCCCAAAAGTCCAAGGGGCCTAGAGGGCAATCCTAGTTAAGACCATTCAGCCGTGTGACCATGTAGGGTCTCATCCTCCTGCCCACTGCTAACGCTTAGGCTTCCAATGATCCTTTGTTCCTTTAACAAGAGCCAGTGTGAGCCCTGAGACTGTTAACTGACCGTCTAGTCTCAGGGAAGCCGACTTAGCCTATTTATCCTTACTTTACACATTGTGGTTCTAATGAGATAGATAACATGCCTTGCAAACCTTCAAGTGTGAGATAAATCGTTATTCTTAATTCCAGAAAACCGGTTAGTTGCTTTTCTAAATTATTACAGATTAAACAGCAGCAAATTGTGGGGTCGGACGAGGAGACGGAGGCAAGGAAACGCAGAAATGCTGGTTGTGGCAAGAGCTAATTAAACCCCAGAAAACAGAACCTGACAGAGCCCTAAGATCCCCAGATAGCATAGACCGTAAGCCATCGGAAGGGAGAAAAGCACCCAGGCCCGAAGGATTTAGTATAAGGATGATGTCATTGAGTCTTCCAAAGGGGAGAAGAGAGTGCGGAAAGTGTTTTAGAACAATCTCAATTTTAAAAACTAACAATTGAAAAGGATTCTGGGATTTCCGATTGAAAGGACCATTGAAGACAATCTGATCCACCTTCCACAAGTTATGGATGGAGAAACTGAGGGTGACTTGTCTAGGAACTCATGGCCCAGCCTCCGCTAGTAAATGGAACTGAGGTGGGAGCCCAGGGCTCCAGATGCAAAGCCGTGATATTTCCTCTTTTAAAAATTTTCTCTTCTTATTGCAAATTTCACAGAGATGTATGAACACTGAAGACAGAAATCAAGAACTGCATTTGAAGCCTTGAGCCTCCACTGCAGCTTGTATCTCGGGCTATCTGTCCATCCATCGATCGGTCATCTATCTACCTTATTTATCCATCTGCCCACCCATAATATCCCTCATTGACATTTTCTCCATCTCATTCTTTTTCCCCCCTGAGGCAATTGGGGTAAGTGACTTGCCCAGGGTCACACAGCCAGGAAGTGTGAAGTGTCTGAGACCAGATTTGAACTCAGGTCCTCCCGACTTCAGGGCTGGTCCTCTACCCACTGCGCCGCCCAGCTGCCCCCTCCATCTTATTCTTAAGTCTAAACAATCAACAAAACAGTAAAACTGATTTGGAGTTAGAAGACCCGGATTCAGATCCTGAACTCCCATTCATTCTCCATGTGATGTTAGGCAGGGAGCCCCTTCTCTTTGGGACTCAGTTTCTTAATTTGTGAGCTGAAGTGGGGCAGTATGGGGGGAAAACAGGGGATTGGACCAGATGGAGTCTGAAGACCCTGGCAGCTTCAGAGCCGGGGTCCAACACACATGGGCTGTATAATCCTAGGCAAGTCACACAACCTCTTAGAGTGCGTGTGTGTGTGTGTGTGTGTAAGAGGGAAAAAAGGAGGGGATGGGAGGGAAAGAGGGAGAAACAAGGAGAGAAAGGAAAAGGAGAGGGAAGAGGGGGAAAGAAGGGAGAGAAAAAGGAAAAGAGAAAAAAGGAAGGGAAGATGGAGAAAGAGACAAGGAGAGAGAGAAGGGGGAAGGAGGGAGAGGAAAAGGAAAAGAGAAGAAAAGAGGGAGGGAGGAAGGAGAAAGGGAAAGGAGAGAGAAACAGTTTGAAGAGTGTGCTCAGGTGTTCAAAGCACAGGCCGGGGGCCATCTCCCCATTTTCCCGAGGAGGAGGCGGGCCCAGCTTTGGGGGAGGGGCTGTTTCAGTTCTCATTTCCCGCCTCCCCCCGGTGCATTTAAGCTCTGGAGCAGCAGGGCCTTGCCCGTTCTCAGCCTTGACCCTCAGCCGCCCCTTGCCACGGACAGTCCCTGGGACACAGCAGGAGCCCCGATGGGCTGACCGAGTTTTGTACGGAGGCCGCGGCTCTCCCTGCCCAGCGGTAACACGGAGGATGTCATGGCCGGGTCATCGAACCCGAGGGGGCCTCGGAGGCCGGGCGAGTGAGCGAGCAGGCCCAGGAGGGTTAAGGTGGCCCGGAACCCACCCAGCTGCGGCTGAGGCCGGCCTCCCTCCCTCTGGCGGAGGCCGAGCGCTGAGGAAGGACCTACTGCCGGGGCGGCCCCTGCCCTGCCTTGGGGGGCCAGCAGGTTCAGGGCAGGCTGGGGCCGGCTCAGAGAGCTCCGCCGGAGAGAGGGGGGCTCCCCTGCCTCCGATTCCCTCCCAGGGCCGATCAGCACTCACCCTCCACTCTGGGAGGGGCCTTGGGGTGACCTGTGGCCCCCAGACAGGGCCCGGTGATGGGGGGCGGGCAGGGCCGGAGCCAGGCCTCTGTTCCCGGGGCGGCTGGTTCAGGTGCCCCAGGAACCCGGAGGCAGAGACCCCGGACGCCCCTAGTCAGTTGGCTGACAGCGCCTGCCTCTCACGGCCCCCCTGCTCTTATCCCTCGGCCGCCTCCCTGGACCTGGGTCTGGAACCTTCTAGGGACAGAGGAGGGAATGTTTCTGTCTGTAAACTCTGGCTCCTTAGAAGGGCCCCTGCCCCCCAAAGGGAAAACTCCCCGCACTGTTTCGTCCACGCCCGCCCCCAGCCAGAGACTGATCTGGGCTGTCGCTGCTCCTTGTTGTTGGGTCGTCTCCCTGGGGAGGCCGTTTACACCCTAGCGAGAAGCAGCTTCCTTTGCTCTCCCTGAGGTTTTCCCCACTCGCCATGAGACTTTCCTGGGGCCGGAGGAAATGGCGGTTTGGGTGTGAGCGCGGCCGAGAGGGGGCCTCATGTTGGGAGCGAGGAGTGAGAAACCATGGGGGCCGTGGGGGGCGGTGAGGGGGCTCCCGGCCAATTCTGAGCCCCCAGCCTCATGGGGAGAGTCTCGGTAACGTGGAGCCGTCGGCGGAAGGAGCATTGGGCAACTCACTCCCTGACTCAGTTTGCCCTTTGGTAAAATGAGGGGTTTAGACTCAATGATCCTGAAGGCCGGTTCTCGGCCTGTCCCCCGAGGTCATAGACACTTGTGAGCCCTGGGACGACCTGCCCCTGCCCTGCCAGCAGTGCCCGCCCTGGCGCCCCAGGGCCCCCGGAGAACCAAGGGGACCTTCGGTCGGGGCCAGACCCCTGCGAGGGGCCACAGAGCTCACGGTCCTTCCTCTCCAGCTCCCGCCATAAACGGGGACCGCGTGATGTGGCTCCTGGAGGAGCCTCAGGGAGGGAGCCGACCTTTGCCTCGCATGAGCTGGCACAAGGGGGATTATCTCAGTGAAACCGAAAGGCCAGCTTGGGGGCAAGGAACAGCAGAGGCCTTCTGTGGCCTTGCCTGACCCGGCCAGGCAGGAGGGGCAGGAGGGCCGGACAGGAGGGGCAGGAGGGCCTGGCAGGAGGGGCAGGAGGGGCAGGAGGGGCAGGAGGGGCAGGAGGGGCAGGAGGGCCAGGCAGGAGGGCCTGGCAGGAGGGGCAGGCAGGAGGGGCAGGCAGGAGGGCCTGGCAGGAGGGGCAGGAGGGGCAGGAGGGGCAGGAGGGGCAGGAGGGCCGGGCAGGAGAGGCAGCAGAAGGGCCGGGCAGGAGGGGCAGGAGGGGCAGCAGAAGGGCCGGGCAGGAGGGGCAGGAGGGCCGGGCAGGAGGGGCAGGCGGGGCAGGAGGGGCAGGAGGGGCAGGAGGGGCAGGCGGGGCAGGAGGGGCAGGAGGGCCAGGCAGGAGGGGCAGGAGGGCCAGGCAGGAGGGCCTGGCAGGAGGGGCAGGAGGGGCAGGCAGAAGGGCCGGGCAGGAGGAGCAGGAGGGGCAGGAGGGGCAGGAGGGCCGGGCAGGAGGGGCAGGCAGGAGGGCCAGGCCTGGCTCGGGCGCCCCAGAGCAGAGGCCATTTAAGCAGGCCCAGCCGGGGCACCAGCGGTGTTCCCTCTGCCCCTCCCATGCTCACAGGCGGCACATGGAGGTACCGTGGCAGGGGATGGGCGCCCCTAGTCCCCGGCCTCCTGCTGGGCATCTGGTCTGCCACCTTTGGAGGCAGCTACTGTTCGAGTATTCCTGATGCCTCCCGCTCCCTCAGGGAAAAGGGACCCTCAGGCAGGTCTCTCTGCCTCTGGGCCAGGTGAGCTCTCCCAGACCCCGCCTGGGTCCTCAGCCTGCTCTTTTTACGACTGCCCATCATCTGAGACCTAAGGTGAGGGAAGAAAACCATGGGAAAACCTCCCTTAAAGATCCTGCCCATCAAAAAATTTGGAACGCAAGGTCTTGCAAGGGTGAATGTTGAAAACTATCCATGCATGTGTTTTAAAAATAAAAAGCTTTACTTAAAAAGAAAGAAAGAAAAAGCTTTAAAACAAATTCTGCCCATTCTTAAAGATCCTCCTCTCAGCTTATCTCCTCCCTAAAACTTCCTCCAATTCCCATTTTGCAAACAGCTACTTAAAAGAATGTGCGTGGAACTGAGTTCCAAGATTTTGGTCTTTTTTTTCAAAGTTTTTGGAAAAATTCAAGGGCTCTCTCCCGTGGCCCCGCTGAGGGCAGAGGCTGCGGAGCATTTCCTCTCTTCTCCAGCCACGTGGATCGCTAATTAGAGCTTTAAGGGGAACCATGAAGCTGATGAAGAAAGAAAAAATGGAGCCGGCAACGAGGTAGAGTCATGGACCAGCAGAGGCAGAAGGGCCGAAGACCAGGTTTCAGAGAGGAAAGGCCGGGCTGACCAGGGCAGTTTATATTTAGGGACTGGTTTAAGGTTTGCAAAATGAGGTACAGCCTTTGTTTCATCTGCTCCTCCCACAGTACCGGGAAGTGCTTCTCTCACCGTCCTCCAATGAGATAATGGACCAGACGGGAACTTAGAGGCCGTCAGATCATTTTTACAGATGAGGAAACTGAGGCTCACGGTCACTAGGGTCACATGGCCCACAAGAGCTCAGGCCTTCCTGACTCCAGCATCCTGCTGCCTGCATCCTGGTCCTTCCATTTTATAGCGAAGGGAACCGGGGCCTATCAAGGCTTGATATTCCATAAAATGCTAAACAAGGCGATTGGAAAGAAACGTCTGGGAATGGTCCTTGCATCCATGTTTACGGGTTTAATTAACCAGAATCTACCACGGCCCGAAGAACGGTCACATTTGCTTTTGATGGAAAATTGTGTCAACCATGAAGGAAACAATTAGGAGGAGCCACCTTGTGGCGAAGGCTCTGCGGAGGGGGCGCCACCCCCAGAAGTTGTGGGTCCCCCTCCTTAGCGGCCTCCGGGCAGGGGCTCCCCGACCGTTTGTCAGGGATGTCACAGGAATCCTTCTAGGGGCGGTTAATTTGTCTGCGCCTCATAAAGGGATCAGGGTCTGGATGATCAATTAAATACCTTGTTAACACTTTGATGAATGTGGCTTCTGTGGAGGGAGGAGAACCTCCTCCTCAGGGTCAGGGAATCACTCTGACCGCTGCCAAGAGAGATGGCCCGGAGGCAATTTGGGGAAAAGGCTTAGGAGCTCACGGCTTCCTTGTGCTGTTACATGGCTGACAGTGGCCGTTCCTCCAGGGGGGAGGATGGGAAAATCCCAGGAAACGAGCAGGTTCTTTTATCCAAAACACAAAGGGCTCCTGCGGCTCCGGCCGAAGTGGGGCCTGTTCTGGGGCCACCTTAACCCTGCCCTGCCCCGTTGCGTCTGGGCTATGGATTCGGTCACTTCCTCCGGCCTGTTTGTAACCGAAAGTAAGGGAAGATACTGAGCCATCCTGGGAAAGGAGGAGGCCCGAGTCCTCCTGCCTCAGAGCAGATCTCGGCGCCGCCTTCTGGGTTCCTGTTTCTCAATTCCATGGGGTAGCACAAGGATTACCTAAGTGTTTGTACACAGAACAGTTTGGGAAATGGCCGGTTCTTATGTAACACCCCCGGTCTGTGTGGTTTCCTCTCTCTGACATTTTCGTAAGGAGGGGAGGGAGACCAAAAATTAATAACTGTCCCAGTGGCTCCCAGCCCCCGTTAGAAAAACCCCCAGTGCTCAGAGGCCGGGCGCTTCCGTCTGATTCCCATTTATATTCCTTTCTTTGTGGTGGAGGCAACATTCAGCTTACTAGAAGGGTTTGGGCGATGTGACATCAGGGAATGTTAGGCAGAAGTTGGGGAAAGGGCACCCCTTAGCTCAGCGACTCCCTGGAGGGAGGGCGACAGCCGCGGGCAGGGCCAGTCCTCTGCTCGGACCGTGTCCATCTCTCCCCTTATAGTTTGGCTGTTTTGTAACCTGCCCCATCATTGGTCAGCTGTAACAGTCATCCTGGCGGGGCTGGACTTCCTGGCTCAGGGGTGGGGCTCCAATCCCCAGAACCCCAGGGATTTCTCTTTCTTTTCAGCTCAGCAAGAGAGGCTCCTGTGGAGGAGCCGCAGATCTGGCCGCGTCCCTTCTCTGTCAAACGCTCTCCCTTAGCTTTAGGATAAACTTTAAATCCGGCCCTTCAGGACGTCTCCCCTTATTGAGCCTTTTCTCAGCCTCCGACCTCTCCCTCCCTGCGCCTAGTGCTCCTCTTCCCTGTGCCTCTGTTTATGCTCCAGGCCTGGGGGGAATGTCTCCCAGTCAGGCGATAAGCCTACTCAGTTCTGTGAAGCCCAGGGTATGGAAAGGGTGGTCAGCCCACGCACTAAGCAGCTGCCGCTGGGCCGCCACACTCTGGAGGGGCAGGGGGTGCTCCCGGAGGACTGGGGGAGGCTTTGCTAGGGCTGCTCACCCCTCCTGGGGGTCCCCCGGGACTCCAGGAAGCCGCGGCGTGGACAGCAGCCTCACCTCCAGAAACAGTCCTGGCCGAGGTGAAGCGGTCAGTGAGCTCCCCCGCGGGAGACCCCCCCCCCCCCCCCCCCCCGGTGGGAAGCCGGCTGTGAACAACGTGTTCCAGGGCCCCAAGCAGGAGCCGCGTGCGGTGAAGGGCGCGAAGCCGATGTCACCAGGTTGCACAGTGCGGAGGGGAGGCAGGTGCGAGGAGACTGGGAAGGGAGGAGGCGGCCGAGGGGAAGCACTGGAAATGGCCACGAGAGGCCAGAAAAGACAGTTACCCAGGAGAGCCACTGCTCCTGAGGGAGTCGAGAGGACTTGGCCGATGCCCCTTAAAAAATCCCACCAACCGCCTTAAAAACTGAGGCAAGTTCCCAGAGGGGGCTGCTTCCCCCCAACTGCCCCTCTGTCCACAAACACTGAACTGGGCTGCTTTTAACCCCCCAAACATTCCTAGTAACCCGAACTTTGCCTCAACCACCAAGAATCCCGAGTTAACTAGGGAGACGTATTAAATGGGAATGTAGTCGGAGAATTAATTCTCTAAGTAAATGTTAGGATTTCCCCCGACTCCGAGTGATTATGATTATACTTCTAACTTTTCATCTAAAATGAATTTCCTAAAGGAGGAATCACGTGGCCCCAAGAGGCTCAAAATGAGCTTGTTATGGTAACGTGTTGCATAGGAGAGTTCGACACACGGCGTTTAATCAATGTCTGCTGAATGAATGAATGAATGAATGAATGCATTTCTGGTAGCAAAGATCACAGTAGAGAAGGGGTCTTGGGCTCAGGATGTCTCCAAAGGTCCGGGCCTATAAATCAGAACACCCCAACAACAGCAAGCCACTCAGCCCCTGATTATTCAGCTCCTGCAGCTTCCCGACGATTATAGTGACTGAATAAGGGGCTTCAGTCACTTCCAAGAGCAGCTTAGAAAGTCCCATTTTTCTGAAGACTGTGGTTCTTCACATTCCCAGCCCTAGATTAATGGCTTTTCCTGGAGAACATAGGAAGCTGAGAACCCAGCGGTCATGAGTCAAGTTAATGTCCCCTGCCTTTCCTGGTTGGAATTAATTGTCCTTTCATTGCTCCTGCTTCTTTCCCCGGGAGATACGGACCCGTAGCAGAGAGGGCCCACAACTAATGCTGGATCATAGACTGGGGTTCTTGAAGATAAATTTCCCAGCGTAACTCTTTCCCTTTGATCTGCAGTACAATACAATTTACTCCTCTCCAGTAGACACTTATGAAGCACCTACTATGTGCCAGACATACTGAGCTTCTAATTAGAAAGATTCGCATTTATCACTAGTCAAACTCTGCCTTACAGGAAAAGCAGAATCACACAGTGCATAAAAGCTCTCTTAACTAGTCCTTATAAAAAAATAAAAAAACAAAATTAACTCCTCAAGGGAGAGATTGTTAGCTCCACAAGTGTTGTCTCTGTACGTAGGGCAAGTTACCTGTGTTTGATATAATTCAATCATCTGTCGGACATTTGTTTTTGTTGTTGTTGAAGTATTTTCAGTCATGTCTAACTCTGTGACATCTTCTGGGGTTTCTCGGCAAAGTATGGGAGTCATTGGCCATTTCCTTTTCCAGCTCATTTTGCAAATGAGAATACGGAATCGGATAGGGCTAGGAGACTTATCCAGGATCACCCAGCTAAGTGTCTGAGGTCAGATTTGAATCCATAGCTTACTGATTTCAGTCCTGGTACTCTCTCCACTGTACCATCTAGTTGCCTAATTAAGCACCTACTATGTGCTGAGTACTGAACCAGGTACTGAGAAATAAAACTGAAATTATTCTTACCCTCAAAGAGTCCATATTCCATCAGGAGAAACACCGTGTAATATGTATAAAACAAATGCAAAATTATTTGATGGAAAGAGGGAGGCACCAGCACCTAAAGGCATCAGGAAAGGGTCCATGTAAAGGTATGTTCTTAGGTATATGAAAGGGGCAATAGAAGGTTCCTGGTGATACGTGTATATGTGTGTGTGTGTGTGTGTGTGGTGTGTGTGTGTGTGTGAATTGTTATTTCCATTTCACCCCAGAGTTTTCAGAGCATCATCTAAATTATACATTACCTCATTTGATCCTTTTTTTTTTAAATAACTTTTTATTGATAGAACCCATGCCAGGCTAATTTTTTTTAAGCATTATCCCTTGCATTCAATTCTGTTCCGATTTTTCCCCTCCCTCTCTTCACCCCCTCCCCCAGATGGCAAGCAGTCCTTTACATGTTGAATAGGTTACAGTATATCCTAGATACAATATATGTGTGCAGAACCGAACAGTTCTCTTGTTGCCCAGGGAGAATTGAATTCAGAAGGTAGAAATAACCCGGGAAGAAAAACAAAAATGCAAACAATTTATATTCATTTCCCAGTGTTCTTTCTCTGGGTGTAGCTGCTTCTGTCCATCTTTGATCTGAATTAACTCTCTTTATTGAAGAGATCCACTTCCATCAGAATATATCCTCAAACAGTATCGTTGTTGTACCTCATTTGATCCTAAAAAGTGGTCCAGAGGTTATCATCCCCATTTTATAGATGAGAGTGACTTGCCTAGGGTCACACAGCTAGTTAGTTTCAAAGATGGAATTTGAATCCAGACCTTTTTAAATCCAAAGAACAGTATGATTTTGGAAGAATCCAAAGTCCCGAGCCAAGGGTGATGAAAAGAATAGTGAATCTAACAATGGGTGATACACATTCAGGGTATGACTTAAAAATCAAAGACATCATTTTTTGCCTATAAATAAGTTCATCCTTCTTTTAAATGACTTAAATTTTGAAACAGTATTTACTGAAATCTTTTGTTTTTTACATCATCGTTATTTGTGAAAGTATCCCTCCCTTCTGTACATATTGAGTCATCCATTGAAGTATAGAAGAAAAAAAAAACAATTTAACAAAATTAACAAATGCATCAATCAAGCATAAGAAGGTATATACCATTCTATACCCATAGCTCCTCACTTCTACAAATGAGGAGGAGAAATGGATTTTGTCACATCTGCTATAGGGCCAAGATCGGTCATTATAATTGCGTAATGTTCAGCTGGATTTTTGTGGATGTTATTGTTCTTTCCATTTAGTCATCGCGCATCCTGTTTTCCTAGTTGTGTTTACTTCTCTCTTCCTCATTTCATGTGAGGAATGGATAGACATTTATTTGGTTTCCACAGTTATTTAAAATTAAATTGGAGAAATGAAACTGAAATTCGAAAATTGAAACCCAAGGACATCAAAGAGGAATCAGGAGTGGAGGCTATCTTTCCCCAAAAGAGAGTCAGAATATAGGCTCCTTGGGGACAGGGACAGGCTTTTGTAATCAGGTAAAAAATAATCTTATGTTCTTTCCCCCCAGCCCTCCTCTGTTACCTTCCCCCTGCCAGAAGATAAGTTCCTTGGGGGGTAGGGACTGGCTATGTGATGAAGGGTGGAGATTCGTGTAACTTCTATAACATCCAATTAATGGGGAATCATGGGAGGGATGGGTGCTTCAGGATGGAAAATGAGGATGGCTGCCTTTGGATTTCAAAGGTGTGTCTACTCACCTAGACACCCATTCGTGCAAGAATGTAAACCAGAGCTTTCCTGTGTCCTCGGTGAGTCAGTGGAGTTCTCGGTACCATAGTTTGTTTCTTTCAGGCTTCTCGGAGTCCTTCAAGTTCATCATCTCTTAGAATGAGTCTCATTCCATTCCGTTCTTGTGCCGTCATGCACCCAGCCATTCCTCAATTACCTTATGACTTTAAAGGGGGGAGGATTTTAAAAGTTCTATTATTTAATTCCTATGTTTGATCGCAAACTGTCAATGATTTTGAAGTCAGTCGGCCCCCCACCGGGAAAGGAAACCAGAGTCCACACACTAAACGTCTTTACACGTGTGGAAATATGTTTAGAAGAATCGCATATATTTAACCTAGACTGGATTTCTTGCTGGGAAGGGAAGTGGGGGAAGGAAGGGAGAAAAATTTGGAACACAAGGTGTGAATGTTGCAAGGGTGAATGTTGAAAACTACCTTTGCATGTATTTCAAAAAATAAAAAGCTTTTACTATTTTTTAAAGAAAATCTTTATACAAATGAGTTTTTTTGAAGGACATGTATTTGATACCTTATTTTTACATCCTCTACATTTCTCTGCGTATTCCTTCCTGTCAGAAAACGAATCCTTATAAAACAGTACGAAAGAAGGGAAAAAACAGTAGGGGGGGGGTATCGAAGGGTCTTCTTGGCCGATGACGGAGGCCTTAGGAGGGCTGGAGAGAGGAAATGCTGCGAGTGCTCATGGAGGCCTTCGCTGAGGGTGGGGACCTGAGTTAGTGCAGTTTGGAGGATGGTGAGAGGGGGAAGGCCTCCCACTTTTTACGCAGGAAAGGTCCCAGTTCTGATACATGCTTCTCCTTTCCCCAAATTTCTCACCTTTCTGAGTTTCTAGAACAGTGAGGAGCAGGGAAACAAAGTCTTGGCTTGTTTGCACTCCCGGGTGGGCACTTTGGAAGTCTGAGCATCGTGATTGATGGGGGGCAAAAGTTCTGCGAATTGTTTGCTGTATAACCTCAGGCCCCTCCCCTGCCCGGATTGCCCGCCACTAGTTGGTCAGTCTCAGAAGGCAGCCTTCCAGGTGCAGCTGGATCTGGAGGAGAGAGCACCTCCCTTGTCCTGGGCACGGCCTCTCAAAGCAGCCCGAGCTGGTGCTGTCAGAGCAGGTTAGACTGTTACCTCTCTACCTGCCAGCGGGGCGACCTTAAGCCAGCCGCTTCTCTGGGCCGCAGTATTGGACCCGGGGGTCCTGTGGACCTCAGCTCGGGACCCTGTGAGCTTGCCTTGACTTTGCTCAGCAGGAATCCCCGCCCGATAGGAGTCCCAGTCATTTATTAAGTGCTTACTGCATGCCAGGTATTGTGTCCCTGCCTTTAAGAAGCACCTGTTCCTCTGAGGAGACAGCACGGAACTACATAAGGACACCGTGTGGAAGTCCGTCTTGGAGGAAAGGCCCTGCCCTCAGCATCAGGGGGCTGATGTGACCTGCGCGTCCATGACTTTCTGCCCTATTCTGAGACTGCCTCTGACGGGAGCCCTTCGTGGTGCCCCTGACGGGCCCAGCTTCACTCCTTTCTGGAGGAGTCCTTCAGGGCTGTCCATTTACCTGTTCCCATGTGCCAGAACTCAGGTGGTCATTCGGCTAATCGGGACCTGTAGTCATTAGGCTAAAGAGGCTCTTGGCTCATTTCCTGGCACCTTTAGAATCGCAGAACCATAACATTTAAGAGTTGGGAGGAACATTTACCATCTAATACCAATGGCCCTGTTGGTGGAGTTGTGAGCTGATCCGACCGTTTTGGAAAGCAATAGGAAACCATGCTCAAAGGTCTATAAAACTGTGCACAGCCTTTAACCCAGCAACGATTAGACCCAGATAGACACTGGTCTATATCCCACAGAGAATAAAATCAAAAAAAGCACCTCTCTTTCTATTTACATCTGCTCTTTTTGTGCTGTTAAAGAACTGGAAGTTGAGGGGATCTGGGAAAGGGCAGAACAAGTTGGAGTATAGGATTGTGATGGAATACTATTGTGCTACAAGAAATGATGAGCAGGATCATTTCAGAAAAACCTGGAAAGATTTACTTGAACTGGTGCAAAGTGAAGTAAACATTGCACACAGTAACAGCAGCATTGTAGATGGATTGCGAATGACTTAGCTATTCTCAATAAGACAATTATAAAGGGCTTCCGATGGAAAATCTTAGCTCTCTCCAAAGAAAGAACTGACAAGAGTTCAAATGCTAAAAACAAACAAACAAACAAACAAACAAACAAATAAATAAATGAAGCCAAAAAAAAAAAAAACAAACAAACCCTTTTTCTTGTTTTTCTTGTTTTGTTTTATTTTTTAATCTGTGTTTTCTTTCGCAATATGGTTAATATGGAAATACGTTTTGCTCGATGGCACATGCATAATCTATATCAATTTGCTTACTGTTTCTGGGAGGAGGGAGGGGAAACAGAAAGGAAGGAAAGGAGAGAAATTGGAACTCAAAAATGTTATAAAATGAATGTCAAAATTGTTTTTATATGTAATTTGAATAGGGACACATATTATAAAATTCTTAAAAAAGAAAAGAAAGGAGTCCCCACGATCAGAGATCCCTTTCAAAACTACCTTCTGCTATTTATTAATGTAATGTGGAGTTGGGTTGTGTCCTGCTTTCCAGAGTCCCCAAGTTGGGGTGAGAAAACGTACCATGCTTTCTAGAGCTCCCATGTATGTATGGGACTGCCTGCCATCTAGGGGAAGGGGTGGGGGGAAGGAGGGGAAAAGTTGGAGCAGAAGGTTTTGCCAGGGTCGATGCTGAAAAATTACCCAGGCCTATGTTCTGTCGATAAAAAGCTATAATAATAATAATAATAATAATTTTTTAAAAGAATGAAGGTGAGTGTCTACATAATGTAAATCACAGTGGGGTCACCACTTGACCCCAAATTTCTCACAATGGCCTGTGGCGGACCTGAAGTCCCAGCCGCTAGAGTATGTGCTCAGAAGGCCAAGCTCAAATGGAAATGGATATAACCAAAGCACCTAAGAAATTTTGCTTTTCTTTTCCCTTCTTTCTAAGTCTCTTTCCTAATCATCACTGATCCTACCTGGAGAGTGAGACCAGACACGGTTAAAGATCCCCATTATCCTATAATGCTACCCCGCATCGGGAGGGATGTCACATTTTCTAGAAATCCTAAAACATTTATCTTCTCCTTAATTCCGTGCCGATGCTATGCTTGCTCAGCGCTGACTCTTGCCCCAGACGGTGCTTCCGATCCGTAGTCTAGGGGAAGGCACGGGTTCCCAAAACGCGTCTTCACAAAGGCCGACGTGGCGTGAGAAAGCTCCCGACTTCAAGTCCCGGGAGCTGAAACTCTGCCATTGACTTGTGTGAGCCTCAGCTTCCTCACCCACTAACCGGAGGCCAGTTGCCGTTTATATAGAGTGCCATGAGGCTAACAAAGCCTGTTAATAGTAGATGGCATTTATGTAACTTCTACTATGGACCTGGTGCTGTGTGAACTGCCTAACAAACAGTATCTCATTGGATCCTCATAACAACCTGGGGAGGTAGATGCTATTATTATCTCCACTTTACAGATGAGGAAACTGAGGCAGACAGGTTAAGTGACTTGTCCACGGTCACACAGCTAGCAAGTGTCTGAGGCAGAATTTGAACTCGCACCTTCCTGCTGCCAATTCCCAAACTCATTCTAACATCCCTCCTAACTACTGGTACTTTCTGTCTGAAACCTTCTGGCATTCCCTGAGCACCAAGATGTAGAAGCTGCTGAAAACTGAGAAAGTTGCATGCAATTTCAGTTGGGAAATGCTTCCATTGAGCCCTCGTAGAAGGATCGTGGATGAGCACCTGGGGAGGACCTTAGAGGCTATCCCTGCTCATCTCCTTTCAACAAGGAAGAAACCAGCAGAGTCAGACCTGGAAGCCAGCCCTCTCACCCCAGTCTTTCCCAAGCTGCTTGGAACTGTTGCTCTTCCCTGGGGTCTCCAATACAGTTGTATTTGCTCAATTGCCTAAGGGGGATTTGAGTCCAGTTTCCAGTGGGAGATGAGCTGGTGAGTTTTTAAAATGTGCCCCATTTCTTTATCCCATTCCTCTCTCTTGAACGCAATCTGATCTTTATTTTTCAGTCCCCTTTTCTCCTGCAAAGATTGCTCATTCATTTCTTTAGTTGTGTCCAGTGCTCTGTGACCCCATTGGGGATTTTCTTGGCAGAGACGCTGGAATGGCTTGCCATTTTCTTCTCCAGCTCATTTTACAAATAAGGAAACTGAAGCAAACAGTGTCCAAAGTCACACAGCCAATAAGTGTCTGGGGCTGGATTTGAACTCCTGACTCCAGATCCCAGTCCCTCTCCACTGTACCCTGTAGGTGCCCCTCTCCAAAGATTAGAATGAACATTAGCCTGCACATGACACAATTACATTCACCAAATCCTGGTGATTTCAGGGAGACTCTATGAATTATTATTATTATTATTATTATTATTATTATTATTATCATCAGTGCTCTATGAAACCAAATGCCTGCTGCTCCAGGTTCAGGGGGAGGATGATTCTTAGGCAAACACAATTTGAACCTTGATCATCGTCTACCAATAATACTATAGGTCAAACATCAAGACTTAATTAGGACAAGATATCAAAGTAAATAACAAGGAAAATAAAGACTGAGCATCATTCTCTCCCACCCCATTTCCCAACCAGAAGGGGTGTCTTTCCCCTAGGGTCTCTCCCTAGTGGAGGAAGGAACATGGGCTCTCGGAGCTGTACCTGAACCTCCTCTCCCTGCTTGGCCTCCCGGCAGTCAGCTGTACCTGACTCCCTCCGTTCGGTTTCTTTAGCTGCTATTTTTCTCTGCCTTTGACAGTGATGTTCGCTGCTTCTCTGGCAAGCTTGGGTTGCCATCTGCTGGAGTTGTCATCTGTTGGTGGGGTTTCTGCTTTCACAAAAGGAATATTATCGCTTTTCCCCAAGACTGCCCTAGGCAAAGTGCCTGGGGACCGATCAACACATTTCCCCCAGCATTTTATTAGTCAGTTTTCTAAATCTGGCAAACCAGAGGGTCCCCATTGTCCCGGCCACAGGTTTGTCAGCTTGCTCCCATGGCCTTCCCGGGGAGTCCCCCGGATGCTTTTGAGAGGGCGGGGCGAATGAATTCCTCCCAGTTGCCACTGGTCTGTAGGGACCAGAACCAGAACCCTATCCATTACCCCAAAGCCTTTATAAGCTGTGAGGAAGAACTTGGCAATACTGGAAGAGACAGAGTCCAGCTGTTAACTCCCCAAATTTCCGTTTTCTTTAGACTTATTGTGAAAAGTGATCAAAGCTTGGTAAAGAGTGGGCCGGTTAGTTCCTCCGGGTGCCACAGCTGCCTAATCCTTTAAGGACAGCCAGCCTTCCCTTTCTGTGGTCCTCTCCCACTCAGTGGACTTAATCCCAACAAAGCGGAAACATCCGTTTTCTAATATTTTGAGCCAGAAATCAAACAATTTTGGCTCAAACTCTCCTAACTTCTCACCTGGACTATTGCAACCATCTCCATAAGTTTTCTTTTCATTGATATCTTTTGTTTCCACATCATTTTCATTTCCTAACATAGTCCTTTGTCTTCTATTATTGTGCAACCTTTTCTTGTAACAAAGAACAAAAAAGAAAGGAAAAAACAAAGCAGTTCAGCAAAACCATAATTCCATCAGTCCAATCTGGCAGTGTGTCCAGTGATCCAGTGTATCCAGTGTATCCAGTGGTCAGCACACCAGGTCCTTCATCTCTGAAAGGAAAGGAGATGATGGTGCGTTTTCCACCTTTTCTTTGGGCCCAGCTCAGGTGCTCCCGAGTGCTCAGTTGAGATTTGGGGATAGTTTTGTGTTTGATGTTTACATTCTGCAATCCTGATGCCTCGGGTTTTTCTGGTTCTGCTCCCTTAACCCTGCATCTTTTCAAATAAGTCTCTCCATATTTCTCCGATCCTCCTATTAGTTTCTTTCAGTGTGATCTATTCCATTCCATTGCCAGATTTGTGTCGTTATTCTCCAGTTGATGGGCTCGTACTTTGCATCTGATTCTTTACTATCCCCAAAAATTCTGCTGTGAATATTTAAGTATGTAATAGACCCTTCTGTCTTTAACCCCTTTGGAGGAATATCTTTATCAGTGGGATTTCTGGGTCAAAGGATATGGACTTTTTTTGTCACTTTGGGGGAATAATTCCAATTATTTTTCAGAATGGTTCATTCAAACCACAATTCCACCAACAGGGTATTAGCGTACTTGTGTTTCGTCAACCTCTGCAACACTGACGATTTTTATCTTTGCTGTCTATCTTTGCAATAATTTTGTTTTGTTTTAAAATCTGGTTTGTCTATATTCAGTCCATCCTACACACATTGAAATTGATATTGTTAAATCATGTAACTCTCCCCTTGTTAAACCCCAGAGGCGACCAATTACCTCCAGGATAAATTTAAACTCCTTCACAGTCTGTGCCAAACTACGTTCCCAGACTTACATTTTCACTATACTCTCCCTCACGTGCTGTTTCAGCCAAACTGGACCGCTCGCTGTTCCCTTACGGCCTTCCATGCCCACACAGGCCATCCTCTCCGTTAAGTTCCATTCCCGAGAAGACCTTTCCTAATTTCTCTAGGTAGTGCCTTGTTGGGGCCGGCACAGCAGATGGGCTGTGGAGGGTGAAAATAAGGAGACGGAGTTGCTGGTAATTCAACAGAGCCGTTTAATGAGAGAAATCACGTTGCTTATATTTCTTAAAATAATATGTTACTATGAAAAACATTGTTCTGTAACCAGCCCTGGTTTCTAAGATCTAACTCTCTGAAGCATGTTGTTAGTTTCTAGGGACTCAATCTTATATAAAATTCATAGTGCCCCAGTAATTGTGCCAGAATTCTATGTTTTCTCATGATTTCAAGCTTAAATGCACTCTTGATTAATCTTAGGAGTAGGGAACATCCCAGTTTCTAGCTTCCTGGGAGTTCTCTACAGTGCCTTCCCTAGATAATGGGTATATGTATGTATGTATACATTTTACATGTCTATATTTGTATGCATGTAGACACAAATTATTTATATCTATCTTCAGCACTTAGGATAGTACTTGGCACACAGCAGGTGCTTAATAAATGTACATTGATTGATTGCTTAATCATTCTTCTTCATCTTGGAGCCCTACAGTGATGGGAAACTCATCACCAACTAAAACAGTCCGATCTACTTTTGGACCACTCTCATTGTTTTTCTCCACAAAGAGTTGCGTTCTGACCCTACAACTCATGGGATCTAAGATTCACCTCTGGAAAAAGCCTTTGAAATAATCTAATCAGTATGAAAAGAATTAACTACTGGGTGTAGCCTCTTAAATTTGGGGTCAGAAGGGAACGCAGAGTCATATAGTCTGCCCTCGTTTTATAGAAAGGAAACAGAGGGAGGTCCGAAGTAACTGACAGAGCAATAGAGCGATGGGCTTGATGTCAAAAAAGATCTAAATTTGAATTCTGCCACGGGTACCTGCAGAATCTCTGGGCCAGCTTCTTCACTTCTCTGGGCCTCCGATTCCTAATAAGCAAAATGGGGGCAATATACTAAGCCCAGACTCAAGGTTGTTGTCGGGATCCAATGGGATTATGTTGGGAAAGGGCTTTGCAGACTTTAAAGTGACCTATAAATGCAAGTTATTGTTATCATCAGTAATACTTGTATCATCATCAATGATAAATGCAAGGGACTATAATAACAATAACAATGTTAGAAATTATATAATAAATATATAATTCTAGATAATAAATGTAAGCTATTGTTATTTGTTATTGAATTAAATTAAATATTAAATATTGTATTTATTTTAGTAAAAATGTTTATAAACCTAAACATTGGATTTTAAGTGTGAATATTAAACCTGAATAAATATAATATTAATAATTTTATTGTTAGTAACAATAGCTTGCGTTTTATAGCATTTTAATAACAGTAATGAAGCCAGTGCTCTAGGTGGTGCTAGAGCTGAGTTAGCAGCTATTTCTGGTTACCTGAAAAGTGATGGCCGATGAAGAGCATCATGGATCAGGCGGCCATGATGGGAAGTCTGCAGACAGAGGAATCGTCCGGCTCATCCCGGCAAACGGTCCTGTCTCAGGGCAGCGTTAGCCAGGAAGCAGGAGGCGACACGTCTTAGCTGGGGGGGGTGGGGGAGTGGCCAAGGGCACAGAGAGGTTCTTCTGGTCTCCCCCAGCCCCCTTTAGACCATATTTCCTTATCATTTTCCAGTATGAAAGCTGACAACTACAATTGACATTGAAATTAGAGTTTCTTCCCTCTTCTCTTTCTTTCTCTTCCTCCCTCCCTCCTTTCTTTCCTTCCTTGTTTGTTTCTTCCTTCCTTCCTTTCTTTTTCCCTCCTTCTGTTCTTTCTTTCTTTCTCTTTCTTTCTTTCTCTCTTTCTCTTTCTTCCTCTCTCCTTCCCTCCTTCCTTCCTTCCTTTTTTTTCTATCTCTCCCTTGCTCCTCCTCTCCCCTCCTTCCTTTCCTCTTTCCCTCCCTTCTTTCTCTCTTCCTCCTTTCCTTCCTTCTCTCTATCTCTCTCTGTGTGTTTCTGTGTGTGTGTATGTGAGTGTGTTTTCTTCTCTCCATGTGTAGGAGGAACCGCAAGAGATACAGATTCATTGGTGACAAAGATACCCACCAGTCAGTTTGATGGCTCCCCCTTAAATTCAGGGATTTTTTTTAGCCCAAAAGGAGACCTAGAGAAGCGCTGCCTTGTGCTCGATGAATTTCCAGTAGTTTGGCTCAGACGTTTGCTTGTTGGATTTCTAGGACACAGATTGGGAGCTGGAGGGGATCTTGGTGCCTGATAGGTGGGAGAAGGAAGATGACAGATAGTGAGTGATAGTGATGCAATGGGAGTCCAAGGCTTCTGATGCTACAGCCTCTGGGTCACTAAGCCACGGTGTTTTCATCAGGCGGGTTGTTCTCCTAGGTCAGATCTTCCCACTCCCCATTCAGCCCCAGGTAAGGCCCAGCAGGGAACCCAGGGCAGACAGGGCTGGCTTTTGAGGCCGACTCAGTGAACAGCCCGGGAGGCCCCGTGACCTCCTGGGCTCAGGGAAGAAAAGCCCTTCACAGTTCAGTCAGAAATCCTTTACAAGACAGGAGATGCTGCCAGCTCCGCTCATCAAAGCCAGAGGCCCTTCTGTGAGCCAGCTCGGCCTGCTGGGCCGTGGGTACAATGCCAAGGCCGGAGTCACCAGCCCGGATAATAAGGGACAGGGGACCCTCCTTTCCTGGGAAGTTTTCATAGTCATTAAACCGAAGTGAAAGTCCCGGATTTCTGGAGGAGGAGGGAAGCTGGGTCATTAGAGGGTTGAAGGATTTATGGGAGGATCCATCGGAAACAGGGGTCCAAGCCCCAGGAAGGAGATGTGGGCCAGATGAATCACCCCAGACCCGATGACCAGGATTCAAAGCCCACCTATGACCTTAGGCAAATCCTACATATGCCCTTGCTGACCTTAGGCAAGTAACTCAAGCTCCCCCTCAGTGACCTCTCTGTAAAAACTAGAGGGTTGGACAAAATGGCTCCTTGGTGTGCAGGGGTTAAACAGAAGCTGCCCCCTCCCTCAGTCTCCTTTTTTTCTCTTGTAAACTGAGAGGTGGGGGCTTGTCCTTGGTGCCCTCTGAGGCTCCCTTCAAGCTTTTAGTCCTGTGAGGGCATTCTTCCTCATGAGCCCCTGAGTGCTGAGCTCGTGCACCCCAACTCGTGAATTCCCCAGATGGCTCAGAGCAACAATCCCATCCATTCCCATGGCTGTTTGAGCTTCCCACTTCCTACTTGATCCGCTTCCTGGTCCCGGGTACATGGATTGGCGCTTCACTGCAAGGAGCAAGCAGGAGCATTTATTAAGCACCTACTGTATGTCAAGTACTGTGCTAAGTATCAAAGGCAAAAAACACAGTGTGGGAGCCAATACTGAAATGAGACCGTCCTCCTGAGCTGTATGCAGGAAAAACTGGAGATTATTGACAGCTGTGGAAATTTATCAGGTCG